>NC_056739.1:1723653201-1724023201 GCF_019279795.1 Protopterus annectens | reverse complement strand
CTTTTTATCTTCTTTTTGTTAACCAGTGAGTGAAACTTTACTGACTGAAAATTTATCTTCTTATGGAATGTCTTACAGACATAAAATATCGACAAAAAAATCTGTTGTAGGCAGTATTAATAAGAAATAGAAGAATTGCCTGTTGATATTTAATATTGAGATTTGATGTGGGAAGAGTGTTGAAGAATGTCTATGTTTTATAAAGAAATGTAGAACAGCTTAAACTCATCACTTTAACATTTGTTTGTATTTTGATAGACGCATCTTGGCTGATAAGTGCTAAAAATTGTTTTGCTAGCAGGGTGCTCTTTCTTGCTTAAAGTCCTACATTAGCAGGCACTGAAAGCTAGCTTGTTACAAATCAAGTATCAACTTTGGCACATGTAGGGGTAATTTTATAATCATATTTTTTCATAAATTGTATACTAGCACAGTTGGGCATATTTGCTTGTTGTTAGTATATTTTATGTCTTGCTATAATTATGCAGCTTACCTTAACAGTCGATGTAGTGGAAAAAGAAAATGTGTTTTTATTTTTACAGACAGCTTTTTACATTTGGGATGCCATGCAACCTATACACTTAATGTTAGTTGCATTTTTACTATTTCAGACTTGATTTTTTAATGAAGGTAAGCAGTGTTTAGTATTCCTTTTCCTATTTTTGTGATAATTAGAGGTATTTGAAAATGTATCTCTATGTGCATGCCTATGGTATAAACACAACTGAGTATCCTACGCATTTTGGAAATTATAGTAGTACTAATGTCAGGAGCAACTTTCTACATCATCACTTAGGCTATTAGGGCTATTAGTTGATACAATGCTATGGAATGTATGTTTCTTAACTTGTACACTTTCATGTTGCTAAAAAGTAAGTGTCCAGTATCCCCAGTGTAGTTCCCTAGATATTGGTAACAGCAAGTGCATTTGTTTATCGCTTACCATGCTAAATGTTCAACAAACATAGTGCTTTACTGGTAGTCCTGCTACCCTCACTCTGGCAGTCTGTCAAAGATCAGAACTCCTCCCACTGCCTGTCCATGGGTGTGAAGGACCCATCACTTGTCAGAACCAGGATTGCACTTCAAACCCACAGACAGGACCCATTCAATTTTCTTGTGCCAAAGTAAGAGGAGGATCTCTTGCGTAACTGCCCCTCTCTCTGTCTCTCTCTCTCTCTCTCTCTCTGGGTTTTATCAGCTTCAGAGCTCAGATAAGTAACCCTCCTGGGTTTTATTCTACCTTCTTCCCTTTTCTATAAGTGCTGGATTTGTATATTCTGCTGATTTGCTTGTTTTTTTTTTTCTTTTTCTTCTTGGAATAAAAGGTATATTCTTTGACTGATGTCCTTCAAGGATGCATCTGCAGTCATAACATATGGGTTGTCCTGCCTCAGACAGACCTTCGGTCGGCCGGATTCCAAAGTCTGGGTCTGGCCTCGGCTGATGTCGCACTTCACCCAATGTCATAGCTCCTGGGGTATAAAGGCATCAGCCGACGCCATTTTCCTCAGTCTTTCTTGCCGCGCGGTGCCCGAAGCAGAAGCTGTTCGCAAGTGCCGGTCGGTCAGATCCAGAGATTTCTACTACCGAAGACTTCTAAAAAAGCTAAGTACCCCGTTGGGGACTCTTTCTTGCCTCAGCCGATGTCAGACAAAGTAAATAATTGTTTGTTTTACCTCTTATAGTGTAAGTGTTATGCTGGTGATTTTAAGCTGTATCTGTGTTTCTGTGGGGTTTTAACCACGTTAAAGTGTCTTATGACAATTTCTGAGTGCTGAACTGAGTTTCTGCATTAAGGCAGTTTTAGTGCAGTTTTTCTCATACTTTTGTGCTGTCAGAACTGCAAGTAAATTGCAGCTGTTATTTCTATTGATTAAAAGATTCTACTGAAAACTTTGGCAGGAAATCTTGCTATTTTTGCTGATTTTTTTGTTTGGTTTCTTTTGGGCTGTGCATATTTGATGTGATAGAATAGATTTACAGCATTTTAAACAATATTTTGTTTAAAATTTGTGATTTTGGAGCCGTTTTGTTTGTGAAACATTTCTGGCAGGAATTTTTCTTTATACATACTCCCTTGTCTAATATTTGGGGCTATAATTATTTAATGGGATTGAGTAAATTTACAACATTTAAAATGACTTGTTTGGCTTAAAATCACAATTTTGGTGCTATTTTGTTTGTGAAACACTTCTGACAAGAATTGTATTTAGTTTATACTTAATTCCATATCAAAGGCTATTTTATGATGGTCCTAATCAGATGAGGCTGAAAGTAGCCTTTAGTGCTTTAATTTGGGGGTGTTTGTGATATGTATATTTTGCTTTGTGCTGGGTTACTGAAATGGCTTTTAATTTTCCACTGTGCAGTACTTAGTATAATATCCTTGTAAAAATAGACTTCAGTTTTGCTGTTTATAGGGAGCATTGTGGGATTTGTCCATTTTGGATAGGTTTGACAATGAAACCAATGCTTGCTATTGCTCTGTGAAGTGTTTTTGCCCCCTGACTTGATGGATTCTGATAGTTCCCCCCAACCATCTTTCATGTCTACATCTTAAAAACAAAATAAATTCAAAATATGTCAAAGGCTACAGCTTGCGACTTCTTAGTAGCCTTTGCTTTAGGCAGCCTATTGGACCATTTGCCTTCTTTTACCTCCAGGTCTCCTGGTGTGGTCATAGTCTAACAACTGTGTGTGACTCGAGGATCACACACTTCCTTCAGGGCTGTACCATTGCCTGCTTCAGGTTTAGGAGAATCTAACTCTTTGGGTGCAGGGGAAGTCAGGGGTGCAGAATCCATTGCTAGTGTTTACACATCGTCAATAAGATTTTTCCACTGGTGTAGTGCATGCTGAGGACAGACAGAACAACCACCATGGGGTGGGGCTGCAGTCTTGGACTGGTTTCCCACTTGAAATAATGACCATGGCTAGATCCATTGTTCAAGGAGTTGATTGCAGGGTGCATAGGATCATAGGAAATTACTAGGCTAATGCCCCTAGGGCCCTTACAAGCCTAGCCAAGTTCTGTCCTTGTTTCCACGATCAGCACCTATTACCTCTGTCCAAGAGAGAGAGACCGGTAGAAACCCCAGGGTGAATTTACTGTTGCCCATCCATTTGTCCAGATTGGACTTGAAGAGGGCCAAAGATGTGCTCTTCTTTACAGAATTGGGAGTCTGTTCCACAGGTATGGTAACATTTGGGAGACAAATCTGTCCCTCCAGCAGGTTCTATTAATGCCACATACCAGTTTAAGGTCTTTAGACTGAGTAACCCATGAGTCATTGGACTTGCGGATATACAGCATTTCCAATAAACTGAGTCAGAGACTGCCTTATACCCAAGGCAGAGATCACCTCTGAGTAGTCTGTATGAAACGAACTAAAGTGACCGTGATTTCAGCCAGTCCACACAGAACAGATGCTGAAGACCTTGCATTCTCCTTCTGAGGAACCTTTGTGATCTCTCCAATTTCTGCAGGTGCTTGGAAGGGTACATACCAAAAGGGTTATTGTACTCAGTTATTTTCCTGATGAGGGAAGAGTACAGGAAGGTTATAACTTCTTTTTTTTTTCCTGGAGGCAGTGTCCTTACTTATGAGATGAGCAGTATAGAATGCCCTTCTTACCACTGTGGAGACATGGTGATCAAAGGTAAGGTTGCTGTCAACCTGTGTGCCCAGATCTGTCAATACTGAGTGTGTGCTTAGGGTGTTTCTATTGATGTGGTAGTTAGTCGGAACACCTGAAAGGGATGATAATACATTTTTTTTTGTTTTCAGTTCAAGGCTGTGACTTTGGCACCAATCATTTGTTTGCATAAGACTTTTTTTGTAGGATGTTGACATTATTTGGGGATTCTGTGACCACTCCCAGTTTACAGTCATCAGCAAACTTTGTCAGCCATCGACCTTTAGTTTTTGCTTGTACTTTGGAGAAATAGATTCCAAACAGTAGAGGTCCCTGGACTGATCTCTGTGGAACACTGCTAGTTACGGATCTGCTGTTGGAGGTGGATTACCCCTATTTTAACTGTATGGGTTCTATCGGTGAGCCAGTTAGTGACCCACCTAATGATATAAGGGTTGATACCTATCTGGGTGAGTTTGTCAATAATGCCTGATTGGGGAGTAGTGTCAAAATTCTTGGCCAAGTCCAGGTAGGTTGTATGCACAGTTTTCCCCTTTTTCCAGAGCTCTGGTGACTGTCTCGAAAGAGTCCACCAGGTTTAACAGGCATGATCTCCCTTTGACACATCCAAACTGAGTAGGGTCAAGTGTTTGGAGATAACTTACATCTTTGTTGATAAAGTCCATGAATAATTCGCTCCATGACCTTGCAGATAAGGCTAGTCGGGGTAATAGGTCTATATTTCCCTGGGTCAGTGGAAACGCCACATTTGTGCAAAGGGTACTGGCCATTTTCCACTCAGCTGGGATAAAGCCAGTGCTTAAATTATGACAGAACAATAGTACTCAATGGTGTTGAGGGTTCTTGTTGCAGTCCATGTAGGACACAGCCTGGAATGTTATCAGGTCCCATAGATGCTGTGTTTTTGGCCTTAGATAGTGCATATATGACCTGCTCTCCAAAGATACAAGGTGGGGGACAGATGGAAGGAATGTCATAGGTTATGTGAAAACTTCACTCCCCTGTCCCCACCACACATACCCTGTTGGCTAACAGGTTTGCTATGTCTACAGACTCAATGTATGTGGTGTCATTAACTATCAGTTTGGCGCAGATGTGGGTTTTACGTTTTAGGCTACGGCTGTAACTAAAGAATACTTTAGGGTTGTCCTTAGTAAAGGACACTAGCTTTGATTTATAGTTTGCTTTGGAGGACTTCACAAAAAGTCTTATTTGCTTGTTTATGCTAAGGAGGGAGTGTTTCCAGTTTAGGGCATGCTCCCTTTTACTTTTGGATAACAATTTCTTTCTCATATTGTAAAGCCAGTTTGTGAGTAATTGCTGTGCATCGACTGCCAGTCAGTCTGCTAAGGATCTGATTTTGAAGGGGATCCTGTGTCTGGGGGTATGGACCTGTCTGATATAGATCATTCAGATTTCTCTGAGGACGAATGAGTGCAGGAAAACAAACAGATGATATAATGTTGTTTTTTTTTCATCTATTTAACTATTGGGTTTCAGATCTGACCTTGGATCTGACTTAGGCCACTTCTCAGACTTCTGATCCATATCTCAAGCTCTCCCCTCACCAATAATCCCATCCAAACCCAGTATTACCTCTGATCTCGTTTGCCTTTTTCAGTGATCAAACATTGCTGATATGGCTCAAACTGTAGTCAGCTAAGTGACTTTTTTTGGACTTGTAGTTTGATTCTCCTTCTGATTTCTTTTTCGGATCTTTGACTCCTTTTTTTTGACTTAACCTCCCCTGCTAAAAAAAAAAAAAAAACTAGTTTTTTGGTATGTTGCACCTGTAGGTCTTGCTCCTTCTCCTCTTTCTGTAGCTTCTCACCTTGTATTTTCTACTAGTTAGCTAGTAATAATTTACCAGTGTTGGTATTTCTTTATCTTGACTATAGAGATGTTCTTATTACCATTGCTAGTATTTTGTTGTAGCTGTTTTTTCTTGCTTACAGTTGTGTTTTTTTGGGGTTGCTGCTGCTGTACTTGGTTATCATGTCAGACAAATCCACTAGATTTAAGAAATGTAGTTTGTGTGGACATAAGATCCTGAACTCTGATGCCCATTTAGAGTGTGTGCATTGTTTAGGGGTGGTCATCTCGATGCTGAGTTCAACATTTGTTGTGGGATTTAATCATAGAGCATTGATTAAATGCAGAAACAAGCTGGTACTTAGTGTTTCTTCTGTCATCTTCCTCTTCATTGTTTGGAGCGTTCCCTTCTGCAAAGAAGTCTTTAGAGAAACCAAAGGGGAGAAATGGCAAAAGTCCAAGGAAAAGCCTAAGGAGCTTCGGAAGAACTTCCTTCACTGTTCTCTTCATTTGACTCCAGCTTTGGCTCCACCTGCAAAAATTCAAAAGTCCTCAGATTTGTTTGCTTCTTTGGATCTGACACTCTCTTCCATGAAGTGTCCTTCTGGTAGACAGACAGGATTTTCTCTGGTGCCTATACCATCAAAGTTGCACTATCCTTTCTTTCAGGATGTACCACATAGAGCTTCAAGACCTCAATCTACCTCTTCATCCTTCAGGTCTACTAGGAGCCCGTCTGTGTACAGAATGATGAGAAAATTCCTCAGGACCCAAATTCAGTTAGGAGTACTCCTGGCTCCATCCCGAATTAGACCATCCCAGATACCTTTAGTTACTCTTACTTTGATTTGTCCTCAGTTTTAAGAGTGTTAGCTGTGAGACTTCTGGTATTGTCCATGTCAGATCTAAAGGCTTGGCTTTTGTCAACTCTGGCATCTTCTCTGATTTAACCGGCACAGACTCTATCACAGTCATAGCTTTGTGCTGTACCTGGGTGTAGGGGATTGAAGCTGAGGTCCCTTTGGGGCTTCAGCATTAGTTACCTCAACCCTGGTCTCTGTTTCAAGACTGGGTCATGGGGTTTCTCTGGGCTTCTCAGTTCAAGTGACTTTGGCAACTACTAGGGTAGTCTTCAACTGTCCCATGACTTCTGCCTTCAGTGAAATGGAGAAAGATTTCTCTACACCATGAGATAAGATATCCTTTCCCCTCTGGAGTCCTCCCCCGCCCACAACTATCTGCCCTGGGTCCTCAGCCTTTATTTTCTGTTCCATTGGGACAGCTGGTCAGCTCAGGCCTTGAGACCGCCCTCATCAAGAACTTCCCACAGACTTCTGGGTCGTGGACCCCCCCCCCCCAGAAGAGTATTAAGAGGAGGTATTGCAAGTGAAGGCATATTGACTTCACACAGGAGTCCTTAACTGAAGACACAAACTTTGATTATGGGGAGAGGTCCCCAAGATCACCCCTCGAGGACATCTTGTATGGAGAGATTCTTGAGCTTCTGAGACAGAAAGATGGCTGATCCTCCAAAGCCCCTTTCTAGGAGGATTCAGTGCTTCTTGAGGCTTTCAGAACTGGCTCTGCTATGTCCTAGGTGGTACCCCCCAACAGACGAAATGGTGGACCTTGTTTCATGTTTGGCATGGAAGGATCCACATGGGATAGAACCCATCCCCAGGGAGCTGGACAAATACCTAGTTGCACCTAAGTACCATGCCCATTGGAGCAGGGGCCCCCCCAGTTGATGCTGTGGTGAGAGAGGCAGCCACTAAAAAGGAAGTTGGAAAGGAAAGTCCTTCTATCCATCTCTCTAACAGGGAGTCTAAGTCCTTGGACAAATTTGTGATGTGAATTTATGCTTCAGCAACATCTTCCAGTTTATGAATTATTTGGCATACAGTACAAGGTTCCAGAGTGACTTGACTAAGGAGTTTTTCAAGCCCTTTTCAAGGTTCATGTCTATGGAGGATAAAAAGACTGTTTCTTCTCAACTAGCCACCATCTAGTCCTTGCCGAATACCTCCAAACAACTGTTTTCCCATACCATGGAGGATGTCTCTAGAGTGACAGGTTTAGGCATTACTGTTAGTAGCCATACCTGGATTTTGCAGAGCCCTTCAAGATGTCTTTCATCAGTGCATCCTTTGATGGATGTATTGTATTTGGACCCTAGTGAAAGAGACTCTGTCCAGCAGCAAGCAAGATGGGAGAACTCTGCTGTAGGAATACAGTTTTCTACCTCTCAGAGAGCCTTCTTATGGAACCAAAAAGGGAGTAGGAAGATGTGGTTCTGAAAATCACAAGGGTTTTCCTGAGGGCTGTTATGGAGTTAGATCTTCCCCGTGGTAGTGGGAGGAGCTCGATTTGCAGATGTCACCTACGTAGCAGAGGAGGCCTGGAAAACCAAGGGTTTTGGAGGTCCTGCTACTGAAAAGCCTTATCATTGATGCTGAAGGACTGTCTGATACTGCATTCTGGAGGCATTCAGGGGGAACTTTTCTTTGCATCTGGAAGCCTGAGCATCTATCACCACAGATAACTGGGTGCAGACAGTAATTACCATAGGCTATTACATTTCCCTTTCCCTTCCTCATCCTGTATAGTTAAGGTAAATTCTCAACATACCACCCCATCAGAGAAAAGAAGCAGCCTTAAAAGTTGAAAACTTGCTGACAGAGAGAGTCATCCAAGTAATCCCACCAGACCAGCAAGGATTTGGAACTTATTCAAGATTCTTTTTGTTGCCAAAGAACTGGGAATCTTTGGCCTGTCTTGGATCTAAGCTACTTGAACCAGTTTGTCAAACACTCAACATTTCAAATGGTCATGGTTTAGTCCATTCTCCCCTTATTGATGAAGGATGATTGGATGTGCTTGACCGTTGCCTAGGACATGTACTATCACATCAAAATAGACTTCCCATGAGATACCTTCTGCCCTTTGGGCTCACCACAGTGCCCTGGGTGTGCACCAAGTATATGGCAGTGGTTGCAGCTCACCTGAGATTGTTTGGATTCTGGGTGTTTCCTTATCTCAGTGACTGACTCCTCAGTGCTCCCACCAAGCATCTTCTGACTCTCACCAGGGGCTACTTGTTCCACTTATGTCTTGATCTGGTCATCACAGTCAACTACAGGAAATCTCATCTCTCTTCTACCCAAGTCCTGGAGTTCATAGGTGCTCACTTTGATGCATTTTCACAAATAGCAAGACTACCTCATTCCAGGCTATCAGGTGGTGCATATGTTATCTCTTCATTCACTCCCAGCCAAGTTGGTTGTACAACTTTTTGGTTCAATGGTAACTTCTGTAACACTTGTGCCACTGGCAAGATTTTATACAGGGTACTCAATGGGCCCTTGCAGTCCAGTGGTTGATAAATCAATACCCCATGAACATTTCCTTTGAATCACCACTATTTGCAAGGAGTGTGTAACCTAGCAGATTCAGCCACCAAGTTTTCTCAGGGCCACCCTTTTTATTCTACTCTTACCCAAGGCCACGGCGACCACGGATGCTTCCCAACTGGGGTGGAGGCAATAATTGGGGCAAGACAATTCAAGGCATGTAGTCCCCCTTAGAGGCCAGTCTTCACATCATTGTCCTAAAAATGAGGACAGTCTCCCTATTGTTGCAGGCCTTTCAGGATGTTCTCCCTTTGAGGGAGTGATTGCTATACATATGGACAACATGTGAGTAGTCTGGTAAATCAGCAAACGGGGGATCCCTGTCTTATCCCTTGTGTTGAGAATCAATGAGAATATGGCAGTGGGCAATGTCTTCCAGCTACTTTCTATTAGCAACGCACATTCTGGGGAAGTCCAGTGTTTTTGCAGACAGATGAGCACACTTATTATACCTTATAAGTGGTCTCTCAGTCCTTCAGTGGTGAAGCAGATATTTTCAGTGGGGACAGCCATGCTACAATCTCTTCACTTCTCCCCACAACTTCAAATGCAGTGGATATTTTGCCCTAATTCCCTCAAGAGGGGAGTTACTGAGACATGCTCTGATTCATGATTGCCACCCCCTGGTCTTTATGCTTACCCTCCTACTCACCCTATTTCAACGCTTATACAGAAAGTATGTCAGTGGAAGAGCAAGGGGATCCTCATTGTCCCATTCTGGCCTTGGCAAGTGTGATTTCCCTTCCTATGACTTCACCTGATATACCCTCCTTTGGTTCTGGATCCCTCTCCAGATCTTTTGTCTAACCCATTTGGACTGCCTCTTATGGGCATAAAAGCCCTCAAGCTAACTGCATAGTTTCTCCACTTCCAATGATGGCTAGGCAATCCAGACTTTCTTCCCAGGTCTTTCACGTCCTTACATTGTCCCAGTTTGATTCTACTTAGGAAAGTTTAGAAGCGCAAATGCAAAAGGTTCTGTATTTGGGCCAGTGAGCAACACCTGGATCCTTCCTCAGCACGCATTCCAGCTGTCCTAGATTTTCTTACTTCGATTTTCCATAGAGGAGGAAGTTGTCTACAGTCAAGGTACAGCTGGCTGCAATTTCCAATTTTCATATTGGCATAGACCATTCTTCTTTGGCTTCTCTCAGGGGATCCAAGGCATTCCTTAAAGGTACATTTCTATTCAGACTACCTAATAATGATCTCACTTTTCCTTGGGATCTGATGGTACTTCTTCAGTCCTTGACACTGTTCTCCTTTGACCCTGCAGCCAAAGTGGACTTGAAATTCTTATTTTGAATGAACATTTTTTCTAGTTGCTATTACATTAGCTAGGCAAGTATTTGAACTCCAGGTATCATCTTGTCAACCAGCTTACCTAATTTTTCATAAAGACAGAGTTTCCCTTCACACAAGCCCTTCTTTTCTTCCAAAGTTAGCATCACAATCTGTACTCAGTCTATTCATTTGACCATTTTCTTTCTAAACTACTCTAATAAAGGGGATTATATGCTTCATTTTTTGGATGTGCACAGACAACTTGGATTCTACCTCCACAGAACAAAAAAAAAAGTTAGGAAATCTGACCAGTTGTTTCCTTTTCCAAGGCTAAACTGGGTCAGTTTGTGTCTAAAGTAACTAACTAGGTGGCTTACTGATTTTATTTCTCAGCCTTATAAGGAAAAAGGTTTAACATTACTAAGACTGCCAAGGGCTCATTCCACAAGATTTGCTTCCACTTCTTCTGTCTTCTTTTCAAGAAAGGCAATGACATTTGTCTAGCTGCCACTTGCTCCAATGCTTTTATTGCTCATTACAAGTTGAATATTTTTTCTAGGGACAGGGCAGCATTTGATTCTCCCATATTCCAGAATATCCTTCCATGAAGACCACCCTGGGTTCTAGGAGCTGTGGACTCTATCCCAACGATTGAGGAACAAAAGAAAAATGCAACATCAGATACAAAAGTTACGTACTTGCCATAACAATCCATCTTTGTTGCCTGTTTTTGTCCTTCCTCAACCTCCTTCCCTCCATGACCTGGGGGGGGGGGGTATGCCCTATTGTTTTTTTTTCCTAATTAAACTCCAAATACTCTTTACTCCTATCTCTACAGCTTTAGTAGTGATTTTCAGCTCTGTTCTACATACCTTTATTTACTTACATATAAAACTAAGAGGCAGACTCTATTTGAGGTAATAAAGGGTTTGGAGGAGAGTGTAGGTAAGGGGAGGAGCTTGAGCTGCTGATCTAAAGTCCAAAAAGAGGCCAACGTTGGATCCAAAACCCAACTGTTAAGGAAGGACAAATATGGACAACACAGTTTCATAGTTATGTTGAGTATATAACTTTTGTTTTCCTTTCACCAGTAGCCGGCTAGATTTAGAGATGTCTTCATTTTGGAGAAATCATTGTCTGTCCCCAAGATTAGCAGGGTTTTATGATCTTTTGAAGGATGAGGATGAGGCCTGAGCTATTGAGATCTTTCCTCCATTGGTCCTAGTTTGGGGATTTTTTTTTAAGAAAGCTTTTAATTCTCTGCTTATTCAGGCTCTGCTTAAATGTTTTTTTTAAGATATTTTGGGAATGCTCGGCCATGCCTGACCTCCAAGCCCCTTTGTCTGTGAACCCTGCTTTTTTTGTTTACTCAGCGATTTTGACCAATAGGAAGACTGTGTTTTTGTTCAAACCCAGTCATGTAGGTAAACTAGGCAAGTGACTAGAATCTCCGAGAAAGAAGCTGGCACGCTGGCACAGTCTAACATGGTAGCTTTTAAAAGTGTTTAAGTTACCAGTGTTTATGCAGACGTTTGCCTTGAGATGCGTGTATGGTTTAACAGATTTTACTGAATGGTTACCAACAGAGCAAAGAGTCTATCTCAAGCATATTGTAGATGATGTTTCTCAGGTGTCAAAACATGATTTAAAAAGAGCCTTTGAGGGGGCTGATACTATTTATAGAAATGCAGCACTGTTAGTGGTGATAAGGAGGTATATTTGTTTGCTCATCTAACATTTTTTTACTGGTTAAAGCTGAGATTATGAATGCTTCTCTTGAGTCTGATTATGTGTTTGGTGCGGCTGCTAATCAGATCCTTGAATGCTGGGATGACAGATGTAAATTATTGCATGGAGTGTCAAAAATGTTCATATTCCAAGTTCTCCTCTCTTAAACAAGATAATTTTCATCAGCCTTTTAGGTAGAAACCCTTGATGAACAAAAAGCAAGACAATAACAAGAACTGGTAGGATAACCTTGCTGCCAAACCTAGCAAGAAGGGTTTCTTTCCTAAAAAGGGATAATCACTCTGCCAACTTATGGCTGTGCTGGGGTGGGGCAGCTATAGGTTCATAGGTGTTTACTAGGCTAATGACCACAAGGGCCTTTTTAAGCCTAGCCAAATCTCTGACGAGTTCTGATACCCTTGATAAGTGTAACCATGGACCTGGGAGAGGAACCATTTACAGATTACCTGTTTGCATCAGAGACATAGGTGCCAAACCAGGGATGAATTTCCGGTTACCCATCCTATTGTCCAAGTTGCACATGAATTGGATTAGGGAGGAACTCTGCTTCACATGGAAGGGGAGCCTGTTCCATAGATAGGGTAATCTCTGGGTATCTTTCTCAGGTCCCCTGTTCACCCTGTTCAGGAGGATCCCCCTCTTCAGCAAACCAGACTTTGTTATTCTTTCCTTTTCTCTAGTAAATGCTGGACTTGGAGGTTATAGTGCCAGTCTATTTTTTGGAATGAATGAAAAGGTTTTCTCCAGAATTTTCCTTGTTCCCAGAAAAGAACTGTCATGGAGACCAGTGCTAGACATTTCCTTTCTGAATATGTTTGTCAAGGTCCAAAGGTTTAAGTTGCTCACTATGCAGGATGACTTGCTTATGTAGGCAGTCTGCATCCAGCTGTTTTGACTTGCTAGAGAAGGTTTCAGCCTTACTCTCGTGTCTCGGGTTCAAGTTGAACCTTTTCAAGTTGTGTCCGACACCCTCACAAATACTCAACTTTCTGGGTTTCTTAATCATCTCCAACAAAAGAATGGTCTTTCTACCCAAAGACAAGATCCTATCTTACCAAACGGTATTTCTGGAATTCTCTAAGAGAAATGGCACCTCGGAGGGAGAATTCCTAAAAATTCTTGAACTGTTGGCATCCATGATTCTCATCATACCACTGGCTCATCTTCACATGAGAAACACTCTTCGCTATGTATGAAGTTGTTGGGCCTAGCACCTTCCAGCTGTCGTATTCAGTTACCAGTGTTTCTCTTGACTACTTGAGTATTTATCCAAGACTTATTTCTCTCCACAGGTGCCAGGGAATATATCCAGATGGATTTGCCCAGTTTTGCTTGGAGAGCTTTGTCAATGGGAATGCAAGTGCAAGTTACTTGGGGGCCCAAGGACACTGCATGCACATCAGTCTCCAGGAGATGTTGGTGGTGATTCACACCTTGAAGGTCCTTCACCACCTATGGACTCTGGCTACTTTTTGGGTGGTTCTGAACTCTGACATAGTGTTATGGTACCGAAGTAAAAAAGGGGATACAAGGTCTTACCCTTTTTTCTAGTTGGCCTTGCTGGCCTGGAAGTTAGCTTCTTTTTATTCTCAGACTCTTCAGGTTCATAAGTGTGTAATAGGGTAATGGCCCTGGAGCCTTTACAAACCTAGCCCATAGGATTACCCTGGCATCGTGCCAGCCAACCTTAGTTTCCAGTGCCTCTGTCGAGTAGAGCCACTGGAGTGAACCCCAGTGTGAATTTTCTATTTCCTATCCACTCATCAAGATTTCTCTTGGAGGGCCAGTGAGATGCTATTTGACATGTATGGGAAGTCTATTCCATAACATGGGCAGTCTCTGGGTTACGAAACTGCCCCTCCAGCACATTCTGTTGATTGTGGTAATGAGGTTGAGGTCTCTGGACTGTGTGGTGCGGAGGGATTGGGATTTCTTTAGATGTAGCATTTCTAACAGAGCTGGGTCAGACATGGCTTTGTAAGTCAAGCAGAGATCGCCTTTAAGTAGGCGATATGAGACAGAGAATAGTTGGGAGTTTTTTGAGTCCGTCCATATAGGACAAGTGTTTAAGGCCTAGGATCCTCTTTGTGAGGTACTTTTGCTGCCTCTCCAGTTGTTGCAGGTGTCTAGTAAGGTACATGCCAAATGGGGCATTGTACTCAATGATTGGACTAATGAGGGAAGAGTAGAGGGAGACAATGACCTCTTTCTTCCTGGATGCAAAACTCTTAGTAATGAGATGCGCCACGTAGAAGGACTTTCTGACCACAGCGACAGTGTGGTGGTCAAAAGAGAGGCTGCTGTCAACCTTTGTTCACAGATCTTTTGTAACGCCTTCTATGTTCTGTGAACTACGATCAATGTGGTAGTTCATAAAAACTGGGTTTTTCCAAAAGGGAATGATGACACATTATTTCACATTGAGCTTAAGGCCATGGTTCTGACACCAGTCGTTGGTCTCGGTGAGGCCTTTCTGTAGGTGGTCAGCATCACTTGGGGAGTTAATAATGGCTTCCAACTTGCAATTGTCTGTGAACTTTGTCAGCCAGAGTCTCTTCGTGTTGACCTAGACTTCTGAGAAGTAGATACCAAACAGGAGAGGACCCAAGACTACCAAACAGGAAAGGACCCAGGACCAATCCCTGTGGGACTCCACTCATGACTGGTCAGCAGTCCGAGTTGCAGTCAGCTACTTTCACACTGTGGATTCTATCTGTGAGCCAGTTTGCAACCCACCTAGTGATATAGGGGTTTATGCCTAGCTTAGTGAGTTTTTCTATGATTCCTGAGTTGGGGAATGGTATCAAAGGCCTTGGCCAGATCAAGGTAGGTTGTAAGAACCACCTTGCCTTCATCCACAGCTCTGGTGAATGACTCAAAGAAGTCGACCAAGTTGAGCAGTTATGATTTACCCTTCACAAAACCAAACTGTGTGGGATCCAGAGTTTGGAGATTCCCTCTATTTTTATTAGGACCATGATGATGCGTTCCATAGCTTTGCATATCAGACTTGTCAGGCTAATGGGCGATAGTTCCCAGGGTCTGTAATCGCTCCTCCTTTGTGGAGAGGGATGACTATAGCAGTGTGCCATTCGGTAGGGACAAAGCCTGAGGTGAGGCTGTGACTGAACAGGGCACACAGGTGAGGTGCCAGTTCACTCTGTAGTTCATGTAGAACACAGCCAGGTATATTGACATGTCCCATAGAAGTTGTATTCTTGGCCTTGGACAGTGCTGTTTTAACCTGTGCAGCAGTAATACTGGTTGCCTGGCAATCTACTAGTATTGTGATTGGTCCTTTGGGGTGGGGTGGGGGGTGAAGTTGGCACTGAATCTGTTGGCCAGTATATTGGCAATATCTATTGGCTTGGTATAGGAGGTTCCATTGTGCAGTAGCTCAGAGCAAATCTGGGGTTTGCCATGGAGGTATTTTCCATAACTATAGAAGGCCTTGTGGTTGTCTTTACTATCTGCTGCAGTTCTGTTTTCAAAGCTAGCTTTAGAGGATTTGATGAGGGATCTCAGCTTTTTGTTGAGGCTGATAAGGGAGTTTTTCCAGTCTTGGGACTTCACCTTATTCCACATCAGTTTCCTCCTTCTGTTGTAGAGTTTGTTTATGGCAGGGGACCACCAGATTGGCTTCCTTTTTTGGAGGAGAGCATCTTGGTTCTATTGGGTATGGCGGGATCGCATGCATTTGTGTACGTGTTCGTACAGTGCATTGGTGTATGCTTCGGTGGTCATGCAACTATTCTCCATTTACATGGGTGCCGTGAAGTTAGCCACCTCTGTTCTTAGCAGCCCAAAGTTAACTTTGGAGAAGTTTTTCATGGTGGTTACCTTTACGGAGGGGTGGGAGGGTTGTGGATTTCCAAGGTGATGAGTTTGTGGTCTGCTCTAACCAGGGAGGAGTTGACTATTGGTGTAGAGGAACGGTCGCCCATGTTAGTAATGACCAGGTCAAGGATGTTGCTACCTCTAGTTTTTAACAGGAAACATCACTTTGGCAGTCCTACATTTAGAGAAAAGAAAACCAACCATATTTACATGTTTTCATTTTACATTGCATATAACCTTTTATACAGTCATTGTCAGTCAATCATTTTATAACTCATTCAATTCCTGCCTTCATTCCTCCTTCAAAACATTATTCTGCTTGTATTCTTCCCACAATTCCAATTTATTTCTACATAATTTGCTCCTACCCTTTTCTAAAGATTCCACTTCAGTTTTTTTTTATTTGTATTACTGTATTCAGTACTTCAAAGTCTAAACCAACTGTGCTACATTTCCATTTTCTAGTAATTGTTTTTGGCAGCCACCAGAATTTAACTCAGCAAAGTCTTACTATGTCTAGGCAATTCTGATTCTGTATCACAGTTCAAAAAATCAGTTCCTTAGTTACACCAGTTTGTTTACCCAGTATTTCTGACAGAGTAGGCTGGATGAAATGTTTAAAGTCTGCCACCTCTCATTATACTCCCAAAAATGTGCTCCCAATTACACCTTTCTTCCCCCATCACACCTCCAACATTTGCAATCTACATGAGGAAAAAAAAATCTCTGAAGCTGAAATGCAAGCAAACACCAATCACAACCAATGTGTCACATAGTTCACAACACCAGTGTGCCACCCAGCAACAGCCCCTAAGGAAAGACAATGTACCTAACACTTTAGTCATAGGTGACTCTATAGTCCGGCACACTGATGTCCCTCTCACCAGGTTGAATAAGGAGAAAATTACAGTCAGCTGCCGGTCGGGTGCCAGGATCCGCCACATAACGCATGCACTCAAGTCACTCCACAACAAGTACAAATATGACTCTGTCATTGTCCATGTTGGAGTGAATGACTTGAGACGTACCTCCCTGGACTACATGAAAAGAGACATGGAAGAGCTCTCGGATCATGTGACCCAGGCAGGTATGACCCTAGCCCTGAGTAGCATCCTGCCTTCGCCAAGAATGATACCACAATATAAGGATAAAATGATTGACTTCAACAATTGGCTAAGCTTATGGTGTCATTCAAAGGGGATCCAGTATCTGTCTGCCTGGGATGACATGATTGACAGACCACGATGCTTTGCCAGAGATGGTCTGCACCTGTCACCCCTGGGATTCAGGTTACTGGCTAAGGCTGTTGCCACCCCTATAGTGCCTTCTTTAGGCA
This sequence comes from Protopterus annectens, assembly GCF_019279795.1. Taxonomy (NCBI): domain Eukaryota; kingdom Metazoa; phylum Chordata; order Ceratodontiformes; family Protopteridae; genus Protopterus; species Protopterus annectens. The sequence continues at coordinate 1,724,006,114 of NC_056739.1, read as the reverse complement.
AACTTCAAAGGACAAAACCACCACCGTAACAGGTACAAGCATGCAAAATCTGAAGGTAATGCTACTCAATGCTAGAAGTCTAAACCTCAAAATGCACTCTCTCGAGGCACTCCTAAAAATGGAGAACATCGATATCTGTGCAGTAACTGAGACCTGGTTCAAGGCTCCAGAGAACACCCCTGCAATACCAGGCTACAACTCTTACCACACTTTTCGGCCACCAAACCAGGACCGAAACACTAAAGGTGGAGGAGTGTCAATATTCACCAAGGATATTCACACCACCAGGCTAGTTGGCCAACACAATGTGTCTGAAATTCTCCAAGTGCAACTAACACTAGGTAAGACTGCAATCCAAATTGTAGCTTGCTACAGATCCCCCACCATACCCCAAGATTCTCACTACACCTTTCTAAACATACTGGAAAATATTAAGATAGAACCAAACACCCTAATACTGGGTGATTTTAACTACCCTGCCATTAACCTGGAAAACTACTCATGTCCCAACACCTTTGTGCAACAGTTCTTGGAATTCATAAATTCCAATGCCCTGGATCAACTAATCCATAGTCCCACCAGGGGCTCCAATATCCTAGACCTGGTCATTACCAACATGGGAAATCAATGCTCCATACCTATGGTCACCCCCTCGTTAGTCAGGTCTGACCATAAGCTAATCACCCTTAACATCCACATCCCACCCCTCCCCCAGTAAAGAAACCACCATAAAAAACTTCTCCAAAGCCAACTTCATGCTACTCAAGTCAGAAGTGACAAACTTCATGACACCCATGCAGACGGGAACTGAAAGTTCAACTGCTGAATCCTACACTAAGGCACTGTACGAGCACATCCACTCATGCATGAATCATGCCATCCCAAATAGAACCAAAATGCTCTCATCCAAAAAAAGGAAGCCAATCTGGTGGTCCCCTGCCATAAAAAAACTTTACAACTGCAACTCAACCCCTAATCCATCCACCCCCTTATTAACCCATGTGGTCTCTCCAAATAATCAACCTCCCAACTAGAATAAATAAACTTAATAACAAAAGAAAGTATACTTGACTGATATTACAAAATAGTCCCTCAAAAAATATACAACAGGAACTCTCCCAGATGACCTCAGTGATCAACTTATCTTAGATAGGAACAAGGTCTGGGCTATTTACACCTAGCTCTATTCCCCCATTTCACCCTTCAACCCATACCTACCTCTCAATACTGTCCTTACTTTATAAACTAAAACCTACAACCCCCTCTGCTGACCAATTACCAGCTGAATACCTCCACCATACCATAGTACTTAGTACAGCCTTACTATCCTCATTTGACTCAATTAACAAGGCCTTTGACATGGTAAATCACCAGCTTCTTCTCCATCGGTTTTCCATTTTCATTAATGAACTTCATCTAGCTACTCCACAAACAACTTGTATTACAATCAGAACTTCACTCTCACACACAAAACCTTCAACTATAGAACAATGGTTCTCTAATCATTGCCTTCTCCTAACCCCCAAGAAAAAAAAACTCTTGCTTTTTCACCCACCCACTTGTCTACCTCTATTCATTTTCTTCACACTAATGATAATGGATGGATTATCTATCTCTCCTGACCAAACAACAAAACTGGGTATCACTATTGACAATCAATTAAAAATGACAATCATATTATTAATCTTACAAAAAAATCGACAACAGAAAACTAGGCTCTCTCTATAGAATCAAATCTTTACTACAAACATCCCAATCCAAAACTCAGTAGGTGACTCCACTTCCACATTTCCAACTCAGTTGGCAAAATATGGAATGCTACCACAGGACTTACATCCCTAACATCACTCTCCCAATTTCAAACTAAACTAAAATCCTTCGCATCATTATAACCTCCTTAACAACTTTCTTCTCTCTTCTACATACTCTACTCTAATGAAGTATATCTTATTTATTCTTTTCTTCTTTACTCCCTCCTAGGTTTTTGAGTTTAGTTAATACAACCCTGTTCAAGTGTATTTTTTTATTTTTTTCTCTATTTTGTAGATTATGTATATCTTGACATTGTTTAGTAGTTTGTAGTGATAAAATAAAATAAATAAATACAACAAAAGGAAGAAACTTTTGCAGAAAAGAGGAAAATCCCAGGATGCAAAAAACTCCCTTACTAGCCTCAGTAAGAAACTGAGATGCCTCATAAAATCCTCCAAAGCTAGTTACGAAAATAAAATTGCCAAAGATTCCAAAGACAACCACAAAGCATTCTATAACTATGTCAAGAATCTAAATGGCAATGCTCAGATCTGCTCTGAGCTAAAACAGAATGGCATTAAATATACTGATCCGAAGGATATTGCCAATATCCTGGCAGATGGATTGAGTGCCAACTTCACCCCCCTCTCACCCCCTAAATGGCCCATCTCAATACCGGAAGATTGCCAAATTCCAGTAATAACGGCCACACAGGTACAAAATGCACTCTCTAAAGCCAAGAATACAGCATCCATTGGACCAGATGACATCCCGGGCTGTGTACTACATGAACTACAATATGAACTGGCACCTCACCTAAGTGTCATGTTTAATCATAGCCTCACCTCAGGTTTCGTGCCCACTGAGTGGCACAGAGCTACAGTTATCCCAATCCATAAGGGGGGATCCACCTTGGATCCTGGAAACTACTGTCCCATCAGTCTGACAAGCCTTATCTGCAAGGCCATGGAGCGTATGATCATGGAACTTATAAACAAAGACATTGGCAACCTTCAAACACTGGACCCCACCCAGTTTGGGTTTGTGAAGGGCCGATCTTGTCTCCTGAACCTGATTGACTTCTTTGAATCAGTCTCCAGAGCCATGGACAAGGGTAAGGTGGTCCACACAGCCTATCTCGACCTTGTCAAGGCCTTTGACACTATCCCCCACTCTGGAATCATAGATAAACTTACTAAGTTGGGCATTAATCACTATGTCACCCAATGGGTTGCTAAATGGCTTACTGATTGAACCCACACTGTAAAAGTAGCCGACTCCAAATCCAGCTCCAGCCAAGTGACAAGTGGAGTACCTCAGGGTTCAGTCCTGGCGCCGCTCTTATTTGGCATCTACTTCTCTGAAGTACAGGTTAACACTAAGGGACTCTGGCTAACAAAGTTTGCAGATGACTGCAAACTGGGAGCTATTATTGAATCTCCAAATGATGTGGATACTCTACAAAAGGGCCTTACAGAAACAGATGCTTGGTGCCAGAGCCATGGGCTCAAGCTCAATGCCAAGAAATGTATTGTTATCCCCTTTGGGAAAAAACATGTATCCATGAATTACCATATAGGTGGCAGTACACTAAACACAGAAAGTGTGATAAGAGACTTAGGGACACAGGTGGACAGTGGTCTCACCTTCGATAACCACATCGCCACAACAGTCAGGAAATCTTTCTATGTGGCACACCTCATCACGAAGGGCTTTTCATCCAGAAAAAAGGAGGTCATTGTCCCACTGTACTCATCCCTCATTAGATCCATTATAGAATACAACGCCTCATTTGGTATGTACCTCTCAAGACATCTGCAACAACTAGAAAGGCCTCAGAAATACCTCACTAAAAGAATCACAGGCCTAAAGCAGATGCCCTACGCTGACCGCCTTAAAAAACTCCCAACTATACTCTGTCGCATATCGTCTACTCAGAGGCGATCTCTGCTTAACATACAAGGCCATGTCAAACCCAGAGCTGTTGGACATGCTACACTTAAAGAAATCCCAATCCCTCAGAGCTACACGCTCCAGGGATCTAAACCTTGTCTTCACAATAAACAAAACATGCTGGAGGGATAGGTTCCTGACCCAGAGACTCCCCAGACTCTGGAATAGATTGCCCATACATGTCAAGCAGAGTGCCTCTTTGGACCTCTTCAAGAGGAACCTTGCCGATTGGATGGGAGAAAGGAAATTCACCCCAGGGATCACGTCGGTTGCCCTGCTAGACAGGGGTCCAGGAAAGTAAATAATGTGGGAAGAAATAGCCAGGGAATTGTTATGGCTAGGCTTGTATGGGCCCTAGGGCTGATAGCCTAGTACCAACCTATGAACCTATGAGTCTGTTTGGGATATATAAAAATGTCTGTGCAAACACTTCCAAGCAAGTTCCTAAATCGTCTAGACTTTGTTGATTCTAGACTTTGTTGAATGTTTGGGAGCTATACATACATCCTCCCATTCTGTCTTTGTGAATTTCTTATCCATTCTCTGTTCCCAATCATTTCTGTCCTCCTCTGATTCCTATAGTTTTATATTCTATTAATTATCCCTTTTTAAAGAGCAGCTTCTATTCTGGAATCTACTAAATACTTTACCTGTGCTGTTTTTTTCACTTAGGATCACTGTATTCCTTTCTCTTTGCTTATACTCTGATATCAATCCTTGATAGGGAAGGCAATCTCTAGTCTGCAGTCCAAATTAATTCTTAACCTGTTCCCATTCTGTTAGCTTTCCCTATCTAATTATTTGCTCCCAGTACCTTGGTTTCTTTACCAGTTTTCTCCAGTAAATTCCAGCCCCTCTTGCCTATTCTCTGTACCCCTATTTGCACATGCATCATACATCCTGTTTGAGCAGAACACCGTGGAAGACAGACATGGTAGATCATGGGCTGACCCACAAAAGTGGATATTAAAACAAGAAGGATGCTTCAAGCTCACCAAATGATTTACAGAAATCAGTGTATACCAAGATTATATATTCCCCATTCCGAAGGAGGGATGGGCCTCCTTGAAATTTATTACATGTATAGATCTGCAATCGTGGGACTTCACACAGGTCTGCTGACCTCACAGGATCCAAATGTAGTGAAAGTTTTGAAACAGTAAATCTAAGATGACATCTCTGCTTAATTTAGCAGAAGCATATCGACGTCAAACAGGAATGGAAATTAAACCAGAAGTAGATAAAAAACAGGCAGCAACTGAATGTGCTAAAAAACAAAAGAAATAATATAAGGTGAAAGATCAGATGAGAAGGCAAGAAATGTGGAAAAAAACATAAATATAGTTGCAAGTATAGAAAACTTCTGGAAGAGCCTCATGTTGATCAAGAACGAACCCAGGAATGGATAAAGAGAGGTGAATTCACATCAAGAAATGAAAGGTTAATATTGGCAGCTCAAGATAGTGGGCTGCGTACACACTGGTTTATAAAGTCCATTGAACATTTGGGAGAAACAGACATGTAGGTTTTGTAAAACTGAACTGGAAACAGTTACACACCTTGTTGCTAGTTGTAACTAATGGTAGAGGGACTGTATACTGAATGGCATAATAATGTGACGAGACTGTTACACTGGAGATTGTGCAAACATTATGGTATCAAAGTGACTGAAAAACACTGGAAGCATGAGCCACAAAGAATCATAGAAAATGAAGTTTATATCACATGGGATCACCCAATACCAACAGTTCTAAAGATAGTTGCTAGAAAACTGGATATAGTGGTCCAAGAAAAGAAGACAAAAGTAACATTGATCATTGAAATCGCCACACCTAGTGACTACAGTGTCTTGCGTACAGAGAGACATAAAGTCATAAAATACCTTGATCTGAAGGCAGAAACAAGAGCCATGTCGAAGAAAGATACCCAGACAGTTCCAATAGTAGTAGGAATAACTGGTCTTATAAAAAAAGAATTTACAATCGTATTTAGATATGTCACCAATTCATGTAACACCATACAAATTGCAGAAGGAGTCATTACTGGGCACATTGCGGGTGCTGCGAAAAGCACTTTTGGCTAACATCAAAGAGTGAAACAATACTAATTTCATGAACTTTAATTGTACTTTGACTTAGGAATGGGGTTCATTCCCGTCATGGTATTAGAAACCCAAAAAGACTTGGAGAAATTAAAAGTGGCAGCTCAAGGCAGTGATTTTTCTAGGATCTAGTCCAGATGTGGAGAATGCCTCAAATAGATCTGTTTGCATCCTTTCTAAATAGGCATCTGGAGAAAGTCTATTCCAGACATCCTTGCAGCCACGTGTGGAGGACAGATGCATTCTCGTTCTCTTTGACGGGAATGTTTTTGCATGCATTTCCACCATTTCCACTAATTCACAAGGTATGTCTGAAGGTTCAGAGAGAAATGCCCAAAGTCATTGTGGTGATTCCTTATTGGCCCAGGCAATTTTTTTCTTTCTCCCTTTTAATGGACTTATCAAAGGGCAGCTGACACAGTTTTCCTAATACTTTTGATTTGCGCACACAGTCTCAAGGTTGACTAGTGCACTGTGATTTGGGGATACTTCATGTGATAACATGGATGAGTCAGTCTTGACTCTATTTAGGCACTTGTTTCATGAGGATGTGCAGCAGGTGTTAAAGGAGGCCAGAAAACCTGCTACTGGAAAATCTTCAGTTTACAAATGGATGAGATTTTCTAAGTGGTGCCTAAATGGAAACAGACAGTCCATTGTTGTTAATATCCCTCTGATCTTGAAATATACTGGTGTGAGCTTTTTCAGGATGATGTATTGTATGCATCTGTTCAGGTGCATTTAGAGGACATATCTGATGTTTTCCTTTTCATTCGTCCTCATGATTGTGTCTTGGATCTGATCCTCAGATCTTGCTCAGACACATTTTGCAGACTTGGATCCAACTCTTGAGCTCCCCTCTTTCCCTATAATGCACTATACCCACCCAACACCCCAGATCTCATTTGCCGCTTTAGCAATCAGATGTGGATCTTTGCTGTTGAGCAGCTTGGCTAGTTAAGTACAAAATTCTTATTTCTTCACCTCCTGTTAGTGATATTTCTTATTTTTCTCTTCCCTCATTGGCTTTTACATTGTAGTTTCTTGTAGTGGGACTCCTTAAAAGGCATTGTGTGTGTGTGAAAAAACAAACAGCCTACTCTTGTGCTTCTTGGTCATAGTATTGATATAGTTTAACTTTAAACTTAATCTTTAAACTTGTAAAAAAGAAAAAAAGTGTTAATTTTGGTTGTATGGTGTTTTAGTGCTAAACCTTTTGTGTGTGTTGCGAGTGTTTTTTTTTTTTTTTTTTTTGCGGTCTTTAGTGCCAGGTTCTTCACTATAGGAGTTATGTCTGAGAAACCCTCTTCTGGTTTCAAGCGATGCACTTCTTGTGGTTACAAGATCCCCAACCAAGATGCCCACAAGGAGTCCATCGATTATTCAGATACTGATCACCTTAAAGTTTCTTGCAAAGTGCATCCTTTAACCTACGTGCCCTTGCGGACAGGTGCAATAAACTTATATTAAGGGGTCTTCTTCAGCTTCTGAGGCTCAGACCCCCTCCGTGGCTTCATCCTCTTCTTCTAAAGAGGCTAAGAAGAGGTCTCTCTCTGCTTCCCCCAAGAGACCCCTCCTCTGATCCGAAGAAAGCTTCCGCCTTATTGGATCTACTGGCCTCCTCAGATCCGAATGAGGTTTTTACACTGTCATCTCCTTCCTCTTTGGTGATCTGAGAACTTGGAACAAGTCCCCAACCCGGTTAGAAAAGTCCCCTGCGCCTAAGTCAAAGCACTCCAGATTTTCCTTGTCGGCTTCTTCCAGGTCCTTTAGAAGCTGGTCCAAGGCAGACATGGACAAGATGATGAGCAAGTTCCTCAAGGCCCAGATTCAGATGGTAGTGTCAGCTCCGTCCTCTATCTGATCCATGAGCTGTCTGGTCCGTACCATCAGAACTCCTTTTCTGATCTGACCCTCGGCTTCAGAGTTACAGGGTTCGGGACTCCCAAGAGTGTCTGCTTTGGTGCCGGGGAAACCATCTTCCTCGACCCTAAAGGTGCCCCTGATCAGCCCTGTTCCTATTTTTTCAGAGCAGAGCAGATCTTGGAGCCAAGGTGTTGTTACCGGGTCTGGGAGAGTGGGGTCGGCTCCATCTTTGTCAGAGCCATCCCTTCCCCTTGGTGCTTCGGCTCTTGCCAGCTCTGGTCCGATTCCCTATGGATGCCATGGATCCAGAGTGAGTTCTGGCCACCTTCCCTTCATTGCTTTGGCTATGGGGGGGGGTGGAGAGGGCTTCTCTGGGTCCATCAGCTTTCCAAGTAGTGGAAAGGGTTTTCTCCCATAGTGGAGAACTGTCATCTCATGTCATGCTGCCTACCCTTATATCCCTGTTGGATCGTAGTCTTGAGCTTACTCATTCTGTCCTGAGGCAACCCATCCTGACCAGTCTCCGGGATCTCCATGCCCAGGAGGGATCCCCTTTTTCTGATACTTCCCCCGAGTACCCCACAGAGAAAGTCGTCTGGAGAAAGACATGCAAAAGAAGGCACATCGACTCCCAAGATACAGACTTTGATGAGGGAGAAGGATCCCCTCCATTCTCAACTGACGACATCTCCTTCAGTGACATTGTAGAGATCCTGAAGCAGAAAGATAGTTGGTCTGTCCAACCTCCTCCTTCTGAGGAGTCAGTGTTCTTGGAGGCTTTTGGGGTGACCCCCCCCCCGGTGGATGACCTCATTGATCTGGCTTCCTGCCAGGCATGGAAGGAACTTTATACCATCAAGCCCATTCCTACATGCCCCCAGTAGGTTCCTGGTCCCACCATCTGCTAGGAAACACTGGAGTAAGTGTCCCGTAGTTGATTCCATCATGGTGGTGAACACTAAGAAAGAACTGGCAGAGTAAAGTGCCAATGTTCACCCACCTAACTAGGAATCTAGAGCATTAGACAAGTTCGGAAAGTGCATTTACATCTCAGCCACCTTTGCGCTATGGTCATTTAAATTAACTAGCTCATTTTATCTGGCTTCAGAGAGATCTGATCAAGGAGCTGTCAGCCTCCCTGTCTCTGAGTCCATGCCTCAGAGGAGCTTAAGAAACTTTCTCCCAAGCTGACCACTCTGTCATCCATTGCTAACACCTTGATCAGGCTAAACTCCCATACAGCAGAAGGTACCTCATGAGCTGCAGGTTCAGGTCTGTCCCTAAGGAGAAATGCCTGGATGAGACTGTGATTTTGCATAACCCTTCAAGGCATCCTTTGTTAATACCCCTTTTGATTACTCATCACTGTTTGGGCCTTCTGTTAGAGATACTCTCGCCCACAGCGAAAAGAATGGGAAGACCCTTTCTGCCATAGGAATCAAATTTTTTATGTCTCCGAGGTCCTTTTCAAGGAACCAACATGGAGACAAGAAAATGTGGTTCCATAACTCCCAAGGGCCTTTCCCGCACCCATACGGGGAGCCTTCCTCCAGAGGCAGAGGAGGGGGTTTAATGGTAGATTTCGCCCTACAGGCAGAGGGGGAGTGCAGAACCAGGGCTTCAGAGACATGTTCTCTGACAAGCCTTATTGGTGCTTCTGAAGTGCTGCCCAACTGTCCATCTCTGTAGGCAGTTGGGGTCAGCTTTCCTTGCACCTAGAAGCCTGGACACACTTGACAAACAGCTCATGGTTGCTAAACATAATATCTAGAGGCTACTACATTCCCCCTGTCCTCCACCATCCAAACACAAGCAAAAAACTCCCCGAAGTGCCACCCAGTCAGAGGGAGCAGGCAGCTCAAGAAATTCAAAGATTGCTGAAAAAAAGGGTCATCCAAGTGCTCCCGACTGAACAAAGAGGATTCAGAACTTACTCCCACTTTTTTTTGGTATCGAAAAAGACAGGGGACCTATGACCTATACTGAAGCTAAGCAAATTGAAACTTTTTGTAAAAAACTTGAGGTTCCAAATGGTTACTGTTCAGTTCATTCTACCTGTGTTGCGCAAGGACTATTGGATGTGCCCAGTACATCTCAAGCAAATCCTATCGGCACTCCAGGAGAAAACTGCACTTTCAGTTTGGAGCCAATCACTTTCAGTTCAGAGTGCTGCCCTTTGGGCTCACTACAGCCCCCCCCCCCCCCCCCGGGTGTTCACCAAATGCATGGCAGTCATAGCAGCTCACATGAGGCAAAGGATTCTGGGTGTTTCCATATTTAATCGACTGGCTGCTCACCACCCCCAATAGGCATCAAATTCTCCTAGCCAGAGATTATCAGATTCAACTCTCACACTCCCTTGGTATCACTATAATTGTAGAGAAGTCCATTGTGACTCCTGTGTGGAACCTAGAATTCATAGGAACACAGTTAAATAGGAGGGATCAAATAGCTTCTCTCTCTCTTCACCGCATAATGACACTGAGAAATCAAGTCCAGGAACTATTATCCCACCTATCCTCCCCCGCACACCTAGTTTTACAAGCTCTGGGGGTCGCTGTAAGCGGCAGTTTTGTTAGTTCCTCTGGCAAGTTTTTTTATGCGAGTCCTTTAATGGACATTAGTACAATGGTTTGTACTCTACCAACCTCTGTCTGCTTCCATCAGATTGACACTAATCTGCAAATGTCATATTCATTGGTGGATTCAATCAGACAACCTCATTTTAGGCAGACCCTTCACGAGTCCCCCTCCAATAGCCACTGTGACCACGGATGCTTCCTGGCGTGGGGTGGGGGGGCATTACAAGGGAAAGATGGTCCAAGGCACGTGGTCCCCTGTAGAGACCAGGATGCATATCAGTGTCCTCGATATGAGAGCAGTTCTTCTAAAGTTGCAAGCCTTTTAGGATGCTGTCCCTTTGGGCACCATTACTACTCACACTGACAACATGTCTGTAGTCTGATACATCAACAAGCTAGGAGGAACCCTTCCATGCACATTGTGCAGGGAGGCTATGAGGGTGTGGGAGTGGGTGATATCTTCAGACCGCCTTGTTTTGCAACTCATATTCTAGGGAAAACCAATGAGCTGGCGGACAGACTCAGCAGATCTGTCCTGATTCTGCATGAATGGTCCCTCAACCAGTCAGTGTCAAACATGATCTTCAAATGTTGGAGTCAGCCTTGCTGCGATTATTTTGCCTCTCTCCTCAACAACAAATACAGCAAGTTGTTTGCTCTGATTTCCTCCCTCCAGGGTAGTCCCCGAGGGACCTTCTGGTGCACGGTTGCCCCAGGTTTCCTTTATGGCTATCCCTCTATTCCACTTATCCCAACATATTTTTCAGAAGGCAAGCAAGCTGAAGAGCTCATTCATCATCATTGTCCCCTTCTGGCATTGACAGATATGATTCCCCTTCCTCTGGTCTCATCTAAAATATCCTCCATGGATACTGGAACTGAGACAGGATCTCCTCCCTCTCCCACCTGTCAGGATTGCAGCATCCCAATCTTCATGGCCTCAAATTGACTGCATTGTTTTTCCACTTCCAACCATAGTAAGACAGTCCACGCTTGCTTCCTTTGTTTGTAACATCATTTTCGCCTCACAAAAAGTTTCAACTAAGAAAGTCTACAATAGTCAATGGAAAAGGTTTGTTGTTTGGGCTGTAAGTAAAAATATTGATCCCTTCTCAGCATCTGTCTCAGACATTCTACTTTTTCTTAGTACCCTGTTTAAAGAAGGAGCAGATGTTTCTACCATAAAACTTCAGCTAGCGGAAGTTTCTAATTTTCACACGGTTAGCCAGTCTCACTCCTTGTCTAACTTTAGATTATGCAAAGCGTTTATGAAAGGCATCTTTTTGTTGAGACCCCCTGCTAAAGATCCTTCTCCACCTTGGGACCTCACTGTTGTACTGCAGAGTTTGACTCAAAGACTGTTCAAGCCAGCAGCTATTTGTGACTTGAAGTGTTTATCATGGAAGACAATCGTTTTAGTAACCATTACTTTAGCAAAGAGACTTTCTGAACTACAGGCATTATCTTCCAAATCTCCATACATAATTCATAAGGACGGGGTTTCACTGCATACCAATCCCTCTTTTATGCCTAAAGTAGCCACAGAAAACATTAACCAATCCATTTAGTTACCAGTATTTTTCCTATTTTTCCAACAAAGGAGAGTGCATTCTACATCTTGTTGATGTTCATAGACAACTGTGATTTTATCTGCATAGAACAAAGCAGTACAGGAAGTTGGGCCAATTAGGCTAAGCAGTGTCAAAAATCACACTGGCCAAATGGATCCCTGACTGCACCACCTTCATTTATTCTCAGAGAGTCTTAGAATTACCTCGACCTCCAAGAGTGCATTCTACTAGAGCTATGGCTACTACTTCTGCATTTTCATCCAGAATTTCCATTGATAATATTTGTGTGGCAGACACCTGGTCAAACAATTATACCTTGTTACAGCACTCACAAATTGGATATCATGTCTAGGAGCAGGGCTTCCTTTGGCTCAACTGTACTCCATCACATCCTTCCATGAGGGCCACCCAGGAATCCCATAGCTCGGGACACTGACCCAGTCGTGAGGAGGAATGAAGAGGGCAACACCAGATAAAAAGTTCTGTCCAAGAGTATGCCATAATCCTTTTTGACATCTGTGTTGTCCAGCTTCATTCCTCCTCACTTTCACCCAACCACCCCTGCCATATTCTTCTAGAGAATCTAAAGATTGTGGGATGCTTAGGTCCTGTGTGTGAGCCTCATTTGCCTTTCTTTCTGTCATGTCCCTGTTATCAATGGATGGTGCATCAGCAAACTCAATCTGAGGTGCTGGTGTGGGTGTAGTGTGTGTTATGGGTAAGGGAGGAGCTGACAGTTGGATCCAAGTCTGTAAAATGTGTCCGAGCCAGATCTGAGACCCAGTCATGAGGAGGAGTGAAGATGGAAAACACAGATGCCAAGTTATGGTAAGACATAATTTCTTTTTCTGCTTGTCTGCCTTTATATCACCTATTTTCTTCTTTTTTTTTTTTGGTAAAACAGTTCATGAAAGAAGTATTTCTTGTGAGACCTCACAAGCAAATTCCTTCTTTGTGGGATATCTCCTGTATTCTGGAAAATTGTCCTTGAATCCTTTTAGAACTGGCTGCTTATGCTGATCTCCGCTTCTTATTGTGGAATACTGTTTTGCTTCTTGGTTTGAAATCTGCAGGGTGATTTTCTGAGCTGCAAACTGTCATGTGGGGCAAACTTACCTTATTTGTATAGGGCTAGGGTTGTGTTATACACTAATCCTTCTTCCATGTCAAAAGTGGTTTCAGAGTTCTATCAGTCTGTTAATCTCTCTGTGTTCCTTCCAGAACCTACGAATTAGTGAGAGAGAATACTTTGGATGTGCACTGGCAGCTGAGGTAGTAATGTGACAGAACAAACCCATTTAGGAAGTCAGAAAGGCTTTTGAATTTCTTTCCTGGTGTAAAGAAAGGTCAGCCTGCCTCTAAGCAAACCATTGCACATAGGTTGTCCTATGATCTTACCTTTTGTTATACCCACCATGGCAGGTTGAATCCAAGCAAGGTAAAGGCACCTTCCACTAGGGCCTTTTCCTCTTTAGTGACATATTGGACAGAAATAGACCCTAGACGTATTTTAGGGTGGCCACAGTGCAGAGGTTAGCATTGCCACCTCACCAAGAGGCTCTGTGGTTCGATCCTCGGCTGGGGTGCCTTTTGTGCAGAGTCTGCATGTCCCTCCCTGTGGTCATGTGGGTTTCCTCCCGGTGTTCTGGTTTCCTTGTGTGTGTGTGTGTGTGTCTGTGTGTGTGTCTGTGTGTGTGTCTGTGTGTGTGTCTGTGTGTGACTAATGCTGCCGGCGAAATTCTTCATTTTTTGGATTCCTATTTGGGTCTACACCTCTTCCTTGGTCGTTTGTTGTTTGCTTATTTGTTAGCACCTTTTTCTTGTTCTTAGTTTTACTTCGGTGCTATTACCATGGCGGAGGTTGATGATGAAGCTTTGTTAAATCTGACTATCCACCCTACACCTACTTCTGAGGCTTCAAATTTAAACGGACTGCTGGCGGCTACATTGACGGAAATCAATAACTCTTTAAAATTTCTTGTTATGAAAGCCAACGAAACGAAAGCTGAAGGTAAAGTTACTAATTTGGATGAGTCCTTTCGTGAGATGGATACAGTAATTGAATGTGAAAACATTCCCCCTGTGACGAAGGTTTCCAAGGGAAAGCAGCAGCGCACTATTGGTCGGGGGACCTTTGAACAGTTTTTCGGCCGTGCGGAAAATCCTTTTTGTTCCTCTGGTAATTTTCCTAAATGTTATAACAACGAAGATTTCAACCATAAACGTGAGCAGTTATTAAAATTGCTCAAACGTTATAAATCGATAGACTTGGAGAATTGTTATTTCCTGCGTTGCATTGATTTGAACATTGTGCCTAAAGGACTTCGTTTTTTCAAATGCCCTAATGGAGTCAATGCAGGTGAGCCCATGTTTGACACTTTAGTAGCGTTTTTCAATGAAGCTGGGTTGCGCTTCTTGAAAATACTCATTGATAACAATTTGGTCAAAATGGAGTCTCTTAAGAAAGAAATAGTTGAAATTGAGTCTTTCTTTAAACAAAGTCTTTCTGGAGTGAGTTTTGATGAATTTTTTGAAAATACTTTAAGTGATGTTGAACAACATGCTGTTGATATTGTGAACAGGAAACAGGGGAAGTTGGTTCGAGACGTTGCTTCTTATAAAAACAGAACTGCATATAATCATTTTGCTGTGTCGAACAGGTTTGGTAAACCAAGTAATTTTCAGGGGCACAATATTAATTTTTCTGTTAATGCAGCACGCAGTAAAACTGTTGCCGCTTCAAGCACTGACAATAGTGGTATTGTTGGCACCAAAAGTACTTTTTTTGGTAATGAAGTAGCCTCCATTGACGATGTTAATTTGAAAGTTAACTCTATGCAACTTGACAAAGCTTCGGTAACTGCTGATAGTGACAACAATTCCTTGGTGGTTAATGACAGTAATTTTCCATCTATAGTTGTTGATGGTAAAACCACCAACACAAGAACTGGGTCTAATCCTGGCAGCACTTCTTCTTTGTCAACAGCTACTTCTTCTTCTTTTTTCGGCAAGAGAAATCAGTCAAATTCAAAAACTGTCTTGACCAGAAGCAGGACTTTCCTGAATTCTCAGTCTTCCGGGACTTAAACGTAGCTGAGCAGTTTAATAATTTCAGTATTATTAATTTAACAAATCATGTTTTTTCTGAACAGGACTTGAAAGTTTTGAAGTTAGGTTTTAATTTTGTTCCTAGTTCAAGAGCAAACTATGTTAGAACTGTAGTGGACCTTAAAAAATACACCAGGAAACTCAATTTACATTACTTAATGCACAATGTGTCAGTAGAAAAGCAAAGAGTTTTTGACAAACCCTCATGTTATACACCAACTTTACAACACACCATAAAGGTGTTCGAGGAAATATGTATACAAGACATCACTAAAATGTTAAAATCTAAATCAAGTCATTATAGCAATATGACAGACACTGAAAGAAAAGCCTTAAAAACTTAACTGCCATGACAGATAAATTCAGGTTTATGAAGAGCGACAAGGGGCAACATAGTTATCATGGAACAGGATACTTATAAGGATAAAATGTTTGAAGTTTTAAACAATGTTGATGAATATGATGAGGTTACCCTTTCTGACATACACCGTAGTCAACATTTCATACATTCTCAGTTGTATGAAGCTTTAATGTCCGGTGACATTAGCTTTGAGATGTATGACTTTTGTGTTGTTGAAAACCCGGATAGGGGTAATGTTTGGGATACCTAAAACTCATAAGTCTGTTCACAATCCACCGTTTAGACCTATAGTGTCCTCTCCGCATTCTGTTACTGAAGGAATTTCCTTAGTCATAGATGCAGTTTTAGGACCCATTATTGGTAATGATGGCTCCTATACTCGTGATTCTTGGCATTTTTTACATAAATTTAACATTTATGCTTCAGCAAAGTTGTTTGACCCTAACAAACATATTCTCCTTACTGTTGATGTAATTTCATTGTATACTTGCATACCTCATGAAGATGGCATTGATGCTGTAATGGAGTTATTTAACTAAGAACAAACCTGATTACAGCAATACTGTTGTGTCCACTATTTGTATGCTCTTGGACATAGTCCTACATAATAATTATTTTTTATTTGGAGGCAGATTTTACAGACAAAGAAGGGGTGTAGCTATGGGGTCCCCTGCTGCTCCCGCCTATGCCAATTTGGTTATGGCTTGGTGGGAGCTTGAATTCATGCCAGTGTTGAATAGCAAATTCAACATCTTTTTTTATTCCCGTTATGTGGATGATTTGATTTTTGTCATTGAAGGTGACAATTTTATAGTAAGTAATTTTCTGTTAGAAATTAATTCCTTTTCTGAATATTTAAAGTTTACCATTGGACATGTAGGTTTAAGTGTCAATTTTTTGGACATTTCCCTCAGGTGGGATGTAGATGAAGGCAGATTTCACAGCCGTATCCACAGAAAACAAACATTTAATAATGCTTATTTGCATTTTCGTAGTGGACATGCCAAGTATACCATCAACAACATCCCCAGAGGGCAATTTATCAGGGCCTGTCGTATGACATCTAAAGAGGCCGATTTACTTGAAGAATTTGATTTTATTTCCTCTTTGTTTTTTAACAGAGGTTATGATAAGACATTGGTAACTAATGCTGCCGATGAAATTCTTCATTTTTTGGATTCCTATTTGGGTCTACACCTCTTCCTTGGTCGTTTGTTGTTTGCTTATTTGTTAGCACCTTTTTCTTGTTCTGAGTCTTAGAATTACCTCGACCTCCAAGAGTGCATTCTACTAGAGCTATGGCTACTACTTCTGCATTTTCATCCAGAATTTCCATTGATAATATTTGTGTGGCAGACACCTGGTCAAACAATTATACCTTTGTTGCGCACTACAAATTGGATATCATGTCTAGGAGCAGGGCTTCCTTTGGCTCAACTGTACTCCATCACATCCTTCCATGAGGGCCACCCAGGAATCCCATAGCTCGGGACACTGACCCAGTCGTGAGGAGGAATGAAGAGGGCAACACCAGATAAAAAAGTTCTGTCTTGCCATAACTTGACATCTGTGTTGTCCAGCTTCATTCCTCCTCACTTTCTCACCCAACCACCCCTGCCATATTCTTCTAGAGAATCTATGGAAGATTGTGGGATGCTTAGGTCCTGTGTGTGAGCCTCATTTGCCTTTCTTTCTATCATGTCCCTGTTATCAATGGATGGTGCATCAGCAAACTCAATCTGAGGTGCTGGTGTGGGTGTAGTGTGTTATGGGTAAGGGGAGGAGCTTGACAGTTGGATCCAAGTCTGTAAAATGTGTCCGAGCCAGATCTGAGACCCAGTCATGAGGAGGAGTGAAGATGGAAAACACAGATGCCAAGTTATGGTAAGACATAATTTTCTTTTCTGCTTGTCTGCCTTTATATCACCTATTTTCTTCTTTTTTTTTTTTTTGGTAAAACAGTTCATGAAAGAAGTATTTCTTGTGAGACCCCCCACACACAAGCAAATTCCTTCTTTGTGGGATATCTCCTGTATTCTGGAAAAATTGTCCTTGAATCCTTTTAGAACTGGCTGCTTATGCTGATCTCCGTTTCTTATTGTGGAATACTGTTTTGCTTCTTGGTTTGAAATCTGCAGGGTGATTTTCTGAGCTGCAAACTGTCATGTGGGGCAAACTTACCTTATTTGTATAGGGCTAGGGTTGTGTTATACACTAATCCTTCTTCCATGTCAAAAGTGGTTTCAGAGTTCTATCAGTCTGTTAATCTCTCTGTGTTCCTTCCAGAACCTACGAATTAGTGAGAGAGAATACTTTGGATGTGCACTGGCAGCTGAGGTACTAATGTGACAGAACAAACCCATTTAGGAAGTCAGAAAGGCTTTTGAATTTCTTTCCTGGTGTAAAGAAAGGTCAGCCTGCCTCTAAGCAAACCATTGCACATAGGTTGTCCTATGATCTTACCTTTTGTTATACCCACCATGGCAGGTTGAATCCAAGCAAGGTAAAGGCACCTTCCACTAGGGCCTTTTCCTCTTTAGTGACATATTGGACAGAAATAGACCCTAGACTTATTTTAGGGTGGCCGCGGTAGTGCAGAGGTTAGCATTGCCACCTCACCGCAAGAGGCTCTGTGGTTCGATCCTCGGCTGGGGTGCCTTTTGTGCAGAGTCTGCATGTCCTCCCTGTGGTCATGTGGGTTTCCTCCGGGTGTTCTGGTTTCCTCCCACATCCCAAAGATATGCTGTAAGTGGATTGGATACTCTAAATGGCCCTAGGTGTGAGTGCGTGCATGCGTGTGCCTTCTGTGGAAGGTTGGGCGCCGGGCTGGCAACCCGACACCATAAAACTCCACTGCCAATGATGAGCAGGCAGGTGATCCGCTGTGGCAACCCCTAACTGGGAAAAGCTGAAAGAAGAAGAAGATCCTAGAAATATTTTAGAGGTAGCAGCTTGGTCCTCTGTCCATACCTTTACAAAGCAATACAAACTGGGTGTCTTTTCTAAATCCAGAGCAGGCTTCATGAGAACTGTTTTCCAGGGGCTCCTGGATCCTTATCCTTCCTCCTCCCAGGATGGGTAATCCTTACAAATCTTTCCATATGCCAGTAATGCAGCGTGTTTGTTGAACATAGTACAGTTGCATTAGTTCTACTTTCTTGTAACAGTAGATGTTTGTACACCACTTCCTTACTGAGAGTACCCTCACACCATCCCCATTTGCTAGCTGTATATAGTTTGTTGTTGTAGTTGCTACTGAGTTTTGTTCAGCAGCATTTTGGTGTGTGTGTGTGTGTGTGTGTGTGTGTCTGTGTGTGTGTCTGTGTGTGTGTGTGTGTGTGTGCGTGTGTGGTTTGGAACCGTGTGTGTAAGCAAATTATCATTTTCATCTGCTCTTCCTGTTGGGCTGTAGAAAACTAAATAGTTCCTGTCTATGGGTTTGAAGGGCAGTCCTCTTCCTGCCAGGTGATTGGTCCTTCATACCCACAGACAGGCAGTGGGAGAAGTTCTGAGCTGTGAGAGACTGCTGGACATCTATTGTTATAGGTAAGTAGAGTTTACGCAACTGCACTTTCTTCTCCTGTGTAACATATGATTTGCTTATTTTTGAGGAGCACTAAATTGAATGACTATGCATAATGTGTGACAGTCAAGTCAGTGGTAGATACTTCCTCTACATTGTAACTTACAGTCTTTCTTTTTTTGCTCTCCCAGGTCCTTACCTGATGGCTTCTTTACTTTTGTAAAATTGGCCCATTTGTTAAGGTAGAATGGGAGGTGGGTATTCTCAACCTAAGCAAAAACCTATATCCATTTATTCATGCACAGAAATCCCTAACAGCCCTCTGTTCCCCATTGAGAGTCAGATGGTATGCAGCAGGCAGCTTGTTGGTCCTGGGGGTGGCCTATCCTCTCTCCATGAGAGCATCCCACCTCAGTGGCTCCTCTTAGCCTGCAATCACTGCCTTCTAAGCAGAATCATGCTTGTGTATGCCATATTCCCCTCAGCTTCCTAGCACTTTAGTGCAGTGAAAATGTGGGACTCATTCAGCTTGGAGGTCTACTAAGTGAGTACCTAATGGTCTCACTAAGTTTTCACCTATGTACTGAGTTAGAACCAACCCTCCCCCCCACACACACACACACATACACACTCAGGATGGGCAAGACAGCAATGACCATTCACTCCCGTTCTCTGTAGACAACTGCTACAGTCACATGACCAACTAAGCAAACTTGTATTGCTTTGCTGTAGTCAGGTTTTTGTCCCTGTATGCAATAGAGCTGGTTACACAAACAGTCTTGGTGTATAAAGATTACTTATTAACTTCCCTTTGTCATTCTGCTTGCCATTATTTGATAAGTCACTCAAGTATGCCAAGAAATGGAATATGCATGAAAAGTACAGCAATATTCTCAAATGTGATAGTAATATGAAAATACAATTATATAGCAGAAAGATGGTGAATTAATTTATTACCTTAACAAAAAGGTCCAGTTTTAAACATGATTTTGCATTAAGCTACTTTGGGCGAAGATTTAATTATACAATGTTGTCGGATAGCCATCCGACTACCGGAATTCACAAAAAACGCAAAGAAAAAGACAGGCAACCGAGGTCCAAAACCGACGACAAAGCTTCTCCTAAGCAAGTCGCCGGTTCACCGGTTCTCAGTGAGGCGCTTTCGCAGCCCTTGACACCCACTACTTTAGAGTCACAGGCCCCTACCAACTCCCACGTGGAGTCGGCCAGGCCGCTGGAAACTCAGGGTATTGGATCCTTGAAGATTGTTCCCTCAGATGGGTCTGGAGCCGCTGAGCAGGCGTTGGCTTCTGAGGGTGTATTCAGACCTAAACAGTTATATATTAAACCGACTTCAAAGGCAAAGACTAAAACACCTATAAAGGCAAAGAATCAAGTTCACCAGTCACATGGACAGGCCTCCATGCCCAAAACACAGATGCTCAAAATGGCCGAAGACTTAATTACCTTGATCAGGGGTTCCCATCCCCCTCCTGATAAGTGGCCTAGGCAAGAGACAGACTGAATCTTCAGATAAGGTTTCCATTTCTTCTGATTCCTCTTCTGATCAGGAATATTCTCTTCCCCCATGAGGATTCTGATGCTGAAGAATCAATTCCCTCCTCCTGAGGACTACTCTTTTGGGGAAACCTTGCATACCATGAGGGAGCACCTCCACTGGGAGAGCCAAGATTTTTCAGAATCTAAGAAAAGGCTCAGAGACTTCCTTTTACTACCTCAACACATGCCTCTAGCTATTCCACCTGTGTTAGACATTGTAGATGTGTTTTCAGAGTCTAGTCTGACCCCTGACTCCTTACCTCCAGCTCCTGTTAAGCTGGACGGATACTACAGGGTCCCTGACTCTCATAAATTTCTTTTCAAAATCCCTTCTGCAGACCCAGAAATGATTTCTCAGGGTCCCAAAGGGGTCAAGGCTTCCACTGCAAAAAAACCTACCCCCTCTGACAGGGATTCTAGGGCACTGGATAGATGGGGAATAAAGATTTACACATCTGCTACTTTAGCTATAAGGGCCTTAAATTGCCAGTTTCATATGCTCAAATTTCAGCAATATATCATGACACTGCTTAAACAGAAAATGATGGTGAATTCTGAATGTGCAGAAAACAAAGAAATGCAGGATTTATTGCATGCAGCTGAACAAGTTGGAAAGCATACTTTGCACTGTGATTTTGATTCTATGGAGGCCTCCTGCAGGGCCGCTGTTACGGGTTCTGTCATTAGGAGGCATGCTTGGTTAAAGGAACAAAACCTGCCTGATCATGTTAAAGCAAAATTATTAGATGCTCCATTACAACATGATACCTTGTTTGGTGTTAAGGCAGAAGAGGTGTTAAAGAAAATGGAGGACAAAGCTAAATCTATGCAAACGGTCAAGGATTTCTTACAGGTACAGCCACCTAGATTTAGCAGACACTGGCCTACAAAGAATTGATCCTTTCCAGTCTCAGACAGACCTCAAAGGGGCAGATCCAGATGCCCTGGAGGCAGATCACAGCTGCAAGGTTCCTAAAGGTCTAAGCAATGGGGTGCTTCTACCTCCAAAGGTGGAGAAGACAAATCACAACCATACAGGAAACAGTCACAATGACTTCCCCCTGCATGCACCAAGCACTTATCTACTGGCAGCACCCTTAGGGGGAAAACTAGCACTTTTTTCACAAAATTGGCACATTATAACCCAGGACAAATGGGTTCTAGACATAGTGTCTCAAGGCTGCAAGTTTCACTTCTATACCCTGCCAAGGGCAAATGGTTGGTCAGACCTGCCAAACAATCAATGGGCAGAGGCTCAAAAACAAATTGCAGCTCTCATGGACATGAGGGCTATTCAACAAGTGCCACAGCAAGAGCAGGGACAAGGATTTTGCTCAAGACTGTTCTTGGTACCCAGAAAGGACAAAGCATGGAGACCAATACTGGACATATCTATTCTAAACACTTTCCTGGATATACCAAAATTCAAGATGTTGACCTTGCAGCAGCTTCTGCCCATGCTGGGCAGCAAGGCTTGGCTTGTGACTTTAGATCTAAAAGAGGCATACCTGCATGTCCCAATCAGACAATCATGCAGAAGATACCTCAGATTCAAGGCTGGCTAAAAGCATTACCAATTCTCTGCACTGGCCTTTGGCTTATCTACTGTGCCCAGGGTCTTCACAAAGTGCCTGGCACCAGTAATTGCTTACTGCAGACAAAGAGGAATACAAGCAGAGAACAAGAACATTCTACTTCAGCATCTGACGTTTGTGAAAAAACTTTTAACATGCCTAGGGTACACTGTCAACAAAAAGAAATCAAATCAAAACTCGTACCCTCTCAAGAGATAATATTCCTGGGTGCAAGCTTAAATACAACTGCCCAGATGGCTTATCTCACTCCAGACAAACAAAGACAACTGACTACCTATTTCAAGGAAATGGCAACAAAGGCCCAGTTATCTGCAAGAAAAATTCTGCAGGCTTTGGGCTTCATGGCATCCTGCATCTTACTAATTCCATATGCAAGACTGCATATGAGGAAAATGCAATGGTACCTAAAAAGTGTCTGGACACAACATTGCCACAGCCTGGAACCAATGATTACTCTCATTCCCTGCCTGCAACAGGAGTTTCGATGGTGGGCAAAGGCTTGTCACCAAAACAAGGGACAGCCATTCTTATTTCCCCCAGCCAGGCAGAGCCTAATAACGGATGCTTCAGATTATGCCTGGGGGACACACATGGCAGGAAGAGGCATTCAGGGTACCTGGTCCACAAACTAAAAGCATCTACATATCAATCAAAAAGAGATGCTAGCTGTTCAAAATACCCTGACAGCCTTCAAGGACCTACTTCATCCGGGACAACTACTGATAAAGACAGACAACACCACGGTCATGTGGTACATAAACAAGCAGGGGGGCACTCATTCTTACCCCCTTTGCAGACAAACCATGGCCTTATGGGACACAGCATTGACTTACCAAGTCCATCTACAGGCACAATTCCTGCCAGGAAAGGAAAATACTCTGGCAGACGAACTAAGCAGAAACCTCATGGATCCCCATAAGTGGCACCTGGATCCACAAGTCTTCAGCATGATAACAAAGAAATGGGGATGCCCGGACATAGGTCTATATGCCTCCCCTCACAACAATCAACTAAAAAGATTCTGCACAAGGACCTGTCACAGACAAGCCTGGAAATTGGACGCCTTATCTTTCAACTGGACAAACCTATCAGTATATGCCTTTCCTCCACTGCCTCTCCTCCCCAAGGTACTCCTGAAGGTCAGACAGGAGAAACCAAAAATTATTCTGATTGCCCCAGACTGGCTGCGCCAGTACTGGTATCCGAGCTTAAGGAACTTGTCCCAATGCCCAGCCTGGACCTTACCCATAAATACCTCATCTACTGTCCCAGCAAAACAATCAGATTCTGCACAGCCAACTCAGGACCCTAAACCTGGCAGTATGGTGGATAATGTAGCGATACAAACCACACCTCTCAGTAAAGCTGTGATGGATGTCATTTTAGAAGCCAGAAGGCCTAGTACTAGAAAATCCTATGCTGTGAAATGGAAGAGATTTTGTGCTTGGAACCAAGCTCAAGGAACTGATACAGCTGTCCCAAATATTCCTCAGATTTTGCAATACTTAACTGGGATGCTGGACAAAGGCCTATCTTTTTCATCAATTAAAATCCATGCCTCTGCCATTTTGGCTCATTACAATACAGAGCCACCACTCTTTTCTCATCCTTTATTAAGGCAGTACCTCAGAGGAGCCAAAAACTTAAGGCCTCCAAGGAGAACGCTAACACCTGCATGGGACCTCAACTATGTCTTGGAAAAACTCACCTTACCTTCTTTTGAGCCAATCTTGGAAAACAGCTCTGCTCCTAGCAATAACTTCTGCAAGACAAGTTTCAGAGCTACAGGCTCTCATGGCTGTGGAACCCTTTATCATTTTTTTATCCAGACTAGGTCTCTCTGAGAACAAACCCTACATTTATGCCTAAGGTGGTATCCAGTGTAGCCCTTAACCAAACTATTCATTTGCCAACTTTTTATCCAAATCCACAGAACAAAAGGGAGAAAATTCTGCATTCCTTGGACATACACAGACAACTTAGATTCTACTTGGACAAAACTAAAGTTTTCAGAAAGAGCAATTACTAGTGGCATGTGTCGCAGCATCACAAGGAAAGGCTATCTCCAAGCAGACTGTTTCAAAGTGGATAGGTCACTGCATTCGTTTCTGCTACTCACAGCATGACAAACCAGTGCCTAAGGGCATTAGGCCACATTCGACCAGAGCTGCAGCCACTTCTGCAGCTTTTCTCAGGGGAGTACTAACCAAAGACATTTTAGAGGCTGCTACAGGAGTTCAGTACATACCTTTACAAAACATTCCAATCTGCCTCTTTACTCTAAATCCAGGGCAGGCTTTGCCACTGCAGTTCTGCAGGGCCTTATAGCCGCTCCTAATGCTGTTTAGCTCCAGCCCCCCAACCATAGCTTTGGGACTCAACCCAAATCTAATGACTGCAACAGTGAAACATGGAGAACATAGTACAGTTGTGTACACTTACCATAAATGTAGATGTTGGAGTGTATTCACTGTTGCAGTCCAGGTTACCCACCCGCCATCCCCCTTATTTTTGCTGGAACTTATCTTTCCTTCTCTAATCTATACAACCTGGGTGGTGTATTTGCTTATAGATGAAGGTAAAACTTATTTTGGTGCATGTATGTTTTATTTACATATTTTTAGCCTACCCTTTTGGGGACACATGACATCTGGGGCAAGAAAAGCTGAAGAAAATGGCGTTGGCTGCATCTTTTATACCCCTGACGACCTGATGTCAAGGAAGAGGCGACAGCAGCCGATGCAGGACCCACGACTTTGGAATTCAGGCCAAATGAGGGCAACCTGCCAGCAGGATAACCCTAATGTAATGACTGCAACAGTGAATACACTCGAACATCTACATTTATGGTAAGTGTACACAACTGTACTTTCTACTGAAGAGCGTGATCGCTGCAATAGACATAGGAATGGATTACCCCTTTAGGTAGCAATTTAGGTTTTATCATGGAATTGTATTTTTATGTTTGGAAAGAGCTGTATCTAAGTTGTTCATCTTAATTAGTTATTTAATTCTTGACATTTACACAACATAGTCTGACTGTACTGGCTTTCATTGTAAGCAATTGATACAGTAGTTATTTAAATGTGACATCTGCTACTTAATGATTTATCAGATATTTTCTTTTTTTTTACCTTTGCATAAGTATTTATATTGTTTGAGCATTTTAGCTACATGTATATCTTGCTTAACTTGAATGGTTTAATTTGTTACTTTAACCTTAGCAAGTAATAATTTGGTTAAAGGGTTACAGTGATATGCCATTACATTTAATATTACGTTATTAAACAAAAATGAAGGAAATAGGTGTAATGTGGGAAATGGAAGAGAAAAGCAAAGTAACAATGTTTAAAACTGGACTTTTTTGTTCGGGTAATAAAATTAATTTACCATTTTGTTTCTGCTATATACATATAGTTTCTTATTACTTTCACATTTGACAATGTTTCTATATTTTGATGCATGTTCCATCTCTCGGCATTAGACTAATACTTACATCTGTATATCCCTTTGACATTTGATCTTTGGTGTTGAAGGTATCTATTTACCATACTAAATATTAGTTTATTTGTTGATCTGTGTATTTCCTGTACTGACATCAGACATCATACATGCTTATTTTATATGCATAAGAATAGATTATAATAATATAAACTCTGTAGCAAGCATTGTAGTCATGGGCAATGCATCTTAAACATTTTCAAATATTTTTTTGACAAATCATAGTTTGTGGCATTTTTTACTTTTTGTATAATTACCTGTTCATGAGAAAATATTAACAATAATTACATTAACCATTTAATCATTATACCCACACTAACTTGAATAAAACTGTAAAGGAATTGACACCCATTCCCAGCTTTTTTTTTCATTCAGATTTAAATTGATCTATTTTTCGTTTTCTTTTTATTTTGGATGACATCTAACTCATAGTAATGGTTATTGGTTAGGATAGTGAGATAGTTTAATTAGGAATCCTCCTGATTAGACTAAACATCTTTGGATTACAAGACTGGGCTATCTTCAATAACATACATGATTTCTGGGATGTTTTTGTCTCAGTAGTGGTTGAAAGTAAAGTAGACTTATCAATTTTGTTCAATTTAAGACCGTTTCTATCATTCTGCAACAAACGCATGTATTAAAAATATTAATCATTTATGTTCTAATCATTGCACTACTCTGTCACATTCTTCTTCTAAAAAAAACAAAAGTAGACAGTTTACTGTAGTATGAAGTGTAATGCTTCATGTAGTGATAGCAATGGTCAAATATGTATCAGATACTCAGACTTGGAGCTAAATTTGTTAATTATTGCTTACAGTCTTAGGAGAGTATTTTAATTGTATTCTGTATGTCAGTTATTATTGTCATGAAAGAATACTGAATGTTTTTCTCTGCCAAAGCAGTACAAATTGAGTAAATCTGTAAATGTAACTGATACTAATGATATGATGTCTAGATTCTACATTGTTTTACCCATTAATCTTCCATGTTGGTACTTAGAAACACATTGAGGGAATTTATTCCAAAACTGAGTCTTTATGATGATTTTATAGGTTCATAGGTTAGTACTAAGCTAACTGCCCGTGCGAGCCATTTTAAGCCTAGCCAATTATCCCTTGTGAGACTCAAACCCTGCACCTTGTGTTTGTAAGGCAAACACCTTAACCATTAGGCCACTATTCACTAATAGAGTATCGTAAATGGTGTGCTAACAAGCAGATGCACAATAATAAGAAACATTGTATTATTACGCAATTTTGCTGATTATAATCAAGAGATGGTAATTGATAGCTGGGATACTGCAAAAAAAAAAAAAAAAAAACACTCAGTAAGTTGGCAGTATTTATTAAAATCCCAGAAGTTTTTGCCTTTCTGGGGATTTTCATAAATCTAATCAAGTCACTATACTATCAGTCTTAGACCTGCATCAATATTGATTAGTTGTCTCAAGCTGTGTGGATAAAAGGAACAAAACCAGGGTGCTCCCAATAACAAATATAACCAAGCAAAACAATATTAAAGACTTTGAAATAGATAAAAGATTAAAGTAAAAAATTATTTCCTGATGATTAATTAAGCAATAACCCACGCCTGGGTGTGGGTAATGCTGGATTTACCCACGGTTGGTGTGGTTTGGTCACGAGGGTGATGCCCGAGTGGCCAAACAAAGACAACCGTGGATAAATCCAGCATTACCCACACCCAGAAGTGGGTTATTGCTATTATAGAATGACATTATTTAAGAAAAAAATACCTACTTTTCTTAAATAATGGCATTGTATAACGCCTCCGTGCTGCCTTTCTGTAGCTGTCCGGTATTCTGCGGCAGTTCTGATGTACTGCACATGCGTATGCTTACGCAGTACATGAAAGCTGTGTGTGGAAGCAATGGAGAAAGGAAGATCTCTGTTGCTTTTTAAAAGGTGTCTCGCTATGTTAAAAGAGTTTAACATAGCGAGATAGCTGTAAAAAAAAGCAACAGAGTTCTTCCTTTCTCCGTTGCTTTTTTTAAAGCTGTCTCGCTATGTTAAATGAGTTTAGCATAGCGAGACAACTTTAAAAAAAGCAACGGAGAAAGGAAGATCTCCATTGCTTTTTTTTTTAAGCTATCTCGCTATGTTAAACCCATTTAACATAGCGAAATTACAGCAACAGAGCTCTTCCGTTCTCCATTGCTGTGTAACACAAAAAAAAAAAAAAGACTTGTACTAATGGAAAAAGTCCAGGCAACCGGACCTTTTTCCATTAGTTGTTTGTTCTTCTTTCAGTGTTTCCTGATTAGGCATCGTCACAGCGGAACTCCCATCCTCTAATGATTGGCAGTAGATTTTTATGGTGCCGAGGTGCCAGCCTGACGCCCAACCTTCAACGAAGGCACGCCCATTCACGCATGTCTTTGGAACGCCACTCGACCATGGGGAGGGTATGCAGACTACACACAGAAGGCGCTCCAGCCGAGAATTGAATGGGAGAACCTCTTGCTGTGAAGCAACAACGCTACCGCTGCACCACTGCGGCTTCCACCTTTTTCCATTAGTATAAGTCTGATTTGCAACTGGCACGCTGACCAATCAGCATGCACGTTTTGGAATATTAATAGGGGGTCATTGTATAATAGCTGATATTAACTATATCCGAAAACTCCCTTTATCAACATTGATCAGATTTTGAGAAATTTGTAATTTAAAATGTAATGGTAATAAAACAGTTCTCTTTTAATAAACCTGCAGGTGATTATTGAAAATAAATTAAGAATATAGTTGAACTGTTGTAAAATACTTGATCTATGTTGTATCATGATATGCATAGCATAATACAAAGCAATTCTGACAGTAAGATTAATATAAAAGGGTGTCCAGATGAGATAAATGTGTCATTTTTAAAACATGTTGAACTTGATAAGGATGATTCTACCAGAAATGTTGTATATAATACAATCTACATATTTCTTGCCAAACAACACATATATATTTTCTTTGGGAGTGTGTATGTAAGCCAAAGACTGTATTGAAAAAATAAATTAGATATCGAGATACCAAAGATACTATCTAATATTGAAACTTATGCTATGGCATTCACTTATTAAACTGTTTAAACACTGGCTAGATTTTTTGAATAGTGAAAAATGTAAATATTTTCTGTAAAGGCAATACGTTTGATCTGTATATCTGCAATGAAATGTAACCAGTGATAAAATGATCCGAGTTCTAGCTGTTTTCAGTATACTGTTTATTGTCCTTCATACACTAGATATTTTAATATCTTTAAAATTTCATTTATATGCATCTGGACTTAAGCAGTTTCCTCATATTCTTGTATTATTGTACTGTGGAATTATTGATGGAGTTAGTTTTGGTAAAATACTTTTGGAATAACAAAAAAATGTTTAATTTTGTTTTAATTGCATTGATAGTACAACTTTTTTCACTATAGAAATTAAATTAACTGAATGCAACGTAAACAATGGGAAGTGTTCAGAATATCACAGACGTGGACATGTGACTGAGTTCAATGCATAAGTAGTGTGTGAATTTGTAATGGAGTTATTCTGATGAAGTCAGAGTTACCACTGATGAAAGCGTTAAATTCTTCTACATTAAAGTGTTGCTGAAGGGTTGCATCTGTCTTTTTTTGTTGTTTTATTCCGAATATCACAGACGTTTATTATACTGGATATTCAGTGCATTTCCAGTGATGAATTAAAAAAATCTACAGACTTTGAAATTATATGACTTTAACTTTTGATAAGCAATCTAGTTTCTAGATCTCTGTTATTCATTCGGTATAAGCTCCTGTTAAATTACAAGACTGTTGTTTACAGCTCATGTTGCAATTATGTGATTCAAGATTCTTTCCCCAACTTAACAGAGAAAAATAGTTTGTATTGATATCTTTAGTAAAGACTGCATCTTATATTTTCAAGCAAAGTTTTCCAAAAAAATTATTTACTGCTTTACCCTTAAAAATTGAAAGAAATTTTAATAAGGATAACTATTGCTAGAGATGTATCATGAATGTCAGAACCCATTGGCAATATTTATTTTGTGATTCTACTTTACTGAATGAGTTTTGGACAAGTTGTCAGTCTTGTACGGTCCGTATGGAAAGTATTTTGTCAAAGTATCTAGTATGTAATGCTTCCTTATTGTATTAATTTGATTCAAAAATTACGTCCACAATGTTTTTAGTTGTAACATGAAAGACAGTAACAAGTACCTGGGGAAAAATTAACTGTCTTAGGATTTCGAAGTTCATTAGTATAACTGGTACAGTTTGTGACAAAAAAGTTAGTGTCATTCAGATGATTGATGGTTGCTGTATAAATTATAAGTATTGGCTAAAATTAAGCCTGTTATTAGATAAAAGTACTAATAATGCTCTTAAATAACTAGCAAAACATTCTAGCCTGATAGCTTATCTTTACTGACCAGTACTTTTGCTTCGTGTTTCACTGTTGCAGTCATTACATTTGGGTTATCTGCTTGCAGGTAGCCCTCAGTCAGTCTGATTATCAAAGTCTTGGGTTTCATCTTCCATGACGTCAGGTAGTCAGGGGTATAAAGCATGCAGCCGACGCCATTACATCAGTCTGTCTTGCCGTACGGTGCCTGAAGCAGAAGCAGATGTTCTTTGTGTTTCACCGAATCCCTGATCAAGGTAATTAAGTCCTCAGCCATTTTGATAATCTGTTTTTTAGGCATAGGGGCCTGAGCACGTGGCTCACGCGTCATTTTTTTAGACTTAGAAGTTGATTTTGTTTTTTAAGCTGGCGTCGGTTTTATATAAAAATGTTGAGGCCTGAAAACCCCCTCAGAAGCCGGTGCCTTCTCAGCGGCTCCAGACCCATCCGAGGGAGACACATCCACGGCTTCACTACTCTGAGAATCTCGTGGCATACCGGACTCCGCATGGCTCCCAATAGAGGCCTGCTACTCAAAAGTAGCGGGTATCAGGGGCTGCGAAAGCGCCTCACTGAGTACCGGCAGACCAGCGACTGGCTTAGGAGAAGCTTCATCATCGGTTTTGGACCTCGACGGTCTGTCTCTGTCTTTTTCTTTGCATTTTTTTGTCTACTCCGGTAGTAGGACCGGTAGTCTGATTGCTATCCAACATTTCAGGGTAATTAAATCTGGATCCAAAATATTTTGAAGCAAAAATGTACCGACGCTTAATAGTGCTTTGGTTAAATCTATCACAAAACCGACAGCAAGGCACGTTATGATCTGGGCCTAGGTAAGGAATACAGTACAAATGAAAATCCTTATGAGGTATTTGCTTCCCACAAGTAATGTAATTATTAACTTTTACTGACATCAGAAAGGAGCAAGAAAAAGTTTCCCCAACGGGGTACTTCGCTTTAATTGAAGACTTCGGTTCTGAAACTCGAATGCGAAAATTTCAGGAGTCGGTCGACCGGCACTTGCAAACTGCTTCTGCTTTGGGCACCGCGCGGCAAGAAAGACTGAATAAAATGGCGTCGGCTGCCTGTTTTATACCCTGATGACCTGACATCATGGAAGAGGAGACAGCAACCAACGCAGGACTCAAGGCTTTGATATTCAGGCCGACTGAGGGCAACCTGCCAGCAAATTACCCCAGATGTAATGACTGCAACAGTGAATACACTCAAACATCTACATTTATGGTAAGTGTACACAACTGTACTTTCGCAAGTGCCAGTCGGCCGACTCCTGAAATTTTCATTTTCGAGTTACAGATTCAAAGTCTTCAACTAAGCTAAGTACCCCATTGGGGATCCTTTTTCTTGCTCTAAACCGATGTCAGTAAAAGCTAACAATTGTATTTCTTGTGGAAAGCAAATATCTCATAAAGATTTTCATTCGTACTGCATTCCTTGCTTAGGCCCAGACCACAACGTCCCTCACTATCGGTTTTGTGCCTTATTCAAACCTCAAACTATTCGTCGTCTGTTAATTTTCGCATCTAAATATTTTGGTACTCTGTTCAATTATCCCAAAATGGCTTCGGTAAGCCACCCGACTACCGATATTCCAAAAAAACGCAAAGATAAAGACAGAGACAGACCGCATAGGTCCATAGGTCCAAAACTGCCGACGATGCTTTAGCTAAGCTAGTCGCCAGTTCGCCGATACTCAGTGAGGCACTTTCGCAGCCCCTGATACCCGCAAATTCAGATTCGCAAGTCTCTACTGAGACCCATTCAAAGTCCGGTATGCCGTGAGATGCTTCTTCGACTGTGGAACCTGCGGATGTCTCTACCTTGGACGGGTCCGGAGCCGCTGTGCAGGCACCGGCTTCTGAGGGTGTATTCAGGCCTATTGACTTGCATATTAAATCAACGCCATCTTCTTCTTCAAGGCCTAAAACTCAATCCATGTCTAACAAACCGACGCCCAGACCGCATGGTCAGGCCCCTATGCCTAAAAAAAGAAATGATACGAATGGCTGAAGACCTTATTATTCTAACCAGGGGGAGCCACCCTTCTCCCTCTACGAGACCTAGAACTGATTTTCCTTCTGATTCTTCTGCTCAGGATTCTGAAATTTCTTTCTCTGATGATCAGGAATTGCCCTTATCTACCTATGAAGATTCTGATGCAGAGGACTCCATTCCCTCTGCTTCCCCTCCAGAGGATTTCTCTTTTGGTGAAACTTTTCATACTCTTAGGGAGCATTTCCGCTGGAAATGCCAGGATTACTCTGACTCCAAAAAGAGGCTTAGGGAATTGTTATTCCTGCCTCAACGTAGGCTTTTAGCTATCCCTCCTGTACTGGACATTGTAGATGATGCCTTCTTGGAATCTAGCCTGGCCCCTGACACTTTACCTCATGCTCCCAGAAAACCTGACAAGTATTACGCAGAGTACCTGACTCTCACAAGATGTTCTTCGTGTTTCACTGTTGTAGCCATTACAATTGGGTTATCCTGCTGGCAGGCTGCCCTCAGTTGGCCTAAATTCCAAAGTCTTGGTCTGGCGTCGATTGCTGTCGCCTCTTTCCTAACGTCAGAGCGTCAGGGGTATAAACGATGCAGCCAACACCATTTTCTTCAGTCTTTCTTGCCACGCGGTGCCCGAAGCAGAAGCAGTTTGCAAGTGCCAGTCGGCCGACTCCTGAGATTTTCGTGTTTGAATTTCAGATCCGAAGTCTTCATTAAAAGCTAAGTACCCCGTTGGGGAAAACCTTTTACTTGCTTTAGACCGATGTCAGAAAAAGTTAATAATTGTATTTCTTGTGGGAAGCAAATACCTCATAAGGACTTTCATTCTTACTGTATTCCTTGCCTAGGCCCTGACCATGACGTTTCTAGTTGTCGTTTTTTTTGCTAGATTTAACCAACGCACTATTAAGCATCAGTACGATTTTGCATTTCACTATTTTGGCAGAAGATTTAATTATACGATGCCGTCGGATAGCCATCCGACTACCGTAATTCATAAGAAACGCAGAGAAAAATAAAAGGACAGGCAACCGAGGTCCAAAACTGACAATGAGGCTTCTTCTAAGCCAGTTGCCGGTTCACCGGTTCTCAGTGAGGTGCCTTCGCAGCCCCTGACGCCTGCTACCTTAGAGCCGCAGGCCGCTACTGATTCCCACGTGGAATCGACTAAGTTGCTGGAAACTCAAGGTATTGGACCCTCGGAGACTATCCCCTCAGATGGGTCCGGAGCCACTGAGCAGGCATCGGCTTCTGAGGGTGTTTTCAGACCTAATCAGTTATACAATAAAACGACTTTAGCTTCAAGGGCAAAGACTAAAGCACCAACAGGTCAAAAAGTAACTAAAAAACCATATGCCAAGACCCTGGAAGAAAACACAATGAAGCTTATGGACAGGGCGACGTAGTCAAGCCTTGTAGTTGTTGATTTAACATTGTAGTCCACAGAAATCCACAGGATAAAAATGCCAAGGAACAAAGCTTTTCAGCTGTTAAAATAGTTTAATCCAAGCATTCTCTTCACAGGAAAAAAACACTGAAATCACACTAACGCTCCAAATGCAAGTACGTTTTCGTTTCAAAAACTTCCTCAGATGTGGGCTGGTAACTGCATCAGTGCATATATATACATCAATTAACATTTAAAACCACCAATCTCATGCTGCATTGTAAATGAGGCATAATTGAAAATTATGCCATGAAAACCTTTAAAGGCACATTCTAAATGCTTTATTTCTTGCATAAAAAGTACTGTTGACCTAATTGTACTAATGATAACAATCAAATATCATGCCAGTTGTCTAAAAGTTTGCAACCTCTTTGATACAGTCACTTTTATTACTTTAATTTAAACTTTAAAATCTCTAAAACCTTTTAAAACATTTTCTAAAACAACTTTTAATGCAATGCCATCTTGTGGAACAAAGCTGAACTACAATTTTCTATTATAAAGAATGTATGTTTCCTAGGAATTTCTCTGAACCCAGAACTTACATGGAGTAACTGTTGTAATCATGCTTACAAAATTCAGAGAAATACAGTAATAAGCAGCTATCCATGTTAATACAAATATGTTGAAAATCTTCATGTTAAATAAATAAATGAATAACGTGCAAAATGCAAAATACAAATACTTTAAAAACATTCTAAAAACACTTTCTGTGGACTACAATGTTAAATCAACAATCGACTAAGTCGCCCTGTCCGTATGCTTCATTGTGTTTTCTTCAAAGGTGTTGGCATATGGTTTCAAAGACTAAAGCACCTTTAAAGACAAAGAAACAAGTACAACAGCCTCATGGACAGGCCTCCATGCCCAAAAAACTGATGCTCAAAATGGCCGAAGACTTAATTACTTTGATCAGGGGTTCCCATCCCCCTCCTGATAAAAGGCCTAGGCAAGAGACAGACTATGAATCTTCAGGTCAGGTTTCCATTTCTTCTGATTCCTCTTCTGATCAGGAATACTCACTTCCTCCCTATGAGGACTCTGATGCTGAAGAATCTATCCGTTCAGCCTCTCCTCCTGAGGACTCTTTTGGGGAAACCTTGCATACCATGAGGGAACATTTCCACTGGGAGAGCCAAGATTTTTCAGAATCTAAGAAAAGGCTCAGAGACTTCCTTTTACTACCACAACACAGGCCCCTAGCTATTCCACCTGTGTTGGACATTGTGGATGATGTCTTTTCAGAGTCTAGTCTGACCCCTGACTCCTTACCTCCAGCTCCTGTTAAGCCGGACAGATATTACAGGGTTCCTGACTCTCATAAATTCCTTTCCAAAAACCCTACTGGTGACCCAGAAACTATCTCTCAGGGTCCCAAAGGGATCAAGGCTTCCACTGCAAAAAACCCTACCCCCTCTGACAGGGATTCTAGGGCACCGGACAGATGGGGAAAAAAGATTTACACTTCTGCTACCTTGGCTATAAGGGCTTTAAATTGCCAGTTTCATATGCACAAATATCAGCAATATATTATGTCACTGCTTAAACAGAAAATGTTGATAAATTCTGCATGTGCAGAAAACAAGGAAATGCAGGATTTATTGCATGCAGCTGAACAAGTCGGAAAGCATACTTTGCAATGTGGTTTTGATTCTCTGGAGGCCTCCTGCAGGGCCGCTGTTACGGGTTCTGTCATTAGGAGGCATACTTGGTTAAAGGAACAAAATTTGCCTGATCATGTCAAAGCAAAATTATTAGATGCTCCATTACAGCATGACACCTTGTTTGGTGTTAAGGCAGAAGAAGTGTTAAAGAAAATGGAGGACAAAGCAAAATCTATGCAAACGGTCAAGGATTTCTTACAGGTACAGCCTCCCAAGATTTAGCAGACACTGGCTAACAAAGAATTGGTCCTTTCCAGTGTCAGGCAGGCCACAAAGGGGCAGATCCAGATGCCCTAGAGGCAGATCCCAGCCCCAAGGTTCGTACATGTCTAAACAACAGGGTGCTTCTACCTCCAAAAG
Organism: Protopterus annectens; assembly: GCF_019279795.1. Classification (NCBI taxonomy): domain Eukaryota; kingdom Metazoa; phylum Chordata; order Ceratodontiformes; family Protopteridae; genus Protopterus; species Protopterus annectens. The sequence goes on along the minus strand of NC_056739.1, from coordinate 1,723,970,743 downwards.
TGGAGAAGACAAATCACAACCATACAGGAAACAGTCTCAATGACTTCCCCCTGCCTGCGCCAAGCACTTATCTTCTGGCAGCACCTTTAGGGGGGAAACTAGCATTTTTTTCTCAAAATTGGCACATCATAACCCAGGACAAATGGGTCCTAGAGATAGTGTCACAAGGCTACAGGTTTCACTTCCATACCCTGCCAAGGGCAAACAGTTGGCCAGACCTGCCAAAAAAAAATCAATGGGCAGAGGCACAAAAAAAATCTCATCCCTCATGAAAATGGGGGCCATTCAAAGAGTACCAGAGCAACAGCAGGGACAAGGATTTTATTCAAGACTGTTCTTGGTACCAAGAAAGGACAAGGCCTGGAGGCCAATACTGGACCTATCTTTACTAAACACATACCTGGATATATACCAAAATTCAAAATGTTGACTCTACAGCAGCTTCTGCCCATGCTGGGCAAGAAGGCTTGGCTTGTGACTTTAGACCTAAAAGAGGCATACCTGCATGTCCCAATCAGACAAACATGCAGAAGATACCTCAGATTCAAAGCAGGCTCAATGCATTACCAATTCTCTGTGCTGCCCTTTGGCTTATGTACTGCGCCCAGGGTCTTTACAAAGTGCCTGGCACCTGTAATTGCATTCTGCAGACAAAGAGGAATACAAATATATCCTTACTTGGACGACTGCCTCATTCAAGCAGAGAACAAGGACATTCTACTACAGCATCTGGCATTTGTAAAGAGATTTTTAAAAAGCCTAGGGTACACAGTCAATGAAAAGAAATCAAAACTAGTACCCTCTCAAGAGATAATATTCCTGGGTGCAAGCTTAAATACAACTGCCCAGATGGCTTATCTCACACCAGACAAACAAAGGCAACTTGACTACCTATTTCAAAACGTTGGCAACAAAGGCCCAGTTATCTGCAAGAAAAATTCTGCAGGCTTTGGGCTTCATAGCATCCTGCATTCTACTAATTCCATATGCAAGACTGCATATGAGGAAACTTCAATGGTACCTAAAAAGTGTCTGGACTCAACATTGCCACAGCCTGGAAACAAGGATTACTCTCATTCCCAGCCTGAAACAGGAGTTTCGATAGTGGGCGAAGGCTTGTCACCAGAACAAAAGACAGCCATTCACTTTACCCCCAGCCAGGCAGACATTAACAACGGATGCATCAGATTATGCCTGGGGAGCCCACATGGCAGGAAGAGGTATTCAAGGCACATGGTCCGCAAACCAAATGCATCTACATATCAATAAAAAAAGAGATGCTAGTGGTCCAGAATGCCCTGACAGCCTTCAAGGACCTACTTCATCCTGGACAGCTACTGATAAAGACAGACATCATCACAGTCATGTGGTATATAAACAAACAGGGAGGCACTCATTCTTACTCCCTTTGCAGACTAGACATGCCTTTGTGGGACACAGCATTAACTTACCGAGTACATCTATAGGCACAGTTCCTGCCAGGAAAGACAAATACTCTGGCAGACGAACTAAGCAGAAACCTCATGGGATCCCCACGAGTGGAAACTGGATCCACAAGTCTTCAGCATGATAACAAGGAAATGGGTATGCCCGGATATAGATCTATTTGCATCTCCTCACAACTACCAACTAAAAAGATTCTGCACAAGGATTTATCACAGACAAGCACGGAAAGTGGGTGCCCTATCTTTCAGCTGGAAAAACTTAGCAGTATATGCCTTCCCTCCACTGCCTCTCCTCCCAAAGGTACTCCTAAAGGTCAGACAAGAGAAGCCAAAGATGATACTGATTGCCCCAGACTGGCCCCGCCAGTACTGGTATCCAATCCTAAGGAGCTTGTCTCAATGCCCGGCTTGGACCTTACTTCAAATACCTCATCTACTGTCTCAACAAAATAATCAGATCCTGCACAGCCAACTCAAGACCTTAAATCTGGCAGCATGGCGGATAGTGTAGTCATACAAAACACACCTCTCTCTAAAGCTGTGATGGATGTCATATTGGAGGCCAGGAGACCTAGCACTAGAAAATCTTATGCTGGAAAATGGAAGAGATTCTGTGCTTGGAACCAAACACAAGGAATTGACACAGCTGTACCAAATATCCCTCAGATTTTGCAATATTTAACTGAGATGCTAGACAAAGGCCTATCTTTTTCATCAATTAAAATTCATGCCTCTGCCATTTCGGCTCATTACAATACAGAGCCACCAATCTTTTCTCATCCTTTGTTAAGGCAGTACCTCAGATGAGCCAAAAACTTAAGGCCTCCAAGGAGATCACCAATACCTGCATGGGATCTCAACTATGTCTTGGAAAAACTCACCCTGCCTCCTTTTGAGCCAGCAGCTACAACTGATATAAAGTGTTTATCTTGGAAAACAGCTCTACTCCTAGCAATAACTTCTGCAAGACGAGTTTCAGAGCTACAGGCACTCATGGCTGTGGAACCTTTTATCATTTTTTATCCAAACAGGGTTTCTCTGTGGACAAATCCTACATTTATGCCTAAGGTAGTGTCCAGTGTGGCCCTTAACCAAGCTATTCATCTGCCAACCTTTCATCCAAATCCACAGAACAAGGGGGAGAGAATTCTGCATTCTTTGGACATACACAGACAGCTTTGATTCTACTTGGACAGAACCAAAGTTTTCAGAAAGATAGAGCAATTACTAGTGGCATATGCTGCAGGATCACAAGGAAAGGCTATCTCAAAGCAGACTATTTAAAAGTGGATAGGCCACTGCATTCGTTTCTGCTATTGACAACATGACAAGCCAGTGCCTAAGGGCATTAGGCCTCATTCAACCAGAGCAGCAGCCACTTCAGCAGCCTTCCTCAGGGGAGTACCAACCAAAGACATTTTAGAGGCTGCTACCTGGAGTTCAGTGCACACCTTTACAAAGCACTATCATTTACAACTCTACTCTAAGTCCAGGGCAGGCTTTGCCAATGCAGTTCTGCTGGGCCTCATAGCCGCCCCTAATGCTATTTAGCTCCAGCCTCCCAACCATAGCTTTGGGATTCAACCCAATTGTAATGACTGCAACAGTGAAACACGAAGAACATAGTACAGTTGTGTACATTTACCATAAATGTAGATGTTCGAGTGTATTCACTGTTGCAGTCCAGATTACCCACCCGCCATCCCCCTTACTTTTGCTGGATCTTAGCTGTACTTCTCTAATCTATACAACCTATGTGGTGTATTTTCTTGTAGATGAAGATAATATATACTTTGGTGCATGTATGTTTTATTAACATATTTTTAGCCTACACTTTTGGGGGTACCTGACATCTGGGGCAAGAAAAACTGAAGAAAATGGCGTCGGCTGCATCTTTTATACCTCTGACGTCAGGGAAGAGGTGACAGCAACCGATGCCGGACCAAGACTTTGGAATTCAGGCCGACTGAGGGCAGCCTGCCAGCAGGATAACCCAATTGTAATGACTGCAACAGTGAATACACTCGAACGTCTACATTTATGGTAAGTGTACACAACTGTACTTTCCTCTTTAAGAATCCTACTGCAGATCCTGAGACCATTTCACAAGGACCCAAAGGCATTAAGGCTACTACTGCCAAAAACCCTACCCCCTCTGATAGAGATTCCAGGGCCCTGGACAGATGGGGTAAGAAGGTATACACTTCTGCAACTTTGGCCATTAGTTCCTTAAACTGCCAGTTTCATATGTTAAAGTATCAGCAGCATATTATTGGATTGCTTAAACAGAAAATGATGTTGATTCCTGATTGTGCTGAAAATAAAGAATTACAGGACTTAATGCATTCTGCTGAACAAGATGGCAAACATAATTTGCAATGTGGTTTTGATTCATTAGAGGCATCTTGCAGGGCTGCTGTCACTGGATCTGTACTTAGAAGGCATGCTTGGCTTAAGGAGCAAACTTTGCCAGATCATGTTAAAGCTAAATTACTAGATGCTCCCTTAAACCAAGACCGCCTGTTTGGCAACAAAGCAGAAGTAGTACTTAAAAAGATGGAGGAAAAAGCTAAATCTATGCAAACTGTTAAAGATTTCCTGCAAGTACAGCCTTCCAGGTTTAGTAGGCACTGGCCTTCTAAGAATTGGTCTTTTCCTGCCTCTTCCAGGCCTTCTCAGTCCAAACCCAGAGCCAGCAGACCACCAAGGCTTCAGTCTCAAGGTACTAACAGGCCTAAGCAGTGGGGGGGGGGCTCCCGGGGGCTCCCACTTCCAAAGTTGGAAGTAGTAAGACACCCCCCTATGGTAAACTGTCACAATGTCTTATCTTTAAACCTTCCAAGCCCTGCTCAACTGATGGTTCCTTTAGGGGAAAGGTCGCTCTGCATGCAAAAAACTGGGAACCCATTACCCAAGACAAATGGGTTTTAAACATAGTTTCCCAAGGATACAGATTCCACTTCCACTCCTTACCAACCTCAAACGGTTGGCCAGACCTACCCCCAAATCAGTGGGCAGAGGCTCAAAAGCAGGTTCTCTCTCTTCTAAGCATCAGGGCTATTCAACCTGTCCCAGAAGAGGAATGGGGGCAAGGTTTTTACTGAAGACTTTTCCTGGTACCCAGAAAAGATGATTCCTGGCGTCCTGTCCTGGACCTGTCTATCCTAAACACCTTTTTGGTAATACCAAAATTCAAAATGCTAACTCTTCATCAGCTGCTTTCCATGCTAGGCAAAAATGCCTGGTTGGCAACACTGGATTTAAAGGAAACCTACCTGCATATCCCAATAAGGGAATCTTGCAGAAGATACCTATGCTTCAGAACATGCTACATGCACTATCAGTTCCCTGCACTGCCCTTTGGCTTATCTATTGCGCCTAGGGTATTCACAAAGTGCCTAGCTCCAGTCATTGCATTTTGCAGGCAAAGAAATATTCAAATATACCCATGCCTGGACAACTGTCTAATTCAGGCAGAAAGCCAGGACATACTATTAAATCATCTGGCATTTGTAAAGAAATTACTAACTTCTCTGGGGTACACCATAAACGAAAATAAATCACATCTAGTACCCTGCCAACAAATTGTATTCCTGGGAGCAAGCTTGAATACAACTTCCCAGATGGCCTACCTCACGCCAGAGAAACAAGTTTATTTGACAGCCTACTTCAAACTACTGACCACAAAGACCCAGCTATCTGCAAGGAAAATACTGCAAGCCCTGGGGTTCATGGCCTCTTGCATTCTACTAATTTCATATGCAAGACTGCATATGAGGAGACTACAATGGTATCTAAAAAGCCTATGGTGTCAACATTCTCAGGACCTAGAATCAATGATTCCTATCATCCCTTATCTAAAGACAGAGTTCCTTTGGTGGGCAGAGGCCTGCCACCACAACAAGGGACTGCCATTCACTCTACCCCCTGCCACCCAAACCCTAACAGACGCATCAGACTATGCATGGGGGGCTCACTTGGCAGGGCAGTGCATTCAGGGCAAATGGAACCAGAGTCAAATGCACGTGCATATCAATCGAAAAGAAATGTTAGCTGTACAGAATGCTCGGACAGCCTTCAAGGACCACATTCTTCCAGGACAATTATTGGTAAAGACTGACAACACCACTGTTATCTGGTACATAAACAAACAGGGGGGAACCCACTCATATCCTCTCTGCAGACTAGCCATGGCTCTGTGGAACACAGCCTTGAGCTACCAAGTGCACCTACAAGCTCAATTCCTGCCAGGCAAGCTAAATACACTGGCAGATGACCTAAGCAGAAATCTCATGGACCCACACAAGTGGAAACTTGAACCAAAGATATTCAACATTTTGAGAAACAAATGGGGGAGCCCAGAGATAGACCTGCTTGCCTTCCCTCAGAACTACCAATTGGACAAATTCTGCATAAGGACTCCCCACAGACAAGCTTGGAAAGTGGATGCCCTGTCCTTCACCTGGAAAAGCCTATCAGTTTATGCCTTCCCCCTCTGTCTCTCCTCTCCAAAGTGCTACTAAAGATCAAACAGGACAAACCAAGGACAATACTCTTTGCACCAGACTGGCTTTGCCAACACTTTTACCTCCCTCTTGCACAGTGTGTCACTGCTGGAACCATGGCACCTGCCTCAGATCCCTTCCCTGCTGTCCCAGCAGGAGGGCCAGATTCTGCACCCACAGCTTCAAACCCTGAACCTTGCAGCCTGGCTAATTACCTGAGCCTCTCCATTACCATCCCTCAGTAAGCAAGTAATGGATGTCATTCTGTTGGCAAGGAGGCCTAGTACTAGAAATTCGTATGCTGAGAAATGGAAAAGATTCTGTTCCTGGAGCCAAACTCAAGGGATGGGCACAACAGTGCCCAATTTCCTGCACATTCTTCAATACTTAACTGAGATGCTTCACAAGGGCCTTTCCTTTTCTTCCATCAAAATTCATGCCTCGGCCATTTCATCACATTATAATACAGAGCCACCCCTCTTCTCTCACCCACTGCTGAAGCAGTTTCTCAGAGGGGCGAAAAACTTAAGACCACCCAGGAGAGCTCCTACTCCAGCCTGGGACCTTAACTTTGTATTGGAAAAGCTCATTCTACCTCTCTTTGAGCCAGTTGCAAATGCAGAGTTGAAATTCCTTTCTTGGAAAACAGCCTTTCTTCTAGCCATCACTTCAGCAAGAAGGGTGTCTGAATTATAAGCCCTCATGGCAGTGGAGCCTTTCATCATCTTTCATGCAGACAGGGTGTCCCTCAGGACCAATCCTTCCTTTATGCCCAAGGTGGTATCCAGTGTGGCCCTTAATCAGTCCATTCATTTGCCTGACATCTTTTCTAATCCACATAACAAAGGAGAATGAATGCTGCACTCCTTGGACGTGCACAGACAACTTAGATTTTACTTGGACAGGACTAAGCCACTCAAGAAGTCTAAACAGCTGCTGGTTGCATTTGCTGCAGGGGCAGAGGGGGAGGCCATTTCAAAGCAAACCATTTCTAAGTGGATAGGCCATTGCATTCATTTCTGCTATAAGCACCATAGAAAACCTACCCCACAGGGGATAAGACCACATTCCACCAGGGCTGCATCTACCTTCTCAGAGGTGCCCCTACCAGGGACATCTTAGAAGCTGCGACCTGGAGTCCTGTACATACCTTCACCAAGCATTACCACTTGCCAAGTTTCTCTAAATCCAGAGCTGGTTTTGCCACTGCAGTCTTGCATGGCCTAATAGCTGGTCCTAATGCTCTTTAATTGCCTCCTCCCTTCCTTAACTGTGGGAATCTACCCAAATGTAATGACTGCAACAGTGAAGCACGAAGAACATAGTACAGTTCTGCACACTTAACATAAATGTAGATGTTTGAGTGTATTCACTGTTGCAGTCCTTGTTACCCTCCCTCCAGCCTCCTGCCTTCTATTGACTATACCGCTGTTCTTGTTTACTATGCTTAAAGCTTTTTGGTGTATTTGCTTTTTGTTGGAGGTGTAACCTTGTACATAATAGCTTCCCATTATGGGGGTAGCTGACATCTGGAGCAAGAAAAACTGATGTAATGGCATCGGCTGCATGCTTTATACCCCTGACTACCTGACGTCATGGAAGATGAGACGGCATCCGACGCAGGACCCAAGACTTTGATAATCAGGCCGACTGAGGGCTACCTGCGAGCAGATAACCCAAATGTAATGACTGCAACAGTGAATACACTCAAACATCTACATTTATGGTAAGTGTACACAACTGTACTTTGTCTGCACTGCTAACAGGAATGCAAAAGGTGAAATGGAGCATTCCTGATTAGTATCCTTTCCAATGGCAAGTATTCAGAGAAGTGAGAGTCTGTGAGAAATTTGGCAGGTGTAGCTTTGTACAGAGCTTGAATAATGGTTACACATGGATAAAGGAGAACAAATTTCGCCGGAATATTTTCTCCAGCATGAGCTAGAACTCACCCTAAGTTATGTATATGGGCTTTCTGAAACAATGTGATCAGAGCTCTATTGTGACTTGCACTCAGAGCCTTTGATTAGCTTGGCTTGAAGGGAATTGATTAGCTGTGAGAGAAGCTGTCGGAGCCTTCTTGCCCAGGCTTAGCATAGAGCTAATATTCAGCGTTCAGCAACAATACTGGCCTAAATCTGCCTGCCTTTTAGGGGGTTTGGAGAACATTAATAATAGTGAGTAGAGGTACCAAGAGTATTCCAGATTTAATTTGAAGTTTAAGCATCCTCACACTTTGCAATAACTGTAAATGTTTATTGATTTTTGATTATTAGGCCTTCAAAAGGGGTCTGTGGTCTCACCATTAAGCACAGGCTTCAGTGATGCTTCATTTCGTGATTGTGCAGTTGGGATTTGTAAGGAACATAAATCCTGTTTTGGCAAAGCATGTTCTGATGTTGCAGGAAGCCCTTAATTTCTCTATTCAGGATGATAGTTGAACTGAGATTGCTTCATATAAAGTTCTGAAATTGTTTACTAAGGCTTTCTTGGTTTCTGTTGGGTAACTAATTTGTGGTATGGTTGCTATCCTGGCTTACTGTAGTGACCCTCCCAATTCTGCCACCTTTAATCAAATGTGTCAAAAACTTCCAAGGGTTCTGTTTAAATGGCCATGCTTACAAACATCTCAATTCAAGGTATAGATCACATCTGTCTTTTTCGGTGCAGCCAGTTTTGCAAGCTCTCCTGTACAAGGAATTCTTAAACCTAATGGACAAGTACTCTGAATATGGTAACTGAACCGCTGTTTGAAGGAAATGAATATTCAAATCCAGTTTTTGTAAACAGTAATGCTTGCAGCAGTACAATATGGTAGTATTTCTAGTTTAGGACTCTCCTGCATAACAGCCAAACTGGCTCATTAAGAGATACATCTGTATAAGTGAAATTCCTAGCATTGGGGTTGGTTATAAACAAATGCGTAGCCATCCTGACTTTGTGATTGTGTTTTTTAGTCTGCATAACAACAGATACGAACACTATGATATGAAAATAAACAGTAGGCATTTTGAATTGTAGACAGTGCCAAACTCACTGAGAGACAGCAAAGAGTTAGGAATGATATTAAAACTCTCTCCTATTAAAACTTATATTTTACATATGGAAAGATCTGATAACTCATTAGAGTAGCAAGCAGATTGCTGATCACAGTTAAAACCATAAATTCTACCATTGGTGATATGCTAATACAGAGTAAGACATTTGTCAAAAACAGCCTATAGTTAGAATCTTTAGCAACAGCCTTAACTGTTATCTTAGTCTTTTATGGAGCAAAAATCATTATATCTCTTTATAAATGAGTGATAGGCTATGTAGCATGATCACTCTTCCATGTGAAAAGATACATGTCTTACTACAGGCAGTCTTGCAGTCCTGCTGAAATAAAATAACACATTTATACCTCCTGGTATATGCTAAAAGGTATTTTAATTACTGTTTGTTTCTCTAACATTCAAAGAAACGCAAGTGCATTCAAAACTGAAAAACAAATACAAACTACAGAAAGCGGTAGAAGAGATTGCATGTAAATAAAGAAAGCAAATAAAGGTGGTCAATTACAATCTGTTCCCTACTGGACATAGTGTTTCGAACGCTAGAAAATAAGCACATTTAGAAGTTATCTTTATAATGATTGTCATTTCCATCTCCTGCTATAATCCTGCCCCTTTACTAATTCTAAGTTAAATTTTAAAGTATAATCCTAATTGTTTTTTTACGTATTTTTAATTATTTCAGATCAGCTAGATTACTGTATGTAACCCAAGAGATAATATGTGAGACTGTAAGTGTTTTAGAGGGATAAAGCTGATCAGTCACAGCATGAAATTATGGGAAAGAGTAGTGGAAGCTAGGTTAAGAAGGGAGATGATGATTAGTGATCAGCATTATGGTTTCATGCCAGGAAAGAGCACTACAGATGTGATGTTTGCTCTGAGAGTGTTGCTGGAGAAGTACAGAGAAGGTCAGAAGGAGTTGCATTGTGTTTTTGTGGACTTAGAGAAAGCATATGACAGGGTGCCTAGAGAGGAGTTGTGGTATTGTATGAGGAAGTCCGGAGTGGCAGAGAAGTATGTAAGAGTGGTACAGGATATGCACGAGGGTAGTGTAACATAGGTGAGATCTGCAGTGGGAGTGACAGATGCGTTTAAGGTGGAGGTGGGATTACATCAAGGATCAGCTCTGAGCCCTTTCTTATTTGCACTGGTGATGGACAAGTTGACAGACGAGATCAGATGGGAGTCCCCGTGGACTATGATGTTTGCAGATGACATTGTGATATGTAGTGAGAGTAGGGAACAGGTTGAGGAGACCCTGGAGAGGTGGAGATATGCTCTAGAGAGGAGAGGAATGAAGGTCAGCCAGACTAAGATGGAATATATGTGTGTGAATGAAAGAAATGATAGAGGAATGGGTGAGGATGCAGGGAGTAGAGGTGGCAAAGGTGGATGAGTTTAAGTACATGGAATCAACAGTTCAGAGTAATGGCGAGTGTGGAAGAGAGGTGAAGAAGAGAGTACAGGCAGGGTGGAGTGGGTGGACAAGTGTCAGGAGTGATTTGTGACAGACGAGTACCAGTAAGAGTGAAAGGGAAGGTCTACAAAAGGGTAGTGAGACCAGCTATGTTATATGGGCTGGAGACAGTGGCATTGACAAAAAGGCAGGAGTCAGAGCTGGATGTGGCAGAATTAAAGATGTTAAGATTTGCACTGGGTGTGACGAGGGTAGACAGGATTAGGAATAAGTATATTAGAGGGTCAGCCCAGGTTGGACAGTTTGCAGACAAAGCCAGAGAGGCGAGATTGCGTTGGTTTGGAAATGTACTGAGGAGGGATGCTGGGTATATTGGGAAAAGGATGCTAAGGATGAAGCTGCCAGGCAAGAGGAAAAGAGGAAGGCCTAAGATAAGGTTTATGGATGTGGTTAGAGAGGACATGCAGGTGGTTGGTGTGACAGAGCAAGATGCAGAGGACAGGTACAAATGGAAACAGGTGATCCGCTGTGGTGACCCCTAACTGGGAAACGCCAAAAGAAAAAGAAGATATTTGAGGTCCACTGCAATGACTCATAACTGTTTTGCATACTATTTCTTCCAAAGTGTGTGTATATGTGTGGGTGGGGGATTGACAGAGAGATTAGGAACCCAAGACAAATGAGTCTAATTTGTATTTTAAGATTGTTTGTTCTCTTACCAGGTATATAGTTTAAGAATGTATATTGCTTAATGCTTTAATGCTGAATATTTAGGAGGGAGATTTGTGACATCTGCACTGTTTTGTGACTGTTATGTTGTGTAGCTGACAAGGTGAATTATGAAATACTTAAAAGTAGGTATAAAGGAAAATTTAAAAAAGTGTCTAATGCCCCCTAGCACTCAGTCTATTTACTGACTTTCAGTTACAGAGGGCAGGATGTAAAGGTGTGTTATGTAATCTGTGTATGTCAGCCTTTCACTGGCACAAAAAGCCTAAAAGCTGAAGCTAAGTATTTTCCCCCCTTCTCATGAAAGTAGGTCAGTACATTGTATACAGTTACATATGAACAACTAAAGGGATTAGAACCAAACCAGGAAAGGAGAGCTACTGTGATCTGCCATGTTTGTATAGAATATTTTGCATTAGTGTGTAATAACATAGACCTTATTTTGCCCCACAGGAGGAAGTTTTTAACAGTCTTATGATAACTAATCATTGATGCCGAAGAATTATTTGGAGAAAACTAATAATTTAAAAGAAGCTATGAAAAGTTGAAATGTAGTAATGCCTCTAATTTATCTTTTAACAACTGCTGCTTTGCAAAAATCTCTAACTCTGATAAGTATGTGAAAATAACACTAATATTTCCTGAACGACTATTTATAAACTTCTTCTTGTTTTGGCTTTTCCCGATTAGGGGTCTCCACAGTGGATCACCTGTCCGCTCATGATTGGCAGTGGAGTTTTACGGTGTCGAGTTGCCAGCCCGGCGCCCAACCTTCCATGGAAGGCACACACACGCACGCAATCATGCCTAGGGCCACTTTGGAGTATCCAATTCACCTACTTTGGTGATGTGGGAGGAAACCCATGCGACCACAGGGAGGACATGATTTCTTAAATTATCCTATTCAGGAGTGGCTCATATTTTATAATGCAGAGTTTACAATTTAGAATTATGAGGAGGAAGCATACTTAGTTTAAGTAGTTGCAAGCTTAACAAAATTTAATTGTATGTGTGCAAACATGTAAGAATTTCAAACTAATTCCAAGTTGAACATAATTTAATTGTATGCATATCTTTATAGGAACACAATATTTTTTTTCTAAAATGTAGTTTCTTGGACATTACAACTTTTACAATTAATTTTATTTGAAAATAGAATGTAGAAATAGTTTCTAATTTTCACCAATGAGATAATTCTTTGTCATTTGTATCTTTAAAATGGTTAAGGTCTTCATTAAAGGAACCTTTTTTGTTCTTTTTATTGTTGCTTGGAATTGTAAATACAGAATGCATGACAGTTACTACAATTATATGTATAGTAAAGCAGTAAAATATATTTAAATAGTTATATCCCCTATCCCTCCCACCATCCTTCCAGCATTCTGGAAAAAGCTCTTGTAACATTAATTCGTCCTTTATTCTTTCAAAACCTTTGTACTGAATCAATATAAAATCCCCTTTTTAATAAGGCTAAGTTGGTGTTGTCTTACAAAAGCTGATTCTATACCTCAGGTGTCACTTTTAGTTACTAAACTATCCATTATAATGAGGCTTACAATTTTTGCATAACATTCAGTAATAATACAGAAAGTGTTATAGTGAGAACTCACAAACAGCATAGTTATTTCAAATAATTTCTGTTAATTCCAGAGTTTTCAAACACCACTGATATATCCTAGTCCACCAGGCATGATGTCACGTACCTTGAAGGCCACATACATTCCAACAAAGTTTAGCCGTATCCTTCCATTCCATTCTAGATGGAAAAAGGTATGCCTGTCAAAATACTTTTTTTGGAGGATGTGGTTTTTAAATGAGTAAACGCAATATCTTAGAATAGTGTACAAATTAATAAGTATGGGCTAGATCTTCCCCATTCAGACATTTTTTTTGATTTATGAGTTATTTTAATTAGCTATTAGTCTCAGTAGTTTTGATGAAGATTTATTACCATTATATACGTGATCATTCACAGATAAAGAATATTGAACATTACAAATATTTCTAAATCTATTGTCAGTTTTTAATTTAAAACATTGGAAATATTTGCCAGACTAATGTTTCTGTAGTAACAGAGGAGTGGTCATGAGTAAGAAAAATCCCCAATTCTAGCTGTAAGCTATTTTTTATCCAGCTTCATATTTGGTGGCAACCAAGCTAAATATGGGAAATGACTTCATGGAAATTTTATTTGACTTAGTATAGAACTATGCCTCCTGGGCAAAATTATTTCCTGTAAATGAATTTCTTCTGAAATCTTATATTCAAGAAGGTTTATCCAAGTGGATAAACTTAGTTGCCCCACTGAGTTAATTATCAATGAAGCAAAATAGTCTACATTGTTATTCTATTTTACATAATTAATACTTGAGTAAAAGTAGAAAGATGTGGTTCTTAACATTGAGTCCAGCATTAGTTTTGGCCAAAGTAAGAATTTTATATGGAAAAGTTTGAGATCCTCCCCTCTATAAAAATTAACCCACATTCCTTTTATTTTATGATAAAATGCTTTTGAAGGAGGAATTATCATGTTTTACAAGAGAGTGGTTACATTTTAAGATTAAACAAAATCATCCTTCCTTCAGAGGAGACTTTAATCGCCTTCCAGTGTTTAATTGAACTATTAATTTTTTTCACATGTATAACTGAATTGCTAATTTGTGGGTTTAGCTGAATTAGAAAAAAAAATATGTCCTAAAAACTTGTATAATTGGGTAACATCCAGTTGTGGAGTTGATAAAATAATAGTTCTGGTTTATTAAAATGTATTGCATATCTAGTATATACACTGATTCACCGGAATAGCAAAAACAATAATAAACAAACTTTCAAATTCACCTTCTGATGGCTTAATCTTTTGTATGGAACTGGCCCTGTGAACAATGCTTTAAATAAAAAAAAATCTGTAAGTCTCTTCCTTAAGGTAGTTTTGTTTATTTATTTGTTTGATTTTTTTTCTCTTATCCCTTCATTTAATCTAACCATTTGAGTGAATTTCTGATCTGTATGCAATATACTAAGAACTGTTTGATAAAATTAGTAGGTTTAAATTATTCTAATTGTTTGGTCAAGTCTTCAGATAACCTGTGTTTCTTTGCTTTCTACCTTAGTGTTAATTGAAATAAAATCCCAACTGTATATGTTATAAAGGAAGCACATTAGGTAGCAACGTTTTAAACATCATTTTCATTTTTATTCCAAAACAGACATTGCATTTCTTATCACATGCTTGTATAATGAGAACACTGAACTATTGATAAAGAAAAAAAAGCTTTTCTTTTCTTCAAACAGAAACTTAACTTGAAACATAGCCTGAAACAGTATGGGGAAACAGTTTAATTCCTGACATGCTCCCAGTCATTTCACTGAAAACCCAAAAAGTATTGATTCTATTTTTTTTTGTTTTAACTAAAATCGAAATGGCTAAAACATTTTTGTTGAGGGAATTTAAAATGCCAGAAATCATCAAGATCATCTTTTAGAAAAGGCTTTAAAAGTCTTCATTTTAGTAATTGTAGCCCCTGCTGAAAAATCAAGGTTAAAATCACCCCCCAATAGTAATAACTGTAAATTTAATAAAGACCATTTTCCAAATCCTGTATAAAGTCAGTATAGCTAACAAAGGAGCTTACACAGATCTTATTGTAAAACTCAATGAATTTTATGATACTTTATGGCATTAATAATAAAACGTCATCATTATACATAATCATCCAATGATGTCATAATAACTACACCCTTGTCTTGTTGCTATGGGAATTGATAAAGCCCTACATTATATTACCTAAAAGTACATTATGGTTTGATTATTTCAAATGTACTTCTTGAAGACAGATGATTTCACACTCGGGCTGAGAAAGAAAATTTAAGTAAATGATTGTTCTTTATCTAGAGGTTTAGACCATTAATATTTAATGAAAATTTAAACATATATTATAATAAAAAAATCCGTAACTTCTAACATGAAAGACAACCCTGTACCAACCTTTGAAAAAAATGTCACTGTATTGGATTGGTCTTCCCTATTAATGGAGTTCTGTGGCAGCACGTTTGAAATGTTCAATTCTTCTTTTATAGCTTTCTTTGCTGTTTTGAAAGACAAGGATAACGCTTGATAATTCATTTTTAAGAGGCCCTGGCAAGGCAAGTCTTGCAGAAATCCCTTTATTGCCAAAGTTGTTTCCTAAGTTTTGCAAAATCTTTCCTTTTCTTTTTGTGATTTTTACGGGAAAGTAGTAACATGGTTCTATCCTTGTTTAGTTGGAGCAATACAGTGAACTATATCAGAGTTGATTGAGACTAGTGGACTTGTGTTCATCTGATCATATAAAATTTTGAGCACCTACCTGCTGAACAGTTGTTTGTAATGACGGAATGCTATTCAAAAGTTGAGGGATACTAATAAATTTATTTTGCAGGGTCTCATTTCTAAAACTGGCAGTTTTTCATTTGAGTCAGCCATTAGCTTTTCTGTTTTATAGTCATTGGAAAACTATTGAAACTGGGTATCATAAGTTAAGAATGTTATCTAATTTGGCTTAAGACTCCTTTAAATTGAAGTTTTCTGTTTGTGCCTTTAGAATATATTTCAGTTTGTTCACGTCATCTTTGAAAGAAGTAAGAGAGCCACCATCTTTGTTAAAGAGCCTAATATAGACAATAAGGAATTTGCCCAAGTGGTTACCGATTCGCCTGCAGTTTGATTATCCATTTATGTAGGGTCTAACGGAATGGTGAGAGCTTTTTCTTGCTGTAACCCTTGTGGAATTGTTGCAGCATTAGCAAAACCTTCTGAAGACCTTAAAAAAGAACCGGCAACATTCTTGTTAGTGGTAATATTTAAATGGTCTAAACCCTGAGATGGATTTTTAGAGTCTCTATAAGCTGAAACAATCACTTTCGGCTGTTCTGATGTTGGAAAAGAAAAATGCTATAATATATTTCCCTGGAAAAAAATTCCATTGTGCTTTTCCTGAATTGCTTGGAGAAAAGTACGTCTTTACTCCCCTTCAATGTCCATCTCCACTGTCTAATTTCAGTGGAACTGCTGCTGCTTCGATTTTTTATTTTGTTATTCCTTTTTAGTTGATGCTCATCGTACTTGAGGTTTTGAATCTTCACCTTGTTCAAGTGAAAAAGGGAGAAAATAAAACGGACTGTTGGTAAACAAAATCCAATAATCCAGAGTTCATCAGAGGAATATTTTCCTTTACTACTGATCTCTATGACATGATGCTAAGAATGTCCTTGTGTACCACCTCCTTTCTGATAGGCAGGGCTACCTGCTGAATAGTTTTCCTTAAAGGTGCCTTCATAATCAGACTTCATATCAGATATCAACCCCTCCTTAGAATTCCTGCTTTGTTAGATAAACTTACTCTTCCTTCTTATGATCCTCAGGACTGAAATCTCTGTCATGGGAAAACCGTTCATTTTGGTGGACATTACTTTGGCCTGGAGAGTTTCAGAGTTGCAGGCATTGTCTGGTAGTTCTCCAAACCTTGTTATTCGCACACATAAAAGTCAATATGAACAAATCTGTCATTTTTGCTTAATGTGTCCAACTGACACATGCTTTATTCTGTCAGTTTGCCTATATTCTTTCCTAAGAGTTCTAATAACTGTTAATTTTTGCACTGTATGGATTTTGACAGGTATATCAGATTTTATTTGAAGAGAACCATATCTTTAAGGAAATATTCACAATTATTTGTGGTTTTCTGTAAGAAGAAATTGCTGGTACTGCATCAAAGTATGATATAAAATGCAAAAGGCAAGATCTCTCGTTAACTAGACCATCTTGTTCCATATCTTACAAAATTAAGTACTGTGTTATTTTGAATTGGCTCTATTATGACTGTGTCTATTATTTTACATGATTTACTCGTCAGGCAGTTGGATATAAAATTGTATTGGTTAAATGTGGCCACTCCCACACACACTTTGTGGATTGTTGTCTCTATAGCCTGTTGCTGTAGATCAGTGAATGTCTTTATGTTAACATTTTGTTGAAAGCCCCAGAATCTGTGCGAATAGGATCTCCCTATGTTTAGCAGTTTCCATTATATGCTAAACATCTTTATAACTGTGTCAGTAGCACTTAAGTCCTTTGACCTTTTTGTACAGGTTTGATGAAGAGAAGCCTTTTCTTTAAAATAAAATGCTAAATTGTACTGTAGCTGATTCCATTGTACCTGTGGAACCTTCTACATCTACAATCCCTTGGATAATTGCCTTTAATTAGAGAGGAATAAGTTGTTATTGGGTAGGTTTTTGGAATGTAATGTATAACTCTAGTATACTAGTTTATAAGAGTTCAAAGCTGAGGATTATGTTATTTTCTAAAATGCTGTTATGCAGAAGATGTCGGCGTTAATTTTGTGCCTAAATCTGAACTGTTAGATAATATTAAGTTAGCTTTGTCTGTGAACATGCAAAAACTTTGGTGCATCTGTGGTTGATGCAACATTCATAGCAGCCATGTCAGATGTAGATTTACAAAGATAAGTTGGGTTACCCACTAAAAAAGCATCCTATCAAGGCACAAGCTCTATAGATGCTGCATTTATGGGTGATTGTCTTTATAGCTCCCATAATTTATTGTCATAATCATCATCGTCATCACTCTACTTTTCCCCTTTTTTATATGGGGTCAGGGTGTTGTGTCAGCTGTCGCCATATCTCTGGTCAGTGCCATTATTCTACCTTCTTCGACACTCATGCCTGACTGTCACAGGTCTTCTTTTACACAATCCATCCACCTCTTTGCTGGGTGCCCTCATTTCCTCTTGCCTTATTCCTGGCTGTCCCAAATCTTCACCAGGTTGTCTTCTGCTTTTCTGCACATGTGTCTGAACCACAGCAATCTGTTCTCTTTGACCTTTTCTGCAGTTGAAGGTACTTTGACTTGCGCTCTGTCCTAATTTATTCATCTGTTCCACAGTGTGCGACCTACTACCCATCTCAGGCACTTGATT
Organism: Protopterus annectens; assembly: GCF_019279795.1. Lineage (NCBI taxonomy): Eukaryota > Metazoa > Chordata > Ceratodontiformes > Protopteridae > Protopterus > Protopterus annectens. The sequence continues at coordinate 1,723,952,614 of NC_056739.1, read as the reverse complement.
TCCATCACCTCTAGCTTACTCAACTGCTCTGCCTTAACTGCCCAGCTTCTTGTACCATACAGTAATACTGGCAGCACCACTGATTTGTACGTTACTTTTCAGCTTCTTTGGCATTCTTCTGCCATTCATTACCCCTGCCACTCTGTCAGTTGGCTGCAGCCCCTCTGATTATAGTCTTGACCTCCTCATTCAGACTTTCCTTCTCCTCAACCACCCCTCCCAGATACTTGAAGCTGTTAACCTGTTCTGCTAGCTTACCTTCTATCTCCATTCTCAGCTTCTTCTGATTCCCCCATTTGCTGCCATTGCAACTGTTTTATCTACACTCAGTTTCATCTCATGTAATTGCAGTTTTGCATTCCATTACCATAGGGAAGTTCTTACTAAGAGTAGCCCTGCAGTGCCACATTATCTGCATACATCAACTTTATCTGTTCCCTCCAACCTGTTTGCTAATGTAGTCCATTTCCAGTATGAACAGCGGTGGGTTCGGAGCTGTACTCTGATATACCCCCCACTCCCACTGGGGACCCCTCTGTGAGACCGAGGACTGTTTGTACTCGAATCATTAAGCCCTTGTACATAGCCTGCACTAACTTCAAACCACCGCAAGACTGCCCATATTAGCTTTCATGGGACTATGGCATATGCTTTCTCCAATTCTTGGAATGTCCAGTTGGACTCTTTCCCCATCTATAGCTTTTCGTCAACTGTTTGTCTCACTGCAAACATTGGGTCAGTTGTTTTACATCCTTATCTGAATCTGAACTGCTCTGAGAATTCAGATAGCTCCAATAATTCTGCATTGCTAATATCCTGGGAACAAAAAGGAAAATCAATGGGCCAGTAGCAAGAACATTATTGTCATGCTGTTCCTTCTTTTCATAGCAACTATCCTTCTTCAAAGTGGTATCTTCATAGTAAACTTGTTCACAGCCTCCTTTTACCAAGGCAAATAAATCTGGATTTTTGAAGAGCTCATATAAAGCTAAAGAATAAGGTCTGCCTTTAATAATATCTTACCTTTAATTTACCAAATGCTGGAAAATGCACAAACTAAGAACTAAAACAAACAAAAAGGAAGAAACCAAACTCTGGATCCTCTCCACATATTTTATTTAGCACTTTCATCCCACATAAAAGTTTTTCATCAGAATAACAAACCGTAGGCACATCTTATCTTAAATATGACTCCTTCTAATTAAAATATTTAATTAGTAAACCAAGGGAAGTTCTCCTTAAAGTACCACATTCAAAACAAATCGTACAGTACCATAAAAACATATTAATGAAAACGTTATTAAATAAGTTTCTATCAAAATATCATTACCATGAAAAATTTAAACATCATATAACATAAAAACAATAATATAAAAACCTTTGACTTCAAAAATAAGTATGGAACACTAGTGTCAAAGCATTAAACTAGCTTTAAACCTCAAAACTGGTCTGATAGATACATTTTCATTTAACTCATGAAATGGCATCTCATTAGTCCTTAATTGCCATTGGAATTCTTTTAGTTCTAAATACTCATCTGCCGGTCCCCCTCTGTCCCATTGTTCCACATGTTCTATAATGGTGAATTTGAATTTGAAGTAATGATCACCATTGGTTAAAATATGTGCAACGAGTGCATTTTTTGACTCTTTACTCCATATATCAATAGTAATGCTGATAAATCCTGCTTTTGAGGAAATTCTTTGTTTTTCCTATATAGAAACATGTACATTTTTGACAAAGGGCAAGGTAAACCACTGATTTTGTATTAAAATTATATCTCCTATGAACCTTGATTGTCCCATACTACAAAGTTTATTATAAGAAATCTCACATTTTTCCTACCAACCCTTTATACCACAAAGAAAAGTACTTTCTGGATTCACCACTTACAACTGAATACTCCATCAAATATCTAGGAGTTCTTTTTGAACATAATCAGTTATCCATCTACCAGAACAATCTTCTTAAAACATGGACCATTATTATACAGGATCTACAGAGATGGCAACAGCTAAAGCTCTCTCTGATGTCAAAAACAGCAGTCATTAGGACGAACATCCTACCTAAATTATTATATCACTTTAATGCATCAAACTACGATATCCCAAACAACTTCTTTCTGAAATCAGTAAAAAATTAGCCAAATTTGTTTGGTTCCCCAAATTGGATAGAATAAGTTATGCAAGGCTGATGTGCCCCCAAATGCAAAGGGGACTACACCTACCAGATTTTCAGTTTCACTACGACTATATGTGCTAACAGAATTATTCATCTTGAAACATTGCCCTACGAATGATAGTTGGACCCCAGCATGGGTTAAAATGTGGTACCACCATGTGATTAGCAATAACATAAACCCTAAGGCCCTCCCCTTTACAGCCCAGACGAATTATAGTCGCACTAAGATAAACAACAGTATAAAGATGAAAATTAAAATGTTTCAGAACTTGATAAAATCTCTCAAACTGGACATGGCTCTACCTCTTCTTCAACCTATCCACATGAATCCCAAAATCAAAATTGATAAAGTGTTAGATCTTAGAGACTTTCCACTAATTAAAGACTGTACGATGTGGGATATTCATAGACATAGGGGAAAACCAATGCAAGAACTATATCTTGCTCTAAAAGTGAATAATAAATACACTATTGTAATCCGACAGATCAGAGAGCTCCTAGCAACCCTAACTAGAGAAATAACTATTAATGAGAAAGATTTAACCAGATTAAAGCAGTTTATTGAGAGCTTATCCTGCAAAAAAAAGAATGCTATCAAATATCTATAAACTGGCTAGCTCCATTTTACATGAATCCTTGCTGTTATACTCCAAATATTGTGACCAACAAGGAAGAATTTTTACAGAAGAACAGAAACTCAAAGCAATAGAATCTACCATCAAGCTTTCTCCATTTAAAAATCTTTTCTATACACAATAAATGATTAATAATAATGCCTATTGTACTCCCCTGTCCCTAAACAAGTTTGATTCTAAGGTTTCTTCATCCTGCACATGCTGATGTTCTTCGTGTTTCACTGTTGCAGTCATTACATTTGGGTAATCTGCTGGCAGGTTGCTCTCAGTTGGCTTGATTAACAAATTCTTGGGTCCTGCGTCAGTTGCTGTCCCTTCTTCCATGACGTCAGGTCATCAGGGGTATAAAACATGCAGCCGACACCATTGCATCAGTCTTTCTCGCCGCGCGGTGCCCGAAGCAGAAGCAGTTCGCTAGTGCCGGTCGGCCAACTCCTGAAATTTTCATTTTCGAGTTTCATAACCGAAGTCTTCAACTAAAAGCTAAGTACCCCGTTGGGGAAACTTTTTCTTGCTCCTTACCGAAGTCAGTAAAAGTTAATAATTGCATTACTTGTGGGAAGCAAATACCTCATAAGGATTTTCATTTGTACTGTATTCCTTGCCTATGCCCTGACCACAACGTACCTTGCTGTCAGTTTTGTGCTTTATTTAATCAGCACACTATCTGTAGTCGGTACATTTTTGCTTCTAAATATTTTGGTTCTCTGTTTAATTATCCAGAAATGATGTTGTTTAGCCATCCAACTACTGGAATAATGAAAAAATGCAAAGAAAAAGACAGAAACAGGCCGTCGAGGTCCAAAACTGCCGATGACGCTTCTCATAAGCCAGTCGTCAGTTCGCCGGTACTCAGTGAGGCGCTTTCGCAGGCCTCTACTGAGACCCATTCGGAGTCCGGTATGCTGCAAGATGCTTCACATATGGAACCCTCAGATGTCTCTACCTTGGATGGGTCCAGAGCAGCTGAGCAGGCACCGGCTTCTGAGGGTGTATTCAGGCCTACAGACTTGCAAGTTAAACCGACTCCATCTTCAATACTAAGGCCTAAATCTTGATCTATGTCTAAAAAACTGACGCCCAGGTCACATATTCAGGGCCCTGTGCCTAAAAAACAAATGATCAAAATGGCTGAAGATTTACTTACTGTAATCAGGGGTAGTCAACCCCCCCCCCCCCCCAAGAGGCCTAGGATTGAACTTGACTATGATTCTTCTGAACAGGACTCTGTTTCTTCTGACTCTTCTAATGATCTGGATTTGTTCATACCTACTTATGAGGACTCTGATGCAGAGGATTCCATTCCCTCTGCTTCTCCACCTGAGGATTTCTCTTTTGGGGAAACTTTACATACCTTAAGGGAGCATTTCCACTGGGAAAGTGAAGATTTCTCTGAATCCAAAAAGAGGCTTAGGGATTTCCTTCTTCTTCCTCAGCATAGGCCTTTGGCTATACCTCCTGTACTAGACTTTGTTGATGATGTGTTTTCGGAATCCAGTATGGCCCCTGATTCCTTGCCTCCAGCCCCTAGCAAACCAGACAGGTACTACAAGGTTCCTGAGTCCCACAAATTCCTTTTCAAAAATGCTGTTGGGACCCTGAAACCATTTCTCAGGGTCCCAAGGGCATTGCGGCTTATACTGCTAAAAATCCTACCCCTTCTGATAGAGATTCCAGGGCGCTGGATAGATGGGGTAAAAAGGTTTATACTTCTGCAACTTTAGCAATCAGGGCTTTAAACTGTCAATTCCATATGCTAAAATATCAACAGCATATCATGGGACTGCTTAAACAGAACATGATGTTGATTTCTGACTGTGTGGAGAATAAAGATTTACAGGACTTATTGCATTCAGCTGAACAAGTTGGCAAACATACTTTGCAGTGTGGTTTTGATTCTTTAGAGACCTCTTGCAAGGCTGCTGTTACTGGGTCTGGGCTTAGAAGGCATGCTTGGCTTAAGGAACAATCTCTGCCTGATCATGTTAAAGCAAAACTTTTGAATGCTCCTTTACAGCAGGACAGCCTGTTTGGCAATAAGGCTGAAGAAGTTCTAAAAAAGATGGAAGATGAAGCTAAATCTATGAAAACTGTGAAAGATTTCTTGCAAGTACAACCTCCTAGATTTAGTAGGCACTGGCCTACTAAGAACTGGCCCTTTCCAGCTCCTTCCAGAGCCACTCCAGCCAAACCCAGACATTCCAAAAGCACCAGGTTTCAGTCCCAAGGGACTTTCAGAACTAAGCAATGGGGTGCTTCCACTTCCAAATCTGGAAACAACAAGGCACCAACCTATGGTAAACAGTCTCAATGACTTCCCTTTAAAATTGCCAAGCAATTACTGCTTAGCCACCCCTTTGGGGGGAAAACTGGCTCTTCTTTCCATAAACTGGCAACTTATAACACAGGACAAATGGGTGTAAAATATAGTGTCCCAGGGATACCGATTTCATTTCCGCACACTGCCAACCCCAAACGGGTGGCCAGACCTGCCCCCAAATCAGTGGGCAGAGGCTCAGAAACAAGTACTTTCCCTCTAAAACATGGGGGCTATTCAACCGGTACCAGAAAAGGAAAAGGGACCAGGTTTCTATTCCAGACTTTTCCTGGTACCCAGAACAGACAAATCATGGAGTCCAATTCTGGACATGTCTACTCTAAACACCTTTCTGGACATTCCAAAATTCAAGATGCTAATTCTTCACCAGTTACTTCCTAAGCTAGGCAAGGATGCCTGGTTGGCAAATCTAGATTTAAAAGAGGCTTACCTGCATATCCCAATTAGGGAATCTTGCAGAAGGTACCTACTCTTCAAAGCAGGCTGCATGCATTATCAGTTCTCTGCACTGCCTTTTGGCTTGTCTACTGCGCCCAGGGTATTCACAAAGTGCCTGGATCCAGTAATTACATTTTGCAGGAAAATAAATATTCAGATATATCCATACCTGGATGATTGTCTAATTCAGGCAGGAAACCAGGCCATTCTTTTAAAACATCCGGCGTTTGTAAAAAGAGTTCTAACTTGTCTAGGGTACACCGTAAACGAAAAGAAATCACAACTGGTACCCTCTCAAAAAATTACATTCCTGGGTGCAAGCTTGAATACAACTGCCCAGATGGTTTTCCTTACACCAGAAAAGCAAATTCATTTGGTGACTTATTTCAAACAGGTGGCCACAAAAACCCTGCTATCTGCAAGGCAAATATTGCAAGCCTTGGGGTTCATGGCCACCTACATTCTTCTAAATTCCATATGCAAGACTGCATATGAGGAAACTTCAGTGGTACTTAAAAAGTTTATGGAGTCAACATTGTCACAGCCTGGAAACAATGATTCCTATCATACCTTGCCTGCACCTAGAGTTCCTATGGTAGGCAGAGGCCTGCCACCAAAACAAGGGACTGCCATTCACACCACCCCCTGCCGCCCAAACCCTAACTACAGACGCATCAGACTATGCATCGGGGGGCTCATCTAGCAGGGAAGTGCATTCAGGGCAAATGGAGCCCAAATCAAATGCACCTTCATATCAATCAAAAAGAAATGCTAGCTGTACAGAATGCTTTGACAGTCTTCAAGGACTACTTTCATCCAGGACAATTACTGATAAAGACTGACAACACCACGGTTATGTTGTACATAAAAAAGCAGGGGGATAAACATTCCTGCCCCCTCTGCAGACTAGCCATGGCACTGTGGAACATGGCCGTGAGATACCAAGTACAACTACAAGCTCAATTCCTGCCAGGAAAGCTGAATGTTTTGGCAGACGAACTAAGAAGAAACCTTATGGACCCACACGAATGAAAACTGGAACCACGGATTTTCAACATGTTGACACGCAAATGGGGGAGCCCAGACATTGATCTTTTTGCCTCACCTCAGAACTACCAGTTGGACAAATTTTACACAAGAACTCATCACAAAAAAGCCTATAAAGTGGATGCTCTGTCCTTCAGCTCGAAAAACCTTTCAGTATATGCCTTTCCCCCTCTGCCTCTGCTCTCCAAAGTTCTATTAAAAGTCAAACAGGACAAACCAAAAATGATTTTGATTGCTCCAGACTGGCTTCGCCAACACTGGTACCCACTCCTGTGCAGTGTGTTACACATTTCACCATGGCACCTGCCTCAGACACCTTCCTTACTGTCTCAGCAGGAGAACCAAATTCTGCATCCTCAGCTCCAAATATTGAATCTTGCAGCTTGGCTAATCACTTAAAATCCCCCTTAGCATCCCTCAGCAAACCTGTGATGGATGTCATTTTAGAAGACCTAATATTAGAAAATCTTATGCTGACAAATGGAAATGATTCTGTGCCTGGACTCAAATCTCAAGGGATGAGCACAGCAGTGCCCAATTTACCTCAAATTTTGCAATACTTAACTGAGATGCTTCACAAGGGCCTGTCTATTTCTTCCATAAAAATCCATTCCTCAGCCATTTCAGCTCATTACAACACAGAACCCCCCCCCATCTTCTCTCATCCTCTTCTAAAGCAGTATCTCAGAGGGGCCAAAAACATGAGACCACCTAGGAGAGCTCCAACCCCTGCCTGGGACCTTAACTTTGTATTGGAGAAACTCACTCTACCTCCTTTCGAGCCAGCTGCTACTGCAGACTTAAAATTTCTTTCCTGGAAAACAGCTTTCTTTTTAGCAATTACTTCAGCTAGAAGGATATCTGAATTACAGGCCCTTATGGCAGTGGAGCCTTTCATCATCTTTCATGCGGACAGGGTGTCACTCAGGACCAATCCATCATTCATGCCCAAGGTGGTATCCAGTGTGGCTCTTAATCAGTCCATTCATTTGCCAACTTTCTTTCCCAATCCACAGAACAAGGGGGAGCAGATTCTGCATTCATTGGATGTACACAGGCAACTAAGATTCTACTTGGACAGGACTAAATCTCGAAGAAAATCTGAACAACCGCTGGTAGCATTTGCTGCAGGGGCAGAGGGGAAGGCTATTTCTAAGCAAACCATTTCTAAATGGATAAGCCATTGTATTCATTTCTGTTATAAGCACCATGGAAAACCTATCCCCCAGGGGATCAGATCTCATTCCACCAGGGCTGCATCTACTTCAACAGCCTTTCTCAGAGGTATTCCTACCAGGGTATTCTAGAAACTGCTACCTGGAGTTCAGTACATACTTTCACCAAGCATTATCACTTACCAGTTTTCTCTAAATACAGAGCTGGCTTTGCCACTGCTGTTTTGCAGGGCCTTATAACTGGTCCTAATGCTGTATAAATCCATCCTCCCAACCATAGCTTTGGGAATTTACCCAAATGTAATGACTGCAACAGTGAAACACGAAGAACATAGTACAGTTGTGTACACTTACCATAAATGTAGATGTTCGAGTGTATTCACTGTTGCAGTCCTGGTTACCCTCCCTCCAGCCCCCTGTTTTTTTCTTACTATACCTCTACTTCTTGTTACTATGCTTAAAAGCCTTTTTGGTGTATGTACTTTTGTTTGGAGGTATATTTTTGTGTAATATATGTGTGTGTGTGTGTGTGTGTGTGTGTGTGTGTGTGTGTGTATATATATATATATATATATATATATATATATATATATATGTATATATATTGGGGGACACCTGACATCTGGGGCAAGAAAAACTGATGTAATGGCATCGGCTGCATATTTTATACCCCTGACGACCTGACATCATGGAAGAAGGGACAGCAACTGACGCAGGACCCAAGACTTTGTTAATCAGGCCGACTGAGGGCAACCTGCTAGAAGATTACCCAAATGTAATGACTGCAACGGTGAATACACTCGAGCATCTACATTTATGGTAAGTGTACACAACTGTACTTTCTTTTCCCCAGGCTGATATCCTCCATGTTTTATGGTTCTGCAAACATGCACATAACTTTGGTGTTTTAAAAGTTTGACTAAAAAAATGGTGTATCAAAAATCAACCCTATCCTGGGACTTGCTGTTCCCCATATCACAGACCTTAAACTTTCCAAATTGGAATTCCATATACTAATTACTTTATGTTCTCTCATCAGACTTTATATTACTAAAAATTGGGTAGATCGAACCAAACTTACATGGAATAGTTTTAGAAACATGGCGATCAAATTTATATCATCTCATAAACTTATTAAAAATATAAACAAATGAGCCTATTTTCAGAAACTTCGGAAACTTATTTTCGACCACACCCTTGAAGATTAGTGAAGTAGTGATCCAAGTTCCTGGATTATCTTACAGTATGACCCATATAAGAAAACTGTCTGATAACACTTCTTATATACACTCTACACAATAACTTAAACTATTTTTATTGTATTTGTTTTTTCTCATGTTCTTCTTGGTTTACCTTGATGGGTATTAGTAGCACTTTGTAGATAGTGTATATAGGTATTAGTACTAGATCTGGTAGTGTCATGTTCTACTTTGATACATAGATTGTAACCTCTGCTGAGCTATCCAACTGCCAGATTGTATATTGTTGTGTATTGATTGTTCTTGTGTATAAAATCAATAAAAGTTCTATTGGAAAAAAAAAAGATTTTTGAGGCAACTGATCTTTTTTTTATGAATCTCTGAGGTCTCTTAGGTCATGCGACATGTTTAGATAAATACATGCAAAAGATGCATTATATTCAATAATGGGTCTGATAAGGTATGAGTAAGGAAGAATTGAGAGAACTGTTTTTGGTGGATTGGATACACTAAATTGGCCATAGGTATGAGTGTGCATGTGAGTGTGGTGTGGAACAATACTGAGGCAGGGCTAGACACCTGGTGGTGTGAACCTTGGCTCTGGGTGGTTGTCACTGTTGAAGTGACACCCCAAACCCATGTACTAAAATGGGAAAAAGGGGTTGTGGACGGATGGGTGTATGAAGAGTTTTGTAATTGCAGTTCTTCTTGCTATTTTTCAATTTCAGTGTTGAATTATCTGTGAGCACTGCTTGGGATCCCGTGACAATGTAATGGTTTACTATTACAGTAACGCTGAGTAAACATTCAAGTAAATTTAATCATTGTAACATTAAAACTACCAACCCATCATCCCAGTAGATGGGAAGGTTTTGTTCCACAGCAGGGTTTGATTTGTAACTGGTGTCATAAAAAAAAATTGAGATTGTTATAAAAAGTACTGCAATACATGGGTGGGTTCTTCACCTGATAGTGACAAGGTACAGAGTTTGATTGTGACCTAGGCTTAAAATGGCACATCATGACAGTTAGCCTAGTGTACACCTGTGAACCTATGAATGCATATTCAAAGGTTAGAATTTACTTTTAGAACATTGTAGATTGAAACTATTATATTTTATGTCATACCGTGTCATTCTTGATTTTATTTAGTCTGCTGACTTCTTGATGGAAATGTATTATGGTCTGCAGACAGTAAAGCAATATTTAGCTAGATTGTCTGTAGTACATGACAGTTTTGTGTATGTACCATTGCTATGTTGTTGATTTTTTTTCCTTTGTATCCTTATTATATTATATGTATTATAGCTATATATATATATATATATATATATATATATATATATATATATATATTATATATATATAATGCATAAATTGATGGATATATCATACAGACTGGTTCTCTAATGTCTTCACTTAACTATGTAATTTCAGGGTAGCTGACTATTAAGATGTCAGTTTCAGGGATAATAAGACCTTCTGACTGTTTCATATCTGACACTCCTATTTCAGTATGATGGTCACAGTTCTGTGATTAGTCAGTTTAGTACTTAACATTGCAATGTCTTCTTCAGGACTTTGTAGTTATTCTGTTTATATTGTCATATATGCATAAAAGTAATCATTAGACACATTTAGTTGTGTGTGTGTGTGTGTGTGTGTGCGCGCGTACATGTACTCATACTTTAAATTTATCATATCTTATGAGAAAACTATACATTTTACTGAATAGCTTAGTGTATTTATGATAGCCATTTCATAAGAAAGACATATTTTGCTATTAACCCGATTTCCACAGTTTTAAGGAAGACATTCATCATTTAAGATTTTAGTCAATTTACTCTTTTCCTTTGCCTCAGCGGGTGATTTTTTTTTTACTTTTGCAGTTGTTTTTGCTGGTTGTTTGTCTTTTGACTTTTCCCGGTTAGGGTCACCACAGCGGAACTCCGGTCTGCTAATAATAATATAATTTAATTCTATCGATTTCTAAAGCTATACAGACCAACACTGAGGTTTGCTGTTCAGATTGTGTGACTATTTTATTCAAACTGTCGTGCGTAATGGGTTACATAATTGCTATTCGCCTACTGCATATGTCCATCTTTATTTGACAGGAAAGAGGGTCACAAAGAACTTATGAGTTTGTAGAATCAATCTCTGCAACAAAGAAAGAGAGAGTCATGTATACACCCAGATCAGCCTGTGTTGATGTGAGCCTTCATTGGCAAGTCAGGGAAGGTGATAGGCTAATACATTTTCAAATTTGGCTTGAGAGAAATGTGAGAATATTAGAAAAGAACCCAAACATAATGTGATTTGCTTCCGCCATGACTATTTTTATCTTGAAGCTCTAGTGGTATAGTATTTTAGCTACAACGTCTGCACTTTGTATAAAGGATGCCTTCCTTGTTTCTGTAGCACTCTGACATATGTCTTTGTTTAGCATGACATTTGCACAAACTTTTTATTGAACGTGTAAGAAGTAGCCGAGATGAAAGAGTTGTCTTACAAAGGGACATTTTGAGAATTTCAAGTTCTGTATTGCTTCCTCCTTCCTTTCCTGAGTCTGCCAGAGTATTTTTTCCTGCTTACAAACTCACCTGTTGTAGTAGTGACATTGTCATTGATTATCAGGCTCCTTCATCTCCACCTTCAGACTACAAAAGGTTCAGTAGATTAATGTCCATAGAATTAGGAAAAAATACAGTTGTGAAAGTTCACAGTAAAATTATAATACCTTTGTGATCCAGTGAGTATATATAAAAAAGAAAAAAAGCTGCAGGCACATTAATATGGGTGCTTGACTTGACACAAAACCTTCAAATTTGATAGGCAAAATGATCTATGAGCAAGGGAGACAAATTCTAAAGAAATAGTCTGGTAGTTAGAGCAGAAGATTAAGGACGTAAACCATTATCAAACTGCTGCCTGAGTCCAAGGATACAGGGTTTGATTCCTTCTGCTTCTGTTTTTCTGCTATATTACTCTGAGAATGTAAGGTAACCAGTACTCATGGGTTGCCCCCCAAAAAGGACCCTTATGCCCATTGGTTTATCCAGTCATCAAATGAATAAGGGAAAAATACCATGAAATTTCATTTACCCTCAACATGATATGCCCTGATAAAGATGACAAAGATGGAAATGCCTCTGAAGGAGAAAAAAATTCTAAATCTTGCTTTTTAGTTAAATGGAAGTATAGGTATAGAAGGTAGGGTGTTAAGTACACATGGGGGGATGAAACGTGTTTAGGATGCAGTTGTCCTTTAATGGGAATGAAATTCACAAGAAGACCTTGTAGTGATCACTTGTAGGAGCTAGTTGGAGTGTTTTAAATTAAATTATAATAAGGAGCAGAAACCCAACATTTAGAGTTAATATTACAACAGAAACAGGATGCATGATGTGCAAATAAGCAGCTGTATTTATGCTGCAGTCTGTTCTTGGCAGGTCTGTCAAGAAAACCTTGAATTGGTTATCTGTACCTTAAATAAATTAGACTAGATTGAAGTTCTTCCCTTAGTTCACAAGCACTTAATATTCTTATTCTTAACAAAAATAATTGCATGTTTTGTTTTCTGTCCTAAACAAGAACTTTTAAATCACCAAAAATAAACACTTCAGTAAAGGAAAAGTGAGACAAGAAATTTAATCCAAATAAATCAAAATATTTCCAAGTTGCAATTTGTTTACCTATACACTATTTTTTCTTACATTAAGGAAAAAAGAACTTATTTCAGTTCCTCCCAGAGTTCACAAAAAGTGTACTCCCTGACTTTACAAAAAAGTTTTGCTTTACTCCCTAATGTAAAACATCATATTTTGACTACTCCTGTGGCCAGGGCCCCCTCAGTGCTGCCTATTACTTTGTACTGCTGAGTATAGCTGAAATTGTAATTTACTCTTGTCATTCTAATAGCTTTTCTAGTCATTCTGCATAAAAATGTCAGACCAGTTGTACATAAGCGTTTACAAGCGTTATTTTTAAACTTAAGGTATGCAAAGAAAAAGAGGTATAAAAAACATACTAAGACAAGTAAGTAGAGCTGGATAATTACTGGAGTCTAAGAATGATCCTTTAATAGGTTACTTTAAGTATTTAGTTGCGTTATAATGTAAGTGGAGCACAGAAAATAAGAAACTACACATTATCCTTGCTACTAAATGTGTCTTTATCCACACAGGAAATGATCTTACTGTTGATGTTCTTCGTGTTTCACTGTTGCAGTCATAACTGTGTGGGGTGTTCCTGCCGGCAGGCAGCCCGAGGTCGGCCAGAATTCCAAAGTCTGGGTCCGGCGTCGGCTGTACCAGCAAGTACCCTGACGTCAGAACGCAGAGGTATAAAGCTGACAGCCGACGCCATCTTCTCCAGTCTTTCTTGCCGTGCGGTGGAAAGCAGCTCACAAGTCGTTGGTTGGCGCATTCAGGACAACGTGCTTTGATTGTCGTCGGTCCGAAGTTTTCTACTTCTCTTCTCAAGCTAAGTACCCCGTTGGGGAAACTTTTTCTTGCTCCTCCGATGTCAGAAAAAGTTAATAATTGTATATCGTGTGGAAAACAAATACCTCATAAAGATTTCCACTCTTACTGTCTACCTTGCTTAGGCCCTGACCACGACGTTTCTTGCTGTCAGTTCTGTGCCAGGTTTAATTCTCGCACTGTCAAGCGTAGGTACGATTGGGCCTTGAATTATTTCGGTAGACGATTCAATTATAGGATGTCGTCGGATACCTTACCGACAACCGGAATTCAAAAGAAACGCAAGGACAAGGATAGGCCTCCGAGGTCCAAACAAGATACTTTGCAGCCGGAGCCAGCTTCGGGTTCAGTGGTCGTCAGTGAGGCGCTTTTGCAGCCCCTGTCGTCCGCCACTTCGGAACCGATGGCCGACACGGACTTCCATGGGGAGCCTTCTAGGCCTAGTATTTTATCTGCTGCAGGACCTTCGGACGTCGCTCCTTCAGATGGGTCCGGAACCGCTGTGCAGGTAACGGCTTCTGAGGGGGTTTTCAGGCCTTCTCATATCACTATTTCTACAAAGACAAAGGCAAAGTCAAAGACTCCTGTTAAACCAAGGGTTTCTTCTCAAGCTTCCTCGGATACAGCTCCCAAGTCCCAGAAGCAATTACTACGGATGGCTGAAGATTTACTTACAATGATTAGGGGTTCTCACCCTCCTCCAGAAAAAGGCCTAGACAGGATATTCCTTATGATTCATCTGATCAGGCTTCTGTGTCTTCTGTCTCTTCCTCTGACCAGGATTATTCTTTTCCTCCTTATGAGGATTCTGATGCAGAGGACTGTATTCCCTCTGCTTCTCCCCCTGAAGATTTCTCTTTTGGGGAAACCTTACATGAGATGAGGGAGCATTTTCATTGGGAAGGTCAGGATTATTCTGCTTCCAAGAAGAGACTTAGGGAATTTCTCCTTCTCCCTCAACACAGACCTTTGGCTATTCCTCCTGTACTTGATATTGTGGATGATGCTTTTTCTGAAGCTAACCTGAATCCTGATTCCTTGCCGCCTGCTCCTTCTAAGCCTGATAGATTTTACAGAGTCCCTGACTCCCATCAATTCTTATTTAAGAACCCTTCTGCTGATCCTGAAACCATTTCTCAGGGTTCTAGGGCTGCTAAGGCCGCTTCATCTAAAAATCCTATTCCCTCTGAAAAGGATTCTCGTGCCTTGGACAGGTGGGGCAAAAGGTTTACACTTCTGCTACTCTTTCTATTAGAGCTTTAAATTGCCAGTTTCACATGTTCAAGTATCAGCAATTTCTTTTGTCTGTTTTAAAGCAAAGGCTCTCTACCTTTCCTGCATGTGCAGAGGACAAGGAATTACAGGATGTATTGCATGCAACTGAACAAGTTAGCAAACATACTTTACATTGTGGTTTTGATGCCTTGGAAGCTTCTTGCAGGGCCGCAGCCTCTGGTACTGTTATCAGGAGACATGCTTGGCTTCGTGAGCAGAATTTACCTGAGCAGGTTAAGGCTAAACTGTTAGATGCCCCTGTTCAGCATGATGTTTTATTTGGATCCAAGGCTGAGGAGGTTATTAAAAAGATGGAAGAAAAAGCAAAGTCTATGCATACTGTTAAAGATTTTTTACAAGTTCAGCCTCCTAGATTTTCTAGAAATTGGCCCTCCAAAAATTGGTCCTTTCCCACGTCTGACAGGCCTCAAAGGGGAAGATATAGATGCTCCAGAGGTCGGGCGCAGGCTCAGGCCTCTTACAGGTCCAGACAATGGACTGCTTCTTCACCTAGAAGGGGAGAAGACAGACCTCAATCACAAAAGAAGCAGACCCAATGGCTCTCTCTGTTGGGCTACATGTCCTCCTTGCCTGGAAGCCCCTCTCGGAGGAAAACTTTCTCTTTTCTACCAAAATTGGACTCGTATTACCCAGGACTAATGGGTTTTAGACGTGATTTTAAGAGGCTACAAATTCTACTTTCATACCCTGCCAAGGTCTTCGGGTTGACCGGATCTGCCAAAACATCAGTGGTCAGAGGCCTTAAATCAAGTGGACGCTTTATTGGCCATGAGAGCCATAGAACCTGTTCCACTTCCAGAGATGGGAAAAGGTTTTTACTCAAGACTATTTCTGGTCCCAAGGAAACAAAACTCATGGAGACCTATTCTGGACCTCTCAGTATTAAATACCTTTCTGGAGATTCCAAAATTCAAGATTCTTACTCTGCAACAACTTCTTCCCATGCTCTCCCAGGATGCTTGGATGGTGACATTGGACTTGAAGGAAGCCTATTTACACATTCCCATCAGACAGGAACGCAGAAAATACCTCGGATTCAAGGCAGGTTCGAGACACTTTCAATTCTCTGTACTGCCCTTTGGCTTATCTACTGCACCCAGAGTCTTTACCAAGTGTCTGGCTCCAGTAGTAGCTTATTGCAGACTCCAAGGGATTCAAATTTACCCCTATCTGGACGACTGCCTTATTCAGGCGGACAGCAAGGATGTTTTACTTCAACATCTGCAGTTTGTTCAGCATCTTCTCCTACTACTGGGATTTTCAGTGATCACAAAAAAGTCACATTTGATCCCCTCTCAACAAATGATCTTTTTGGGAGCTCTTCTAAACACAAGCTTACAAAGGGCCTTCCTTACTGCAGAAAAGCAAGTACAGCTGGCATCAATTTTCAAGACCTTGGCTACTTTAACTCAGCTCACTGCAAGGAAATTCCTGCAGGCATTGGGCTACATGGCTTCTTGCATCCTGTTGATCCCAAAAGCAAGGCTTCATATGAGAAAACTTCAATGGTACCTAAAGAGTGTATGGTCTCAGCATTACCACAGCCTGGAAACAATGATACCTCTGATTCCCTGCCTCCAAAAAGAGTTCCTCTGGTGGTCCAGGGCTTGTGCTTTAAACGAAGGGAATCCCTTTCGTCTACCTCATCCTGTTCAGATCATAACCACAGACGCCTCGGATTATGCTTGGGGAGCTCATTACCTAAACAATTGCCAGCAGGGCTATTGGACAAATAAGCATCTTCCCTGGCACATCAACTTGAAGGAAATGTTGGCAGTCCAAAATGCTCTTCTAGCCTTCCAGAATCTTTTGCAACCAGGACATCTTCTGATTCGCACAGACAATACCACAGTCATGTGGTATATAAACAAGCAGGGGGGCTCTCACTCATACCCCCTTTGCAGACTAGCCATGAGTTTATGGGACACAGTTCTAAATCTGAATCTGCATCTTCAAGCTCAATTCATTCCAGGAAAACAGAATCTCTTAGCAGACAGCCTAAGCAGAAATCTTTTGGATCCTCACGAATGGATGCTGGACCCCAACTTATTCAGCAGGATTATGGCAGTTTGGGGTTGCCCTCGGATAGATCTGTTTGCATCCCATCTCAATCATCAGCTGCCTCTCTTTTGCACCAGGCCCTTCCACAAAACAGCTTGGAAAGTGGATGCCCTGTCTTTCAGCTGGAGGAATCTTTCGGGATATGCCTTCCCCCCTCTTCCTCTTCTGCCTCGGGTGTTACTGAAAATAAAACAGGACAAACCCAAGATTATCATTTTGATAGCTCCAAATTGGCCTTGGCAGTTTTGGTATCCAACTTTAAGACACATGTTCTTGGAACCTCCATGGATTCTGCCTCTGTTTCCTTCTCTTCTGTCCCAGCATCAGGGTCAGATGCTACACTCTCAAATCAAGACTCTTTGCCTGGCAGCTTGGCTCTACAAGGGCCTTTGATTCCTTCTGCTTTTCCCAAACAAGTTTTGGATGTTCTCTTAGAAGCTAGGCGCCCTAGCACTAAAAAATCGTATGCTTCTAAATGGAAAAGATTTTGTATTTGGATGCGGGATCGAGGTTCTGGTCCTCTTTTGCCTGACATTTCTTCCATTTTACTTTACCTCTCAGACCTTTTGCTTAAAGGCCTCTCCTTTTCTTCCATTAAAATCCATGCTTCTGCTATCTCGGCTCATTACAACACCGATCCCCCCATCTTCTCTCACCAGCTGGTGAGACAATTCTTGAGAGGGGCTAAGAATTTAAGACCTCCCAGAACTCCTCCTGTTCCTGATTGGGATCTTAATTATGTTTTGGAAAAACTTACTTTACCTCCCTTTGAGCCTGCTGCTGCTTCGGATATCAAGTTCTTATCCTGGAAGACAGCTATCTTATTAGCATTGACTTCTGCCAGAAGGGTGTCAGAGTTGCAAGCTCTCATGGTTGTGGAACCATACCTTATTTTCCACCAAGACAGAGTTGCCTTGAGGACCAATCCTACATTTATGCCTAAGGTGATTTCTAAAGTGGCTTTAAATCAGACTATTCACCTTCCTACTTTCTTTTCAAATCCTCAAAACAAAGGGGAAAGGATTTTACATTCATTGGACGTACACAGACAACTACGGTTTTACCTGGACAGAACTAAAGATTTCAGAAAATCTGATCAGTTGCTTATCTCTTATGCCTCCAGTTCTCTAGGCAAGGCTATTTCTAAACAAACTGTTTCCAAATGGATTGCGCATGGGATAAGGTTTTGTTACTCTCATTTTGGGAAGCAGATTCCAGGTACTGTTAGAAGTCATTCTACTAGAGCAGCTGCCACTTCAGCAGCTTTTCTCAGAGGAGTTCCTACCAAGGACATTTTGGAAGCTGCCACTTGGAGTTCAGTGCATACTTTTTCTAAGCACTATAATCTCCCTTTGTATTCTAAGTCTAGGGCAGGTTTTGCCTCTGCTGTCTTGCAGGGTTTTCTGGCTGCCCCTTCTTCTGCATAACCTCCTCCCTCATCACAGCTTTGGGATTCCACCCTACAGTTATGACTGCAACAGTGAAACATGAAGAACATAGTACAGTTGTGTACACCTACCATAAATGTAGATGTTCGAGTGTCTTCACTGTTGCAGTCGGTGTTTCCCTCCCACCAATCCCCTCTTATTTTTTGCTTGTTCTATCTTCCTCTTCTTTTGTGGTGTATTTGTGTTTCCTTTTTGGACACCCTTTGGTTATTTTGGGGGACTTCTGACATCTGGGGCAAGAAAGGCTGGAGAAGATGGCGTTTGCTGTCAGCTTTATACCTCTGCGTTCTGACGTCAGGGTACTTGCTGGTACAGCCGACGCCGGACCCAGACTTTGGAATTCTGGCCGAAACACCCCACAGTTATGACTGCAACAGTGAAGACACTCGAACATCTACATTTATGGTAGGTGTACATAACTGTACTTTTTTACTGCATGAGCTGTGTGAGAAAAGTCAGTGATTGGAGTTGGCCTTGAGTGTTGACTGTTTTTTTCAGTCTTTCTTATGGGGTCCTCATTCAAGAGTTTATAACAAATGCTGTGAAGCTTGGGCCCAGAGGTATTCCATTTGAAGTGTTTCATGTTGGTATATATGTTGATGGAAATGTTTGCGGTAGACATCTATTTCTTGATTTTTTTTCCTTCTCTTGCAGAGTGGACCTACAGCGATTTGGAGCGCATGGAAAAGATCAAGTTCTGCCGTTCTTATGTCGTATTCTATGATAACTATAAAGTTATGTATGCTGCCTCATCTGGGAACTCCACAGAGATTCGTGGACAGTAAGAGCTGTATTCAGATAAGCCTGCAATAACTGTGTCTTGCAGATTCCATTGCCAAAAACCAAATCTGAAGTGTGGAGTTAGACTCATAATGTACACACTGATGCATTTCAACTGCCCCTCATTTCACAAAATGTTCCTGATTTTATGTCATATCTTTGCCCTGTTCTTTATACAGCTTTTGATTTTCTGGTAAATCCCTGAAATTCACCAGTCAGTAATGCCACTTATTAGAGATTCATACTTCTTTCTGTTCAAAAATGCAAGTTGATGCAAAACATCTTGTGCTATTAACTTTTTTTTATGTGAATTGAATAACATTGAACATGATTCTTCATTATTGACCTTTCTACCTCTAGTAGTTTTGGCTTTGTCTAAAATTTTTAAGTAAAAAAGTCAAGAGGTATGTAACTTGCCCATTGCATATGGTACTTCACTCACGAGTCATATGCTGTTCATCTGAGTTTAATACTTGTCTGACAATTTATTAGTAAAACTTGTGCTTTTCCTGGTGACAGGGCAGACATATGGATGTAATATTGACACGTGTTCTTATCTATGCACAATTTTTCTTTTTTATGCATCTTTTTCAGTTTTTAATATATATCCATATTATATATGTAATATAGATTTGCTATTAGAATGTCTGTCTAGTGACAGCTACTTGACTAGAGAATGGCCAAGCTGAGGATAGTGGCATTTGGAATGCTGAAGATCAGCAACACTGACTGTCCAACTTAGCCCCCTTCTGGACCAATGATAGTGCTTGCTCCTGGGTCTGGGCAGATACCATGTTTTTTGGGGTTTGAGTTTTTTGCAGGCTTGTAAATTGTCAACATTCCATATTTCGGTGGTCCGTTATGTTTATTAGGCTAGTTGAGTATCGGTACTAGACTTTCTAATAGTAAACCATACGTGTGTGTGTGTGTGTGTGTGTGTGTGTGTGTGTGTGTGTATATTTACCAGGGTAGTGCACTGATCAGTATTGACCAATTTCAGGATTAGCCTAACCGAAATACAAAAACTTTCCCAGTCAAAAAATACAGAAATGTAAACAAAAACAGAGTAGTTACATTGAATAACTATATGGATCTATTTTAGTAGATTGAATTGCCATAATGATGAAATTTAAATTATGGAGATGAGAAGACCGAAATTGCTGTAAGAATGAACGTTTACCAAGCCTAACTTAGTAACAGCAAAAATCTACTGTGCAAGTCAAACAGCACTGTAACTTGTGAATGGAGATAGTGGACCATTCACAAAAAACAGCTACTCCGTTTGAACACATATTTTAACATAGGCATGTAATTTTTCAACATTTTTGCAGGGAGCAAGCACCCTTGCACCCCCCATGTTGGGGCTGGGCCCCTACACCCCCTGCAAATTATATATACCAACTCCGAGATAGCACTACAGTGGGGAAAAGGGTAGATTGCAGATCCTCACTGTACCTCAATCTCAATACAGGAGCATTTAAATTACATTTCTGTGTTAAAATATGTCTTTAAATGGAGCAGCTGTTTTTTCTGAATACTCAACAAACTCCATTCAGATGTTCGACTGCTGTTTGACATGTGCAGTAGCTGTTCATTCTTCCTAAGTATGCCACATTAAACATTCGTTTTTACAGCAATTTCGGTCTTCTCGTCTCTTAATTTAAATTTCGTTCTGGCAATTCCATCTGCTAAAGTAGATCCATATATACGTGCAAATGTGTATACATATATATATATATATATATGTATATATATATATATATATATATATATATGTGTGTGTGTGTGTGTGTGTGTGCATTTATGTTGCATTCTGAATTTGGAGTAAATGTTGATTTCCTTTAGGTTGATGAGGAGAGCTTGCCAAATAGTAGGTGGCTGAGTAGAGAATGCATGGTATGTGCTGTGGAGTTTGGTAATAGGGGTAATGATAGTTGTTGAAGATGAACTACCTTGTAGAGCTGTAATCCTAACAGCAGGTTAGACCATTGTTTGTTTTATGGGAAACTACTGGGCTTTTTCTAGGGTGATTAATACAGTGATGCACACAGATAGATGAGTTTATAATGAACTGGCAGATTTGTTTGGTGTGTGGTGGCATTTTTCTTGGAGGCAGAAGTGAAAATGGGAAGCCTTTTTTCAAGCTCAGATAGGAGAGCTCTTTTGCCAGTGTCTAGTTGGGATAAAAAAGGAAAAATGTTTTTGTCCAAGAAGAGAATAGCATTTGTTTTGGCTGTTAGTTTGTGTATGTAAAAATGAAAGTTTAGCAAGTGATCAAGCCATAATCCTAGGCATTTAAAGGTAGAGGTTGTTTCTTTGGACTTAAATCAGTGAGCAAAAGCTGGTTGCAAAAGAGGCAGTTACTAACTATTGTCCTGGGAACAGGGGGTTTATGACTTATTTTTTCCCTGAAAACTTACCAAATTTCATTTCTTGTTTCTTGTAACAAATGCTTCCCATTTGCTGAGATTAATTTTCTGAATCGTCTTCCTCTGCAGCTTTCCCAGTTTTTGGTCTTTAAAGGTTAAGGGCATTTTCTACATTACACTTGAGAAAATGGGGGGAGGGCTTGATATATTTAAAAGTGTGGCGCATCTAAGTTTAAATGGTAGAGATGTGTAATGGCGCATATGGACAACAGTAAGGAGAATGACAGTGAGCCACCTTGAGTATTTTAGGGTATTGTGGTAGAATATGGACCTTGTAAAACTTCTTGAGTGTATATATATATATATATATATATATATTATGTTTATGGTTGTTTGTACCTGAGTTTAGTGGTAGTATGGAAAGAGTGTATTCTACACTTAGAATGAGAATGTTTATAGAGTGTGCTCTTTTGAATTTAGGGACAAAGTGGTTTGGCACATTTTAAAAGGTTTTTAGTTGGTTATAGGTGCTGTCAGCATCCAGTATTGTTTGTGGAATTAATGTGAGTGGATGGTCTGATGTCACTTAGGTATTAGTACCTGGTTGATTTTGTTGTTGTTAAGATCAGTTATGTTTATTATTATGTTATAGGTTTTGATTTGTTCTGGAAAGCATACTGTCAGTGTATTAATAGTTTCTGCTTAATATGCTTACTCCAGATAACTACTAATGTTGCTGAAGTATGTTTACAATAATGTTTCTGTAATAGCTTATTCAAGAACCTTGGAGATGTCATCAGAATAAATGGCAATTGTGTTTGAGGGTATCGAACTTGTTTTACCATTTATCATGAGAGAAAAATGAATGGGGTCATGTTTCGATCCCTGCAGTGGGACTCCTGATGAAAAAGTACCAGTTTCAGATATGTGGTTACTGTTTTGGATGATAGAAATTGTACTGGAATGATAATTATTTAACCAGTTGTGAACATTGGTACTAAAACCAGACTGATTACGTTTTCATAGGAGGAGCTGGAAGAGGAGATTATCAACAAACTCAAAAGGCGTTCCATTGTGGTTCCTTATAGTATGTGGTAATGTTGCCTGTTAGTGTAATGAAGTGTAAATGAATTTAATTGGTGTGTCTGTTTATGAAGTATATATTATCTGTTTTATCACTGTAACTGCTTGTATAATGTCCGATGGTGAGCTAGTTATTTAATCAACTTGAAATTTTCCACTGACCATTGAAGACAGGCATTTGTGCCTGGTGAGTTTTAGGTATTTAGCAAAAAATTATAATTATTCATAGTTATGATAAATAGTTCTTCATTTTGATTTTTATTTAATTGGTATAGTTTCCTCGGCCTTGTTACCCGAAACTTAGGCAAATGTCTCTACAAAAAGTATGTAGACTATATTACTGGTTTGCTTGTTTACCTGTTTATAGCTCAGCTCAAGTATTACCTCGTGATATAACAAAAAAGTATTTTATTTTAACAAGAACCACTTGATTTTACCTTTTATAAAAACATTCAGCTACTGATTTTTTTCATCTTTGTTTTCTGGCAGGTTGTTAAGCAGTGAATCTCCTTCAGGCAGCTTGAAAGCTGTACTAACTAAGGTTGATTTGAAAGGACAGCAGTATTTAGAGGTAAGTTTTGCTTCAAATGGGGCACAGTTGTCATACAGACTGCTGAGAAGTATGCTGTAAACTATGAGTTTTTTTTTTACTTAATGACCTTTGAACTTCATTATAATTCTGGCACATTGCATGTCATGCACACTTCATTGAACTTTCTATAGTCTGCTTCAGATCTGCATAGCATGATATATTCTGTGAATTTAGGACAGTGATTATATTTTCTACGTTCAAAGTTTGCATTTTATGTATGTCTGTATTTATGTATGCATGTGTGCATGCATGTTTTGTTTATTGCGTTGTCCTTGCTGAGATCATGCTGATTTTCAGAAAATAGGAAAATGCCCCCAATTACAATATGGTATAAAGGAATAACAAAATCTTGTAGAATTGCACACGTGTGACACAGTTTAAAATATATTTTCCCTAAAGAAAATGTTGAAATATGTTGCACATATTTGCCTAAGATATAGTTATAAAAAAATATGATTACTGCTGTATCACACACACACACACACACACACACACACACACATTCTTGCGATGCTATCTCTGTAGAGGATAATATGGTTGTTATGATTTAAGCATTGCAGCAGTTTATAGTCCAAGGGTGTTTTTAAAACAATTTGATTTTATTGTAATTATAAAAACGATAAAAATGGATATTAAAGGAATTATTTTGGAAATGTACACACACAAACCTGATGCATATAAACTTGAAATACACTACACAGAGAGGTAGAATGTTCGAGTATAACCATTCTACTAATATTTTGTTATAAAAGTTCCATTCCAGTTTTAAGTCCCAAAGAGGTACTGCAGTGTGTAATTTTAATTGTGAATTAAGTTGTTTGTTTGTCTTTTTGTCTTTTCCCGGTTAGGGGTCGCCACAGCGGAACTCCGGTCCGCTAATGATTGGCAGTCGACTTTTATGGTGCTGAGTTGCCAGCCTGACGCCCAACCTTCAGCAAAGGCACGCCCATTCACGCATGTCTTTGGAGGCCACTCGACCGCGGGGAGGACATGCAGACTCCACACAGAAGGCACTCCAGCCGAGAATCGAACAGGAGAACCTCTTGCTGTGATTCAACAACGTTACCGCTGTACCACTGTGGATCGGTTTAATTGTGAATTAAGTAATGGCTGTAATTGTTTACTTTGACTTTACATAAGTTGTCACATAAGTATGGCTACATTTTAATGGTATATAATGCCCTCCTTGCTTATCCTGGATAATTAGTTGTCCCAAATACTTTTAGTTTTTCTGTAACTACGGAAAATATGGAAGGCATTGGCAATTATTTTTGGGCAAAAATTACATTCTGATGAAATAGGAATCTCAAAGGTTAATGATATTTGTGGTGTTATGTTCATAGCCGAATCCTAGGCTAACTGCTGTGAGTAGTCATTTTAAGCCTAGCCAATAACTTGAAGTCAGAATGAAAATCCTGTACCTTGTGATTATGATGTGATAACCTTAACCATTATGCCATACCCACCCCCAATGCATGTATTCACAAAGCCAACACCGAAGGGTTGAAATCTCAAAAGGCTTCTTCACAGAAACCCAGGATTGCTTTAGAGACCGTTTGATCTTCAGCCTAACTATTACAACCTCCCAAATGACATACTTCTGCTTACTCAGATGTTGGGTAATCATAAGCTGTTAGTGAATGAATTTCACGAAGGGGAGAAGTTTGAAATAATCAGTTATATCTGAGGAGATTAATAAATTCTGGGACGTATACATTTAAATGTATGTAACATGGAAAGCTCTCAGGATTTCTTTAGCATCTGTACAGATTTAATAATTTTCTTGAATGGATTGAGCAGTATCCTGGAATGTTGTTTTAGTATTTTATTTAAAGGTTTCAAAGGGATGTGTCCCAGTTCATAATACTTTGCATTTGTCTTAAGCTTGCCGTGTTGTGTTCAACTTAAGAATCTGGCTTTTAGGTTTTCTTGAACCTGTTTTTTTTTCCAGGTCTCTCAGTTGGTATATATATATATATATATATATATATATATATATATATATATATATATATATATATACACACACACACACACACACACACACACACACAACACAACACACACTATATATATATATATATATATATATATATATATACAACTGAGAAGATCGACATCCACTTCTCCGACACGAAAACACCGACACATGAAATAATCGAAACTGCAAATCACGGACATTTAACAGGTAACGGGTTTAAATTTTGCTAATCATGCCTACCATAAGGACTAAGTAATACAATGATCGTAGCACATGCATAACACTGCCACACTTAACATGGTAGGCATGATTAGCGAAATTTAAACCCGTTACCTGTTAAATGTCCGTGATTTGCAGTTTCGATTATTTCATGTGTCGGTGTTTTCGTGTCGGAGAAGTGGATGTCGATCTTCTCAGTTGTCGATGTACTAACCTGGATCCATATATATAGATATATATATATATATATATATATATATATATATATATATGTTTATATAAGAAGCAAGATTGTGCGAAATGTGTCTAATGTAACTTCAAAAACTGCAAAATATGCCAGATAAGAGATGGTTGTCTGATACTGATGATAAGAAGTCAGCAAACTCAGCTTCACTTGACACTTGCCTTTGAAACTTGGATGCATTTTTAGTGGTTGAGTTTTAATTTTTATTTAAAATTTGAGCACAATTTCAGGGAGGAGTTGGATTCTAATGCAATAGAAAAGTGATCTAAAATGATCTGAAAGATATCATTAGGGCCGTGAATTTCAAAGCTGAATGGAAATCAAGAAGATGTGTAGTCTCATCGACAATTTGTGAGCTGTGGAGTAAAATGTGAATTCAGTGCTCTGAGGATTTCTTATTCAATCCTTTTTGACCAAGTTGAAAGCTTCTACCCTGTCACTTTGTATCTTGGAATCCCTTGTAGTACGGATGTTCTGTGACATGGTTAATTGAACTTTGAGCCTAGAGTTATAGCTCTAATAAAACAATTGATTTTAGCTTGACAGGGTCCACAGATTGATATGTAATTCACTATGTTAAGGCCAAAAATAACTTTCTGCAACACAGTTCTGCAGAGTAGAATAATCTCCTTTATTGTAAAGAACACACTTACATGGGAGACTAAGCAGTCAAGGTCTTGTCTATTTGAACACAAGAAACTTCATTCTTTTATACTGTAAAAGCTTCTAGGCAAAACATTTTGTATGTATTAAACTATATCCACTGACCAATTAAAACTAAACGCCTTTGTATTATTTTTGTTTACTTAGACTCTGCAGACCCCTTGTATGTGCCTTTACTTGTTAGACACAAGTTTGATCTTCTACGTTGGAACCTTCCACAATTTTACAAGTTTACAATTCCTATCTGGCACTTCTCCCTTTACAATCCCCCATTTGACTGTGAAGCATCACTCCAGTCAGATATTTTCTAATAACTGGACAATAACAGCAGGTTTTCAAATAGGTAGACAGTTTTTAACATGCATTCAGACCTTCATCACATGCCGTTTCCTTCTGTTCTTGACATGCACAATGCTAATACAGATGCTTAGCAAAAATGATTTTGTGAGCAATAAACACATGCCTGTCTGTGCTGGAATCAAGACAGTTTGGATTTTTTTTTTTTTAGTTTCATTTCCCGTCCCAAACAGATTTTGTATGCATGTCTAAAATTTCTTAATGTACTTTCTTCACTGTCCTCCACTTCATCATGATTTTTTTTCAGTTGTAGTCAGTGACAGAAGCTCTGGTCTGTTTTTAATAGGCACATTTTGTAATGTAATATCTTTTCTAGATTCTAAAAGCTGTATGATCAACATTTTGCACATGAATAAAGTAATACATAAAAAAGTTAATAATAATAATTACATTCAACATGAACATTTTTGAAAATGCTTCCTCCCTACCCAGAAAACAAATTAGTCAACCGTGCCTGATGTCAGAGCCATGGCCTCAAGCTCAATGCCAAAAAGTGCATTGTCATCCCCTTTGGTAAAAGCTCTGTATCCATGAACTACCACATAGGCAGCAGTCTACTTAACACCGAATGGGTGATAAGAGACCTTGGGACCCAGGGGGACAGTAGTCTCTCCTTTGATAATTACATCGCCACAGTAGTCAGGAAGTCCTTCTACGTGACACACCTCATCACAAAAGGGTGCTCATCCAGTAAAAAAGTGGTCATTTGTTCCCCTCTACTCGTCACTCATTAGACCCATTATTCCCTATTGGAATGTACCTCACAGGACATCTTCAGCAGCTGGAAAGGCCACAGAAGTACCTCACAAAGAGGATTACTGGCCTCAAACAGATGCCGTACACTGACCATTTCAAAAAACTCCAGCTTTACTCCGTAGCCTATCGCCTACTCAGAGGTGATCTCTGCCTAACATATAAAGCTATGTCAAACCCAGAGCTGTTGGACGTTACACTTAAAGAAATCACAATCCCTTTGAGCTACACACTCTAGGGACCTAAACCTTGTCACCACAATAAACAGGACATGCCGGAGGGATAGATTCCTGTCCCAGAGACTTCCCATACTCTGGAACAAGCTACCCGTCTATGTCAAGCAAAGTTCCTCATTAGCACTCTTCAAGAAAAATCTTGATGAGTGGATGGGAAATAGGAAATACAACCTGGGGATAACTTTTGTGGCTCTTCTCTACAGTGGCACAGGAAAATAACTTTCTTGGGTGACGTTAGCCAGGGAACCTTGTTGGCTAGGCTTACTTAGGCCCTTGGTCCTATAGCCTAGTACCTAACTATGAACCTATGCCTATTGAGAGCAGTCAGCCTCTTTTGCATGCGACAGCTCTGCAACCTTTTGTATAACTTCTAGGTGATACAAATAGCATTTCTGTTGTGGATAAAAGAGCAGCACTCCATTATGATGTGTGTGCATGTACCACCCTTAGACGCAAGTGTGAAATCAAGTGCCATTGTATTCTGCAGCACCACACTGTGCATGGCAGTCATTTCAATAGTAATCTGATTTATTGATTCAAAAGTTGCATTGCTTACTATTTCTAATTGTTAAGACAGTTTTCTTAACTACCAAATTGACTTTATTGCCCCATAAGTGGCAGGATCCCTCCTCCTAAAAATAACACCATCACCCAGATACATGTGTGACAGTCTATTTAATGCAGTCTTTTCTGTATTATATTGATAAAGCCAAGAAGTGTCTGTCTTTCTGATTGGAGTTTTATTGTTCTTTGCCTCCTTCTTTCATCAAGTATTGCATAGTTCCCCACCAGGTAAAGACTCTGTATGTCGAACAGCTGAAATAACACAACCTGTATAACATCATTCTGACCAGTCTATTAGTAATCAGGAGTAAGCTTGATATCCACGTATATAAAAAAATTCACGTACTGCTGTCATACCCAACCCTGCAGCCCTATCATATATTTCTAAATAAAACTACAGTTGCTCCATCCAACATAGTGTCCAATTTTTTATTTAACTGGTATGTCCCTTCACAGTCATTGAAAACTGGAGTGGAACCAGTCTAAAGGGTGTGGTGTTATGCCAAGAATTATGTCTACCTTTTTGATTAAAAAGATTGCTGAAAATGCTGTTTCACTTTCTGCCTTTTTTTTTTTTTGCTGATACTGGAAACAAAGGAATACCCCATCATGTGCAGTTGGTATATGTGCACAAACTCAACAGTTACTAATATTCATTGTGTTTATGTTAATTATACAGTACAGCAGAAAAGGTATTAAGCTTAGGATTCCAGTCTGGTGTTCTCTGTTCAGTTTTTTCCCAACCTATGTCTCTGATTTTGGTCAAATGCCTGTCTCTGACAAAAAAAAATGTTGAGTGCTTACAGTACCGATGGCTCCTGATGAAAGAAGAAAATGCAATAAAATAATGATGTATACCAAACTAATAGTCCCAATAATAAGTCCATATGAGCAGACTGGGGCTGGAGAGGATTTGTCAAGATTTACAAATGAGGATTAATAACATTCTTTTTGTAGTCATATAGGATTGATGTCCAAACAAACTCCATCCTGAATCCTAAACTGATTGAAGTCCCTCAAGCGACACTTGGTTACTTGACTCATTTTCTGAATCCTGGGCCAATTTTTTGCTCCTTGATCTTTTCTGTTGTAGATGACGTTGCTGGATCACTAAACCTTGCTTCTGATAACGTTGTTGACATTGTTGAAGAATCATTAAACCTTATTTCTGACCACAATAACTTTGCTGATTCGCTAGGTCTCATTTCCAGATACATTGGTTTCCCTGTTTTTTTTTTCCTTTTGGTATGGGTTGTGATGGAGTCCTCCTCAGTGAATGGAATGACATCATTGGCATCTGTCGATATTCATCACTAGGGAGGGCTTTCATGACATGCGACACATGAATCCAAGTGAGTAATCTTTTGCATTGAATGACTGTAGCTGTTGCAAGCAGAACCAGGAAGGGTCCCTACAACCTTGGGTGAAGGGGATTCTGTCTGAAAAAAATCTTGACAAGTACCAGGTCTCCTGGTGAAGTATCATGATAGGAAGTTGGACTAGGCTGCTGTTTAACTTCGATAACTCTCATGTGAATCAGCAGAACAGAAAAGAGACACTTGCAATAAAGAAAAATAGATTCATCAACATTCTTGTAAATCCATATTTTTGGGTAAAAGTGTTGTTGGCATTCTCTTAGGTTTTCATATAAGAATTTTGTGGTGGGGAAATACTTTCTAGAACTGCTAACTGCACTACTTGCACTAAATAATACTAGAGCAGTGCTTAAGACCATTTGATATGAATTTATTCACACTATTTAGCAATTCTAGTTTTTAAAGTCCTATTCATTCTTTCAGCAATTCCTGAAGCCAGGGGCCTGTGAGGGCAATGATATTGTATGTTTACTTTTAGAACTTTGCACACTTGTTGCACAACTTGGCTTGTAAAATGGGATCTGTTATCTGATTATGTACAACAAGGAACAACAAATCTAGGTATTAACGCTTGCAGAAGTTTCTGAGTGATTGTAGTCGCACCATTCCTTGCACAAGGGTAAGCTTCAACCCACTAGAAAACACATCTGAAGAAAAAACATCTGAATTTCTGAGACTGTGGAAGTTCAGTGAAATTCCACTGCACAGAACAAAAAGGTACCTGCAGCTTTTTCTAAGACTGTGTCGAGACAGGATCGCGTGTGACACATTATATTCTAAACACATATTACAACTATTTACAACATGCTGAAAGATTTTGTTAATGTAAGGGGCATACCAGTTAATTAAAATGTGTCTTATTAATACATTTTTCCACAAATGAGAGGTCAAATGATAAATCTAAACTAACTGAATTACAAAAGAATGTATGCCTACTATCCTCCTGTCCAGGTGGTGCCACAGTGAGCTTAGAGAGTGGCTGCAGCCATCACTGATCCACATTACCTTTTCAGAGTCATCAGCTTGATTTTGAAAAGACAATTCTTGTAAAGAAACAGGTATTTTACTTTTCTGCATTTACTGCAAAAATAAAGCCTGAACAGGATAAGACAGTGCAGCTTGTCTGGCCGTAGTGCCTGCAAAATGATTACCTTTTGAAATGTAAGAATCTTCAGTCTTACATGCAACACACTTCATTACAGCTATTTCCTTGGGTGACAAAAGTACAACAGCTCATTAACAAAAGTAGTTCCTGCTGATGTCAGGTACTCCCTTCTCTCAAAAGTGTAGCCAAGTCATGAAGTATCCCATAAGCATAACACGAGCCTGTGAAAATTATTATTGTTTTCCTTTTCCAACTTGTATGCTTCAGTAATGGCTACAAGACTGGTTACTTGTGCAGACACATTTTATTGTCCTGAAGATAGTACTTGATTATCTGTACACATGGAACACGCTGTTACTAGCGTGACGTTTTCCCTTTGAACACAGGAACTATCGACAAATAGAAGTAACTCGGAATTTGACATTGGGGCATCTTTTAAATTTGATCTAAGAGGAAGCACTTGGAAAACTACAAAAAGACAGTCCTGTGGTGGTTCTTTATCTGCTGTAGAAATTAAAGAACCAAGGTTAAGAGATAGATTTAATGACCAGTAAAGAAGGATTGTTAAGCAAAGGTAATTTCATATTTAGACAGCCGTGTAACAGATAAATATTGCATTTTGGTTCCAGTAGCAGTGCTTCTACAGAATGCAGAATTGCTATAAAAGTCTTGTGCCCAAAAATTATGGCAACAGCCATTTCTACTTTGTATGTCGTTACAGTCGTCACCGTAAAGCAGTAGGAGAGAGCTGCTGCCACAGGATCAAGATTTGTACTGAAATAAGAAACAGGTTTAAAACCATCGCATCCAGTGCTGTCTACTTTCATCAGATTCAGTGCCTGGGTTGTCGGATCATATCTGACCTTGTTACCATCTCTGAAGCTTCATGGATCCAGGGCTCTGACTCCTCCCCTACCCACAATTCTTTGCAACTTGTACCTTAGTACCGCAGATCTCATTTGCCACCTGAAGCATCAGACGTGTTTTCTACAAGGGCTCATTCTCAGAATATCTGCAATCATGCAGACCTCCACTCCTACCATGAGACTTGTCTTCATGTTTTTTCAAGGCAGTAGTGTAAAATAAAAAGTTTTTGATTTGCTACAGAGTTTAGGTTTAGAATTGGAATAGTTCTCTTTTTTGTAGTAGTAGTTACTTCCTTGTACATAGCTAGTTTTCTTCTCTTTTGTGATGTGTCTTTGTTTTCACTTAATTATGATCTTTGCTGTGATTTTGGCTGCTCCATCTGTGCAGTATTTTCAAGATGTCTGATGGTCAAGAATTTAAGAAGTGTGCCAAGTGTGGGTGCAAAATCCCCCATCAAGATCCACAATCCTTATATGTTTACTGTTTGGGCGATGCCCATCTTAATACCAGTTGTGATTCCTATGCCTCTTTTGGCACTAGGGCCCTTCAACCTCAAAGGTACAAACTGATAGTCAAAGGTCTTATCCCTCCTCAGACAAGGTCTTCCCTTTCTGCTGCATTGTTGTTCACTGCTGCTTCTACTCTAGCCAAGAAGCAGGCCAAACCCAAAACAAAGAAAAAGACAAGACAAGGGAGTCAAATGAGAAGGAGTGGTTAGGGAAGGAGAAGAGAGTTAAAGAGAAAAAGCAAAGCTAGAGAAATACAGGAAGAGATCTCTGGATCTCATTGCTTTAGCTGGTCTGGATCTTAAAGTTCCAAGGAAGTTAGATCCATCAGTAACTTGGACCAGACCTTCTTGTCCTTGGCTCCAATTCCTGACTGAGTCTATAAGTCCGAGGTTACAGTTGATATAATAATGAGGAAGTTCTTGAGAATATAAATTCAGCTTAGGGTTCTCGCGGTACTATCACCTCTGAATGCATTGTATACTGGTCCAACAACTGGTCCACCAACCACTCATCTTTTATCTCCAGTACCAGTCCATCCATCGGACGTGACTATCAAGGATCCGACCTGACCCGGTGTGCCTTTGTTGGAGCCGGCAGTTCTTACCACTTTGAGTCTGACTATATCCCTGTCTCTTTAGACTCCAAGGAGTTTGAATCAAAATGAGTCTTGGAACTGAAGTGTCTGTGCCAGGATTTGAGGGGGATGGGTCAACGCCGAAGTTATCTGAGCAGTCTCTCCCTCTTGGGACTTCAGCCCTTGACAGCTTGGATCCAAGATCAGCCTTGTGGCCAAGGACAGTCGGTGCTGAGGAGTTTCCTTCTACTTTGGGCAGGAAGAGATCTCCCTGTAGGCCGATGATGGCTCCAAGGCTTTTGAGACTGTTTTGGTTTTGCTAGGAGAAAAGGAATTACCATTCAGCTCGGCTCCA
The DNA here is from genome assembly GCF_019279795.1 of Protopterus annectens. Classification (NCBI taxonomy): domain Eukaryota; kingdom Metazoa; phylum Chordata; order Ceratodontiformes; family Protopteridae; genus Protopterus; species Protopterus annectens. The sequence continues at coordinate 1,723,919,685 of NC_056739.1, read as the reverse complement.
AACCAACCTCAAGAAGATTTCGCTTCTTCTTCCTTTTGTCCTATCTGACAGGGACAGTCGGCACCACAGGCTTCTGACATAGTTCACTACATGAGGTCCCAGTCTGATTCCAACCCACATGACCAACCACTGGTTCAGGTTCACAGGAAACAAGTGTGCAAATGGAAGCACATAGACTCATCCTGGAGTCATTCACAAGACATGGATTTGGATGAAGATGAGGGCTACCCTAGATCCCTACAGGACGACATCACCTTTGGCTAGATCCTAGAATTGATAAAACAGTGAGGGGATGGTCCACTGATGACACTTCACCAGATGAGATCCTGCTCTTGGAGGCCTTTGATTCCAGCTCAGCTTCATCTTGGGTAGTACCATCCATTGACCCCCTGATTAACCTTATGGCTCAGCAGGCTTAAAAGGACCTTAATGTGGTGGAATCGATACCGAAGAAACCAGATAGGATCTTGGCATCACCCTAGGACAGGAAGCATTGGAGCAGATGTCCACCAACAGATGCCATGGTGGTAGCAGCAGCCACCAAGAAGAAAGTTCCTCTGTCCACCTCCTTAACAAGGACTCTATGGGAAAGCTTTGGGAAACAGACATATGCATCAGCGACTTCGCTTTTCAAGCACTGAACTATTTATCTCATATAATATGATTCCAGAAAGACTTGACTAAATAGCCCTCTGTGTCTGTTTTAGGTAACCTGTCCTCAGATATCCAGAAGACTGTAGACTCCTAGCTCACTACTCTACAGTCTATATCAAACGTTACCATGTGACTGCTATCTTGTGCAACTGATGGTATGGCAAGGGAAGCAGGCTATTACTGTACGCTGGCATGCCTGGATGTGCTTGCATTTGTGACTTCATGGAAGGCTTTAAGACATCCTTCGTTAATGCCCCATTTGACTGTGTGACACCTTTTGGGTCAAAGGTAAAAGGCAGCCTAACCAGGAATCAGCAGGATGGTAAAACCCTCTCTGCCATGGAAATTTGTTTTTCCACCCCCAAAAGACTTTCTGTAGAAGTCATAGGGGTAGCAAGATGTTGTGGTTCTACAAATCACAGGGTTATTATTATGACACTCCATATTACCTCCTTCAGAGAGAGAAGGAGGTAACTTTAATGGGTGTCAACCAAGTGGCAGAGATGGGCTTTTGCTGTCTCTTTAACGAAAGGCCCTACCAGCGCTCCTGAAAGGTTACCCAGCTGGTGCACTCTGTAGGCAGTTGGGGGTGCTTATCCATACACCTACAAGCCTGGCAAAACATAACAGAGTCCTGGGTGCTAATCATTATTTCCAGAGGCTACTCCATCCCCCCCCATGAAAAAGAAGAAAGTTCCCAATGTTCTATCCAGTCAATGGGAACTTGCAGCAGCAGAAATTTCCAATTTGCTAGAAGAGTCATCCAAATGGTCCCCGAAGACGAGTTAGAGTCTGGAGTCTATTCAAAGTTCTTTTTGGTACCCATGAAGACAGGGGACCTCATTTAAATCAGCTTGTGAAGCAGACAAAATTCCGGATGGTCACAATCCAGCCTCTTCTGAGTAAGGATGACTAGGTATGCTCAATATAGCCCCGGACACACATGCTACAATGTAAAGATAGAGAAGTGTTACAGGAGATTTCTCCATGTTTGGCTGGGAACAAATCATTACCAGTTCATAGAGCTGCCCTTTGGTCTTACCAAAGCACCCAGTGTGTTTACTAGTATAGTGGTAGAGGTTGCAGCATATCTGCATCTGCAGGGGATCCAGGTTTTCTCATATCTTGATGATTGACTCCTCATTGCTACCTCCAAACATTGCCTGTTGTACCTTCTAGACCTCCTGCTCCACCTAATGGAAAAACCGTGGAATCCCAATAAATTTACCCAAGGGTCATATGAGCCCATCACAATAAATAGAATTCATTGGATGCCACTTGGACAACATTACAAATTGCCCCAATCCAGACTACTCTCCCTACATCTGGTAACCACACAGTTACTTCAACCTCCTTCACCCTCTGCAAGGTTAATTGTGACTGTTAAGTCTAATGGCTTTTGTGACAAAAGGAGGTACTGCCAGCACAGGCTAGCTGGAATTTTGTAAATAATCATATGTCATTTGTGAATATCAACATGATTCATATGCTTGTGTTATAAATGTATTCGAACTGTATGCCATGTAAGATGGTTTGTACAGACGTGTGCTGAAGAGATATTTTGTGGAGTACTCTGCTTAGAGATCTGTCCACAGTGCTTCCTACTGGAAGAGAGCAGAAATGTACATAAACTAGTGTAACTGTGTAAATGTGTATATTTTAACAGTGGAAACAGGAACATAGAACGTTAGCTTGCAAAACTTCAGAAAAACAGTTGAAATTAAATTACTTTGCAACTGTGCCTTAAAAATAGTTTCAGTGCAGCAAGGAGACAGGATGTCTAAAACTATGGAGCCTTCTGCATTGTCTTGTGTTTTATTGTTTTGTGTCTTCCAGCAGCTGCAAAGATCTGTGGGTTGTGTATTTTCATAGGGAGATGCTAAATGTTGGCAGTTTCTAGCAATGGGGGTGTAGCTTGGGAACTAAAGTCAGATGACAAGACGTGATGTCATCCTGCAAGCTAAACCAGCAGTAATATTTGAGATATTAATTTAAGAACTCTCTGAGATAGACTGAGCATTCTGTATTTTGACTTGGACCCTTCAACATCAGCTAGAAGATCCATTCACCACTCTTGCCTTGCTATGCAAGTAAATTAACTAGGGTACAGTAATTTCTTTTAGATTTAGCCAGGAATATAGCTGAGCTTAATTTAACTAAATTCTTTATTTATTTGAGACTGCCCTCAATGTTGTTTTAAATATTTCCTGTGATTTTGAACTTTGATGCAACTGTGAATATTTAATGAGTATTTTCTTGTTCTTTTATTATTTATTATTAAATATATTTAAACCTATCATTGTGGCTGATATCTGTGAAGCATATGTAAGTTTTGAGAGTACTTGCATATTTATTTGGTGACACTGTGTGCCACTCTTAATAGCCTTGCTCTTGGTCAAACTACCATTTGCATTGATAGTAACATTTCACAGTAAGATTGGACACCCTTTATTAAGAGATTTAAAGTAGCTGATAAGGAGTAACTGGTGGCAGTAATAACTACTTTATAGTCTGGACAGAAGGGGGCATAGCTAGTAAACCTCTGCCAGCCTTTCCCAGGTGTGTGTGTGTGTGTGTGTGTGTGTGTGTGTGTGTGTGTGCAAATCAAACCTCAAAGAGTGTGCTTGTGTCAGCTACTTGGGCAAGGACATGAAGCACTGGTTAGACAGAGAGGTTTCTGGAGGCCTTGACTTGGTCACTCAGCTGAGATCTCAACTCTATAGCTGTGCCAGTGGGGACTATTATTGGGGATCTGGAGAAGGAGAGAGAAACCAGCACCAGAATGACTGTGGTCTCTGTGTGCTCTTAAGGGAATTTGCACTTGATGCAGAGAGCTGCATCTGGAAATAGTGTGTGTGTACCTGTTATCTTCTCAGTATATTCGTCCCCCACTGTTGCCAGTGGTGAGGATTGAGGCTCCTTGATTATTGGGTCAGTGGTGGGGTGTCAACTTCCACAAGTTTATTGGTCCCTCTAGCCATATTCTACATGAGAGTACTCCAGTGGACTCTTTCTTTGCAATGGTCTCAAAACATTCACCCATTACTTGCCAAAATTCACATTTCTGAAATATGCAAAGGTCATATCAGCTGGTGGATGACATCACCGTTAGTAATGAAAGGTTAACCTTTTTACACTGATCCACCATTGGCTGGTGTAACTACGGACATCTCCCTTCTAAGGTGGGGGTGGCATTTCAAGGAAAGAATGGTCCAAGGTTCTTGGTCACATCTGAAGGCCAGTCTTCACATCAGTGCCCTGGAGGAGGTGAGAGCAGTCCTCTTAGTGTTGCAGGCATTTTAGGATGTTCTCCCAAGGGGTGTGATTTCCATACAGATAGACAACGTGACAGTAGCCTGGTACATCAGCAAACGGGTAGGAACCTGCTCATGCCCCCTTTGTCAGGAAGCCACAAGAGTATGGCAATGGGCAATGTCTTCGCACTGATTTCTGATAACAGTGCACATCCCAGGGACATCCAATGTGTTAGCAGATAAATTGAGCAGAATTATTCTAATGCCTCAAGAGTAGTTCCTTAATGCAACAGTGGCAACTTTGATTTTCTATCACTGGGGCCAAACCTGCTGCGACCTTTTCGTGTCATACCTGAACAAGTGCAGCAGTTACTTTGCCCTAATCCATCCACAGGGACAATCAGAGGATGCTCTGGTCCACAGTTGGCCCCAGGGTTTCTTTTATGCATTTCTGTGTTACCCCTAATGAACAAATTCATCCAGAAAGCAAAAAGGTGCAGGGCAAGAGTGATCCTCATTGCTCCCTTCTGGCCCTAACAAACATGACTACCTTTCCTGTGACCTGTACTAGCACATTCCCCATGGATGTTGGATCCAATCCAGATCTCTTATCTCACCCAGCTGGATTGCCTCCCATTGGACCAGCAATCCATGAAACTAACTGCTTGGTCCCACCATTTCTGACTTTGGCCAAAGATGCCAGACTTCTGGCATTGGTTGCTCAGATTATTTCAGCCTATCAAAAACAATCCATGAAAAAGGTTTATTGTAGCAAATGGAAAAGAATTTCCATCTGGGCTGTGTCAAAAGGAACAGCTCCATTTTCTGCCCCCATCTCTTCCATACTAGAATTTTTATATGGGGTCATCCATAGTAGCTCCAGTTTTTCTGCTGTCAAAATACAAATGGCTGCAGTTTCAAATTTCCACATATGACAATGACACCTCCATAGCATCTCTAAAGCCTTTTTGAGGGGAATGTTCCTTATATGATCTCCAATTAGAGACCCAGTTCCTCCATGGGATGTTACTGTTTTGCTCCAAGCATTAACCCAACCTCATTTTGAACCAGCAACTTTTAACAGGTTTGAAGTTCCTCACTTGGAAGACATTTTTTTCTTGCAGCTGTTAAATTGCTCAGATGAATTTTAGAGTTATAGGTCCTTTCTTGCAACCCCCCCTTTAGTTTATTATCCACAAAGATGGAGTTGCCTTAAGGGCTAATGCATCTTTTCTTCCTAAGGTGGCATCTAAAGGAAATTTAAACCAATCCATTAGCCTACCAGTGATTTTTCCCAGATCCTCCAACAAAGGTGAATATTCTCTGCATATGTTGGATGTTCATTGCCAACTGAAATTTTACCTTTATAGAATGAAACACCTCAGGAAATTTGACCATTGCCTTTTCCTAGAGCTAAATTGGGCAAAGCAGTTTCTAAGGTTGTTCTTTCAAGATGGTTATTTATTTATTTTTTATTTATTTTATTGTACATTTGTTAACCGAGGGTATCTGACTGAGCCTAAAGGCCCTTTTTCAGCAGAGGACTGGAGAGAAAAGCTCCACATAGAAAAATTACAGATACATTTAGATATTTAGACATGATCAGTGTACACCCAAATTACAATAGACATGTTTTTACAGTGGTATGCAGCACATCAACAGTTACAGTGGAGAGAACAAACAAGAAAATATTAATTTAAAAATGAAGGTAATTAATAGATTTGTGGTGTACAGCTGAAATTTGTAACATAGGTAGAATACATACATAGTACACAGGTACAGTACATACATTGTACATTGGCCAGTGTTTGTGAGTAAGAGTGAAAACTATTATCAAGTACTCTAGGTTTAGTATGTGCACCTTATCTGCTTTAACTAGCCTGGGGAGCAATCGTGGCACTGACAGCTTTGCTTGAGATGTTGCCTAATGAGGTTTTCAAAGGAGGCTTTGAACGGTGTGATTTGTATGCTAGTGAGGAGAGAGTTCCATTTTTTAGCCACTGAACTACTATATGGTGTGTCTCCAAAGCTATTGTAGCTGTTTGTGACTTCTAGTAGTAGTTTGCTTGATGATCTAAGAGGCCTTTTGGCCGAGTGATGTTGTACTAGGTTTTTGAGGGCAAGACACTTACTTCTGAAGTATTAAGACGGAGTGCAGGAAATTATGGATAAGGGAGATCAGAGCCCTGGATCCATGAAACTTCAGAGTTGGTGCCTAGGTTGGATCAGATCGGATCTGACAACCCATGCTTTGAAATGGTCAAAAATCGTATAACATGGATCTGTCTTTATGCTAAGTACATAACTTTTGTTTCTACATTGTGCCAATAATCCTAATGCTATTTCTATTCCTTTTACAGCAGAATAGAAAAATCTCTCTGAATAATCCAGTAGCCCAAGAACAGGAGGGATAAAAAGGTACCTTAAGCGTCATGTGTATGCCTTGGTCATATTTGTCATTTTATTAATTATAACTCATTTGGTGGGCTACCCTCCTTAGAATTATAAAGTTAGGTAACATAGAAAGTAGTCCTAGGCCTCTTCCCTATTGTGATCCCCTCCCTACTTGTTTCACTGGTCCTGTCTCCCTGGCAACTCTTCTCTGTCTACTTCTGCCTCTCTCTGCCCTCCATTTCTTCTACTCCTCTTTTGCGTATCACTTGTGTCTCTGTATTGGTCACCTCAGTACTGATGGTATCAGGAGAAAAACTGATCAGTTGGCTTCCAGTGTTAGTATTGAAAGCACTGATTTCTTGTCAGATAACTAGATGAAGCCTGGATACCCTATTTACCCTATAATTAGGAATGGCAGACATAGGTTCATAGGTTGGTACTACGCTATCGGCCCTAGGGCCTGTACAAGCCTAGCCATAACAATTCCCTGGCTATTTCTTCCCACAGGATTTACTTCCCTGGACCCTGTCTAACAGGGTGACTGACGTGATCTCTGGGGTGAATTTCCTATCTCCCATCCAATCATCAAGGTTCCTTTTGAAGAGGGCCAAAGAGGCGCTCTGCTTGACATGTATGGGCAGTCTATTCCAGAGTCTGGGGAGTCTCTGGGTCAGGAACCTATCCCTCCAGCATGTTTGTTCATTGTGATGACAAGGCTTAGATCCCTGGAGTGTATGTTTCTGAGGGATTGGGATTTCTTTAAGTGTAGCATGTCCAACAGCTTTGGGTTTGACATGGCCTTGTATGTTAAGCAGAGATCGCCTCTGAGTAGACGATATGTGACAGAGTATAGGTGGAGTTTTTTTAGATGGTCAGCATAGGGCATCTGCTTTAGGCCTGTGATTCTTTTAGTGAGGTATTTTTGTGGCCTTTCCAGTTGTTGCAGATGTCTTGAGAGGTACATACCAAACGGGGAGTTGTATTCTATAATGGGTCTAATGAGGGATGAGTACAGTGGGACAATGACCTCCTTTTTTCTGGATGAAAAGCCCTTAGTGAGGTGTGCCACATAGAAGGATTTCCTGACTGTTGTGGCAATGTGATTATTGAAGGTGAGACCACTGTCCACCTGTGTCCCTAAGTCTCTTATCACACTTTTGGTGTTTAGTGTGCTGCCACCTATGTGGTAATTCACGGGTACATGTTTTTTCCCAAAGGGGATAACTATACATTTCTTGTCATTGAGCTTGAGCCCATGGCTCTGGCACCAAGCATCTGTTTCTGTAAGGCCCTTTTGTAGAATATCCACATCATTTGGGGAGTCATTAATGGCTCCCAGTTTGCAGTCATCTGCGAACTTTGTTAGCCAGAGTCCCTTAGTGTTGGCCTGTACTTCAGAGAAGTAGATGCCAAACAAGAGCGGTCCCAGGACTGAACCCTGAGGTACTCCGCTTGTCACTTGTCTGGAGCTAGATTTGGCGTCGTCTACTTTTACAGCATGGGTTCTGTCGGTAAGCCAGTTGGCAACCCATCAAGTGACGTAGGGATTAATGCCCAGCTTAGTACATTTATCTATGATTCTAGAGTGGGGGATGGTGTTGAAGGCCTTGGAGATGTCCAGATAGGCTGTGTGGACCACCTTACCCTTGTCCACGGCTCTGGAGACTGATTTGAAGAAGATAGTCAGGTTCAGGAGACAAGATCGGCCCTTCACGAACCCAAACTGTGTGGGGTCCAGTGTTTGAAGGTTGCCAATGTCTTTGCTTATAAGTTCCATGATAATACGTTCCGTGGCCTTGCAGATCAGGCTCGTCAGACTGATGGGGCGGTAGATCCCGGGATCCAAGGTGGATCCCCCTTGTGGAGTGGGATAACTGTAGCTGTGCGCCACTCAGTGGGCATAAAGCCTGAGGTGAGGCTATGATTAAACATGACACTTAAGTGAGGTGCCAGTTCATTTTGTAGTTCATGTAGTACACAGCCTGGGATGTCATCTGGTCCCATGGATGCTATATTCTTAGCTTTGGAGAGTGCATTTTTTACCTGTGTGGCCATTATTACAAGAATTTGGCAATCTTTCAGTATTGAGATGGGCCCTTTAGGGGGTGAGGGGGGGGGTGAAGTTTGCACTGAATCGATCTGCCAGGATATTGGCAATATCCTTGGGATCAGTATATTTAATGCCATTCTGTTGTAGCTCACGGCAGATCTAAGCATTGCCATTTAGATTCTTGACATAGCTATAGAATGGCTTGTGGTTGTCTTTGGAATTTTTGGCAATTTTATTTTCGTAACTAGCTTTGGAGGATTTTATGAGGGATCGTAGCTTCTTACTGAGGCTAGTAAGGGAGTTTTTTGCATCCTGGGATTTTCCTCTTTTCTGCAACAGTTTCTTCCTTTTGTTGTAAAGTTTGTTTATGGCAAGGGACTACCAGATTGGCTTCCTTTTTTTTGGAGGAGAGTGCCTTGGTTCTGATGGGTATGGCACGATTCATGCACGAGTGGATGTGCTCATACAGTGTCTTAGTGTAAGATTCAGCAGTCGAACTTTCAGTTCCTGTCTGCATGGGTGTCATGAAGTTTGTCTCTTCTGACTTGAGTAGCATGAAGTTGGCTTTGGAGAAGTTTTTTTACGGAGGTTTCCTTACTGGAGGGTGGGATGTGGATGTCAAGGGTGATTAGCTTATGGTCAGACCTGACCAACGAGGAGTTGACCATAGGTGTGGAGCATCGATTTCCCATGTTGGTAATGACCAGGTCTAGGATATTGGAGCCCCTGGTGGGAATAAGGATTCGTTGATCCAGGGCGTTGGAATTTATGAATTCCAAGAACCGTTGGGCAAAGGTGTTGGTACACGAGTAGTTTTCCCAGTTAATGGCATACTGAAAGACAAGGAGTTGCTATCAAATCCTTCATTAACAAATCCATGTTTGTATCTGTAATTCTTAAACTGTTTGGATATGTATGCTTCTAAATGGCTGATTTGACTAGATTCTCCAAAGAGGTGCCACCTAAATACTTATTAGTATTTATCTATCACCCACCTCTGTACCCCTTTTAAGTCAGTTTTTTTCCCCTACCTCCATCACAATCAAAGTAGATCTTAAGTTGTTAAATAGCTGCATTTTGAGCTGGAATGAACTTTGGTGGAACACAGCATTATTTCCATCTAAACCAAAGACTTATTCTTTAGGATCACTCAAGCACTGGCTAATTAAACAGAGTTTCTTACATAGAGCCTTTTAAATCAAAAATTATAAATACCTAGACTATCACATATCCAGATGTCTGGTTGTACCCAGCCCTTTGCGTAGCTTTCATACTAGAAGGTTGCCTCATATATAGGAATAAACTCTAAACTTACAAGCCTTCCTATGTCACAGATAAGACGTTCAGTTGGAAATAATAAATATACAGTGTGCACCTCTTACAGCACGAAAAAATAGCAAACCAGAAAGAATAATGTTGAACAAAACACACAAAAAAGAAAAACGAAGACTTTCGGATATAAAGTGCAAAAACAGCTTTACTGGTGTCTCCTGGTACCTCGGCTAAAAAGCCTTCAAGGGATAGTTTGTTACACCAAAAGCACATATTTTATATTAAATCACGTGATTGTTAATTAATTAATTAAATTACACATTCATTTCATTTAAAGTGACTTTGAACCATTTCAAAAAATGCTTGTTAATTCATTTCCTGGCCCTACATTCATAATAGATTCTTTATACCTAATATTTATACATTTCTTATAAAAACTTTTAAAGTTAATTTCTAATAGCAACCTGATTGATTTCATACATTATTATTTTCTATTGTTTACAACCAAAAAATTCATATTATATTTATATTAAATACTCATATCAAATACATATTCAATTTGGATGAACTTTTATAAAAACATGAATTAATACCTCAATATTTTTCCATCTCAAACACCAGTATTATATATTGATGTTTACCTCCAGGTTGGAGGAAGTTTGCAGCAGATGACATGTGGTCCCTTGGTAGTATAAATGCACAATCGGGTGAATTTGAGAGATTGGGGAAGCTGTTGGTAAAAGAAGTGACTTTATTTTATGACACTAAATTGTTAGACAAGTATTCATTATCTAAATTAACTCTTCGCTGTCTCAGGGTTGACCAACGTCCGGCATTTGAATTTACGGAAGATGAGTCAGACCTGCTGGAAGAGTGGAAGATGGCATCGTTAGCTTGTACTACTGCGTGGTTAAAGATATTGGTCAAACGCAACCACAGAGTACAGGAAAAGTTGCAGGCGGAAATTTTGGGACTGCAAGAGGAGCTATCAAGGACTGTTTCTGGTGATTTGTTTGCGGACAAGATGAAAATCATCAAGGGTCGAGTGTCTAAAATAGAAGGAGAAGTAATTTTGAGGAAAAAACGTAAGCTTGAGTGCAATTCAAAGGATTACGAGAATAATTTTGTTTTCTCTTAGTAGGAGAAACCCAGAAGAGGCAGGAACGTTAATCAACGGATTAGAGCAAATGCTTGTACAACAAGGGATTCATCTGTTTCATCAGCGGAAACGGCATCTAGCAGCAGAAAAACGCATCTCGTTTGAGGATTTAAATGAGGAAAGCAACAAGGGCACACAGAACCAGCAACGGAACAGTCCCCAGCATACACAAGGGAGAGGTCAGAAGTGGCAAAGGAACAACGGAGGTACTGTGCCAAACAGCAGGAGAAGGAGAAGATTATTGCAAATGTGGACTTTGGGATGGCTCCATTTGGGGAGGAAGGAATTGGGCCTAAAAGGTATGATGAAACTGGGCAGTTTGACATTATCAATTTGTCAAGGTTTGAGATTAATGATAATATTAAATGCTTGCTAAACAAGGGTATAAAATTTGTACATTTTCCCAGCCTAGCGGATTTATTGCTCAACGTTGGATGCTTTTGTAGAAAACTTAATCTTGCAATGTTTTTTCAAAACAAAAATGTTCAATTTAAGAATGCGAATGAGTTTCAGTCAGATTTTAATGGGGGGAAAACAGTATTATTTCTGAAGACTCACTATTGAATCTATCTTTGTATGAAAATATGTTTGTAGGTGTTAATGATGTGGAAACATTTCTTCAGGATGAATCTGTGGATACTTGTATCCAGGATGTGGAAGAATTGATGAATGATAACATAATTAATGATGGAGGGGGGCTTTTGTTACTGGTTATGGAAGGTTGAAAGTTCCACCTGTTCCACACGAAAGTCTTGTTGTTCCCCCTAAAAATACTGCTGCTATAATGTGTTTGAAAAGACGTTATGTCAACAAATTGAACGTGAATGCAAGATGTTTGTAAAAAAACAAAAAATGTACAATTTAACTAAAGAGGAATGGGGCACATTGCAAATGTTGCGTAGTAATGATGAGAGCCTGGTTTTCACTCAGGCAGACAAAGGAGGTAACTGGGTCATTTTGTCTAAGGATCAATATAATAAAATGGCTTTTCAGTTATTAAATGATGGGGACACTTATGTAAAATTGGAACATGATCCTAGTTCTGAATTTCATACATCTCTGCTGGAAATTTTAGAAAGAGGTGAAAGGCTGTTTTTTTTTTTTTTTTTTTTTTGAGGCTAAAGATGTCAAGAAACTGTTTATTAAAAATCCCAGAAGAGCTAGGTTTTTTACAATCCCTAAGGTTTACAAAAATTTAGTGGACCCTCCAGGGAGACCCATAGTTTTTGGGGTCGGGGGGTTATCTACAAAATATAGGAATTTTCTTGGATGAACAGTTAAAAAAGTTTAGTTTTAAGGTACCTTCACATATTATGTACAGTCAAGAATTTTGGAAACTCATTGGGGGAATGCAATGGGAGGCTGATTTTTACTGGGCTTGTGTAGATGTAAAAGCTCTATATACCAGTATCAGTCATGTGGTAGGTTTGGAAGCTGTAGCAAAGATGTTGGGGGAAGCACCCAGAACAGGTTACATCTTGCATTTGCTTGAGTTCTGCCTGACACACAATTTTTTTGAGTTTAATGAGGAGCTGTTTTTGCAGAAGGGAGGCACCGCCATGGGTACCTCGTCTGCTCCCTCTCTGGCAATAATTTTCATGAATTTTTTTAGCAGAAGTTCATGTATAATAAATGTTTTTCAACAATAAGGTCATTGTCTGTAGGAGATATATAGATGACTTGATTTTTGTGTGCCAAGGAGAAATGGAACAATTTAGATTATACATGGCTGAACTGGAAATAAATGATTTTGAGTTATCCTTCACATACAAAACCAGTAAAGATGTAATGCAGTTTTTGGATTTAGAGTTATATGTGGGACAGGATAAATTTGTACAATTCAGACCCTGTCATAAGGAAACTGCAGCTTATAATTTTTTATTGGCCTCAAGCCTGTGTATATATATATATATATATATATATATATATATATATATATATATATATATAAAATAACAAGAGAGAGAGACATACTATCCTGAATGACATTTTTTCTTTTTTTCTTTTATCCTGAGTGACATTGAGTAATAATCAGGTAGTCTGAAAACCAGCTGTTTAACAATATGTATTATTACAAAGCATGATAATTTAAGTCTTTGTTTAAAAATAAATTGTAAAGCATATGTTTGTATGAAATAAATTATGTTTTACGTATGTATGTTAATTTCATGGTGTATGCCTGACTGTACATGTTGGTTTATTTATTTGTCTTTCCTCTCTCTCTCTCTCTCTCACTCACTCTCTCTGTCTTTCTTTTTTTTTGATCATCATTTCCTCATACTGTGTTTTCTGAATTATGAAAAACTGCACTTTTGACTTCCAATTTTCCCTGCAGTAACTGTTATGAATTGATATAACCTTAGTGTAGTCACAAAAGTTGCCGTTAACTGTTGGGTTGGTCAGATGAGCTTTAGCTGTTACAAAGTCGAAACTTGTGCTTAGCTGTCTTATGCAATTAGAAGTCATTGAATCCAAGCCATTGGTTCATCAATTGCGCTACTAAACTATTTGATGAAGTCAAAAACATTTATATTTGAATCTTTGCTTTGCTGCAGATGGTTTAATCCTTTTGCAAAATTGAATCTGCTATTGACCTATGTCTAAAGTGAAACTATTGCACTGCTGTATCTTTTTGAATTGTCTGAACTATGTAAACTGTGCCATACACACCTTGTGTGTTGGCTTGGGCTGTGACTGGACCTGTGCACATATCTGATTTAAATAAATAAAACGTAATAATGGTATAAAAGATTATGCTTGGGTTCTGGTAATAATCAGCTTACTCTGTGTTTGAAACATGAATGCCAAGAAATTCACCTTGAGTATGAAGCTCATGAGGTAAATCTTGATATCTGTGTTAAAAACACATAATAAAGGGTTATGATCTGTGATGCCCAGTCATTAATTCTTTGTAGTACATGGAGTTTTCTACTCCATGTACTTCTAGTTAAAGAAAAAAGTTTTGGAATGCAAAGTATTTTACCATCTTTCAAAGCATTTGAAATCCAGTGAAGCATTTATTAATGTCAAACATAGAGAAGGCAAAAAAAAATGCCCCTCTATAGAACTAATGGTTTTAAAAGCTGTAAGGCACTTTGTTCTGCCACAGTTTTTTATACGTGTGGCAGATTGAAGTTCTAATGGTTTTTAAAAGTGGTTTTACCTTCTGCCTCTGATCTTTATCTGACACTGTTCCCTGTTAATCCATAGAGCAAGAGTCTATCTTGTTAAGGATGCGTACTCATTCTTAAGATCAGGTCTTGTGCTAGGGATTAAAGAAGGACAGTACTAACTGGCAAATAACAGTGGCAGTAGGTAAGAAGCTTTTAAAAGCAGTTATAACTTCACTCTGCCACAGCTACAAACAGAAAGTATGATACAGTTAAGTACTTAACAGCTTTTAGAAGCTGTTTTACCTTCTGATAGAGGAGCTCTTTGTTTCTACCTGCTGTATCACTTTCCCTGATTATACAGAATATACCTTATTTTGCCCTGTCCCATATAACTTGCTTGTTTTTTTAGTAAATCACTGAGGATTACAGTCAATCAATAATGTGAGTCCTTGAGTGTCATACTTCTTATTGCTTAGAAAATGAATGCTGATAAAAACCTTTTCTATTATTAGAACAATGTTTAAAAACTATCCTTTATCCTTTTTTGGGGGTTGTCCAGAAGTCTTAAGTGTATACATTGTGAGTATTCTGCTGTCTGCTTCACAGCACCCCCAAAGCACTTTACCAGCTTCCAAAGCCAGTAAAACACTTTTACCTTCTACATTTTGTCTTTCTTTCTTTTCTGTAAATTGTAGTACAGTATTGGAGACATCAGAGTGTGGAAAAAATGATTTACTGTACACCAAGCAAAAGAGAAGCAAATTTATCCTAGCACTCAGGGAATGTTGAAAGGCAGGAGTGAGATTCAAGCTGCTGTATCCAGCTGTCATGAGAATATTTTTTTTCTGGAGGATCAAAGTAATTTTTGATTCAGAACATACTAAGGGGCAAAGACAAAAGTTGGTCCAACAAGGGGTGTGCCATCACACAGAAGGGAACTCTGCTTCTCATTCATTTGATGGTAAAACTCATAGTGAGACTTTGCCAGTGAAACCTTTTCAAAGGAGTTGACTAGAAGAATCAAACATACCTTGGACTTGAATAGGAGTTGGGTTGGGAGATGATGATGAACAGGAAGAAGACCAACAACACTGAAATTAGTAAATAAATGTGAGGTTGTTAATAAATGTTTTGTGAATAAATCTGAGTTGATAAAGCATCAATCACTTATATATATTTACAAGAAAAAGTGGCTGAGAAAGTGTTGACTTTTGTTGACTTTGCTAAAGTTGTGGGGGTACTAAAAGGCATATACTCAATTCAAGTCATTAATGTTTAGAAGGACACTAAAAAAATTAACTGGAAGTAAAACAATTTTTGTTCTCAACAGTATCTGAATAAAACATTTCATGATATATTATCTTTGTCACACACAAGTACTTTTTTATCTTTTTTAATTTAATACATTTATGCATTGCAGTGTAAAAAGAAAGGCTGGACAAAAGTGTGTTTAAGTTACTAGGCTGTAATATTGGGCTGTTGGGGTGGGGATGGGGTGTAAAAGTGCACTGATTATAACATATGTAGAGCTGAGATGTATTTATTTATTTACTTTTGCATGTCTGGAATAATGCCCTTGGCTTAATTTGATAAGTTTTTGTGTGTGCAAGTGCACTTTTCAAAAAATAAGAGACCACTGAATATGTAATGCATAGTTTTCCTTTAGCAAATAAATGTTCAGTGTGAAGTGAGAAGTCTGTAGCTGAGGGCTGCTGTAGATTCTGTTGTTATGTTTCCAGAGAAATAAGCTGACTACAGGTGAAGGCAGTAAAGCTCAAGAGGTCTGGCCATTGTTAGCTGAGAGAAACATAAAATTAACATTTACAAGGGCAAGTAGCTTAGCAAAAAAAGTTTATTGAAAGTAAATAAGCGATATTAGCTTTTTTGGTACCTAAATACTTTAGTGCATTTACCAGAACACTATATAATTTAGTTTTATTTAAAGATAGCCAGTGCATTTTTTTTCTTAAGGCTAAAAGTTAATGTTTTTTGAAAGTATACAAGCAATTTTTCACATTGGGTGTGACATAAAGATGAAACTAGAACAGACAGCAATTAATGTAAGTAGGAGCACATGCTGTGACATGCGCTTTAGCATGTATAACCTTAATTTTAGTTTAGGTAATGCCTGTGGGTGCAGCCATCAGTTTGGGGCAATTGATACTGTCAGGCGGGTTAAAGTTCCTTATCTGAAGATGTACATAGTTTTGTGTGTTTGTTTTAAGTTAGTAGGTTGTAGGGGTGTTTTGTAGGTTGTAGGGGTGTTTTGTGTGTGTGTATTTTTGTTTGATGGTTTTCATTAAAACAAAAAGTCTTGTAAAATGTGACATAGGTTCAAATGGAGATGACAAGAATCAAATGTATAAAGGATCAACCTGCCAAACATGTGTAGGTGCATGTAAGGTAAAATCTGGAAATATACATTTAAAAAATCTATCAAGTATAATAAGTGGGAATAATAACTTATTATAATGGTTCCACTGTTGTATAATTTTGGAACATGAATGGCCTCACAGGTATAGACAAAAAAGTAACAGTACTGAATTATATAAAAAAATGCATAATGCAAGTAGCAATGGTACATGAGACACATTTGGAAATAAGTAAGCATGTAATTTGATAAAGAAAAGATTTCAGGGTGGATATTCATCAGAATATCATGGACAAAGGAAAAGGAGAGTACACATTCTAATTGCTACATGAGTTCCAGTTGGGATAGAAGAGAGAAAAAAGATTATAATGGTAAATTTGTGGTAGTTAGGGGCTACTGTCAAAGGAGGAAGATTATGCTGCTATTTGGCTATCAGACCCACACGCTCCAGGAATCTAAACCTTGTCATCACAAAGAACAAAACATGCTAGAGGGATAGGTTCCTGACCAGAGACTCCCCATACTCTGGAATCGACTGTCCATACATGTCAAGCAGAGCGCGTCCTTGGCCCTTTTCAAAAGGAACCTTGACGATTGGATGGGAGATAGGAAATTCACCCCAGGGATTACGTCAGTCGCCCTGCTAGATAGTGGTCCAGGGAAGTAAATATTGTGGGAAGAAATATCCAGGGAATTGTTATGGCTAGGCTTGTATAGGCCCTAGGGCCGATAGCCTAGTACCAACCTATGAAGCTATTACGGAGCTTAAGAAAATTTTGGGAGAAATCAGCTTTCAGCAGGGAATTTTACTTACATGTGGTGACTGGAACTTGATTTGCAACAGTGAGGATGTATCTGAGGACGTGGAAGGGAAAATAGGACAAAAGAGGGTACATTTCTGAAGAAATGAAAATATTTGTTATGCAAGACGTGACTTCATTATTAGGAACTCAGAGAGAATTTACATGTTATTCCCCAAGATACAATGACTTGGCTGGACTACACAGAAATTATATTTCACGGGAACATGTGCATTTTATTGAAAGCTTTGACATGCATCCAATAACTATTTAAGATCATATGCCAATAACAACTAAGATTAAACTGCAGAGTAATGAGGTAAAAATGAGATGCTGCACTTCTTCACCTACCTGTTAAAAAGAGAGGAATTTTAGGACTGGGTAGTGGAAATTATTTGTGCATTATTAGGGAAGATGGAAATTTCTTCAGACATTATAACTAGTGAGTGAGATAAAATAAAAGTGAATTTTAAAAATAGGATAGAATAAACGAAAAAGAGATATGGTTAAGCAGTAAGAGGAATTATTTAGAGTGGCTGACAAAGATTAAAGATTTGCAGAATAGAGGAATCTCACAGAACAAGAAGAGTCACAACTGCAAAATGCTGAAGAAAAAATTTAGAAAGATTGTGTTAAACAGCTGTCATTTTATGATCGCTCATCTTTATCCTTTATTTGCATTATATTTTGAGAAATTGGCAAAGAAAATAAGGGGCTCAGAAATATATTAAAGGATATAATTGGTATGGTTATCAAGAAAAGTTGGCTTCATCTGCAGACAATATTATTTTGTACCTGATTAAACCCGAAAAAGACATCTCTGTGTTGTGCAACATTCTGAGACAGTATTCTGTCTTTTTGGGATATAAAATTAATGAAGATAACACAAAGGCTATAACTGTAAACTAGGTACACAAACATGAATTCGTTCAGCAATACCTTTATTTATGGGGACACAACAAAAATGAAGTATTTAGGAGTATGGGTTAAAAGGGATTCTGTTGTAGCAGCTAAGGAAATATGGGAAGAGACTAAGCAAAATTTAATATAAAAACAAGAAACTGGAAACTCTTATGGATATGGATACCATGATACAAGCAGTGAAATTGTTTTTAGTCCCTTTGGTTTTCTATACTGGTCAGGCATATTTGTATCAATCAGAGTAGAAGTTGTAGATAGTAATTAATAAAGAGATGAAGGATTTCATCTTGGGAGGGAAGAGGACAAGAGTCAAGTGGGATACGTTTATCCTTCCAGTAGAACAAAATGGTTTAGGATTACCTGATTTTAAAGGGATATTTTAGAGCTACACAGTTAAAGCTTATATACATACTAGAAGCAGAAAGCTATAATTGAAAGTTGAAAAGAATGATGAAGTGTGTGTGTGTGTGTGTGTGTGTGTGTGTGTGTGTGTGTGTGTGTGTGTGTTGGGGGGGGGGTAAAAAAATAAGAAGAGAGTGGGATTGTAGATGCAGATCCATAAGGAGAATAACAACAGCCTTAGTGAATATTGTATTCAGAAAGCATTCTAAGAACTAAGTCAACAGTGGAATAAAGAAAGAAGATTTTACCGATTGAGATGACTGCGATTAGGGGTACAGCATAGGCAAGAGTGGGCTGGAATTTGCTGGAGAAAACTGGCAAAGGAACTAAGGTATTGGGAAGAAATAACTAGAGAGGAAAAGATGATAGACTGGGAAGATGCCAAGAAAACATTTGGACTGCATACTAGAGGCTACCCTCCCTAAAAGAGATTGATATCCGAATATAGGCAAAGAGAAAAGGCTAGGGAAAATCTAAGGGAAAGACCTGCTCTGATAGAGTTTTTAGTTGAAGTTAGAACATAAGCTGTTGTAAAAAAAAAGAATAGTTAGTAGGGCATATAAAATATTTCACGATAATTATAGGAGTTGATAACAGGAGTTTAGAAAGACTAGAAATAGAGATTGAATAGGGAATTCACAAGGAAACAATGAGAGGACATATGCATGCTCCCAACTATGCAGTAAAGTCTAGAAGGTTTAGGATTTTTGCTTGAATTGTTTGCATAGGTATTTTGATATGCCAAGCAGACTTTAAATAATGTTTCCTTAAATATATGGTAAATGTTGGAGGTGTGATGGGGAAGAAAGTGGTAACTATGGATCTATGTTTGGGACTATAATGAGTTGGCAAACCTTAAAAATTCCCTACAGAATACTCTGTCAGAAATATTGGATGAGCAAATGGTGTAACTAATGAGCTGGGGTACAGGATCTGAATTGGTTAGACATAGTAAGGCTTTGTTAAGTTTAATTCTGCTGGCTGCTAAAAAAGTAATTACTAGAAAATTGAATTGATAGTCTCAACCAATTGTATTTGAAGTAGTGAATATTTTAACAGAGATAAAATAACGAAGTGAGATCTGTAGAAAAGGGTAGGAGAAAATTACATAGAAAAAATGGAAGTTGTGGGAACATTATATGCATGAATAATGTTTTGGAGGAGGAGTGAAGTTTAAGGGAAGGCAGAAACTGCGCAATTTGTGTAATGTTGGATTTATGATTGTACAAAAGAATGTATGTGATTTATAATGTTTGTGAACATGTTAATAT
Organism: Protopterus annectens; assembly: GCF_019279795.1. Classification (NCBI taxonomy): domain Eukaryota; kingdom Metazoa; phylum Chordata; order Ceratodontiformes; family Protopteridae; genus Protopterus; species Protopterus annectens. The sequence continues at coordinate 1,723,900,024 of NC_056739.1, read as the reverse complement.
GATTTGTTTTCTTTTATATAAATGTATGTTTGCTTATGTCTTAAGTGATTAATTCAATAAATCCATTAAAAAAAAGTTTGTTGCAGGTTGTTTGATGTTTTGGGGATCCATTTTGTTTTTGGCCCTTATCTATTTGTACTTCACTGAAAGTCATTTGTTGGCCTGCAAAACTGAGACACTAGGGTCTGGCTTTTTATTTATGGTAATGTTAATACAACTGCCAGTGCTAACTTGTACTGTCTCTGGGCAAACCTGAAAGAGCTGCTGAGAATTTTAATATTGATTACCAATTCAGTCTGTGTACATTGATCTGCTGAAATTCTCTTGAAGATGCCTTTCAATGGTAGGATCCATGTGTAATTTTTATTTTATGACATCTGGCTCTTTTTCAAGACTAGCTTGGCTGGTGGGAAACTGTCTGCATGCTCTGATGGTGTTTGTTTCTGAAAAGGTTTGGAGGAAGAACAGAAAAGTAACGAATGTCAACCTGAGTACCTTGGATAAGCATGGCAAGATCTACGAAGATGGTAAGATTAAGCCTCCTGCCACATCTTAAATACATATGTATAAATTCTTTTTTTGCATTTTTTTCTAGACTTAGAAATGCATTCAGCTACATCGCTTTGTGATAAAAATCTGAATCTTTTCATATTAGTATACTTTTAATAATTCTTCTAGCTGCATTACATCTCTGAGAAGTTCACTTAAGTGCTTTTCTCTGTTGAATTTATAGGTTTCTCAACCAACTTGGGTTAGGGGTTAACATCAGTGGTGAGTCGTGCTATTGGACTGCAGCCCCCCCCCCCTCAGCTGTACAAAAACAGGAAAAAACAAAATAAAAAAAATGAACGAGTCCTGGAACTCCACACATGCATGCTTGGAACTCACATCCGGACTGCTGTTTAACCAGACAGATTAGGAAAGAAGGCAGCAGTCTACAGATGCCCCAGAAGTCTATGCGGTTACAACTGGATAGACTGTAAGGGGATCGGACTGCAAGGTCTGCAGTCTGTGCAGGCTCAGAACGGAACTGGAGGCTGGATTCAGTGTGCATGCATGTATGTGATCAGAAACAGGAGTTGCTGTAATGGATTCTTTCTGGGTTTTGCAGTTAGGAATGGGACTTTTGTATTCCCTGGGATGATCAGAGACAGCTGCTTTTGCTTTGCTTTTATGCAGGTACTGTTTTGCAGTTAGGACAGGACTTTTGCTGCTTTGATTGATGGACTCTGATGTGTGTGTGTGTGTGTGTGTGTGTGTGTGTGTGTGTGTGTGTGTGTGTGTGTGTGTGTGTTTTTGTAAAATGCCCCAGTTACCTATAACTGCTGGTTAGAGAGTAACTCAGTCTCAAACACTGAACCTTGGGTGCAGGTAGCAAGAGCCTGAATTCCCTACCCACCACCACTTCTGAAAAGTTGTCAGATTTTTGCCTCATATTTTTGTTCTGTTCCTCATAAAATCTGTGATTTTCTGGATTTTGAATTCACTAAATAATGACAGACATTTGATTTTCAGACTTAATATTCTTCAGAAAGTACATGGTAATAAAAAACATTTTATTCTAGCAATTTTCTAAGTTTATAAGATCAATATTTGGAATTTGTCCGTATTTTTTCTGGCTGTATCCCCCCATTAATGGCTTTGTCTAGATGTATTGTGCTAAACGGTTGAGAGCTATGGTGAGAACTGAAGTCACAAAATTATAGTCATTTCAGTTTCAGTCTTCCAAGAAACAGCTGATTTGACATAGTGGTATGTTGTTCTGACTGTAGTGCACAGGGTCTTGGGTTTAATACTTGGCAGTGAAATACACGGTGGTAACACAGTATTTTATTTTAGCAACTTTCCAAGATTATACAAACAATGTTTAAAATGTGTCCCGCCAATAAATTTTGCCTTTTTCCAGATTTCTTGTGGTACAAAGTTGAGAGATACAGTTGAGTGTCGAGTGGATTTTACAAGGAGCTAAGAGCTTCAGGTGAAGAGAAGTTTAGTGCTGCTTATGGTGAGTCTGCTTGCATTGTTAATAGCACAACAGGTAGTGTACTTGCTTTTGCTGCAGAACCCACAGTATGTAGATGCATTGCTGATACTGTACTGTGTTGTACTTTTAAAGGGGGGTGGATGCTGCAGTCCTGTGAATGTCCTCTTTGGCGCAGACACCTAGTAACTATGAACCTGTATCCATTCCCTATTGCAATATTACCAGCGTCTCATTTAATGTAACATGGGCAATTTATTCCTCAAGGGCAACAGACACTTTATTTGTAGATGAAACAATGAAATATAAAATTATTTTCTAGCAACAACCTCTTCATTACTTACAGATCTCCTTAATGTGGAATTATTTAGATGACTTTTACTTCTGCAGAGATTGTGCATATTTACTGATACTGGTGGATTGTAGATGTTTGAGTAGACTTTTATGATGGAAATGTTCTGAATTGGGCAGTTTTGTCATTATTGGTGCATGCATTTTGTTTCATTGTTTATTGGAAAAAATGTTCAGAACAATAAATTTAAAGCGCCCTCTAACAACTGGACTATTTTATGCAAGGAATATAATTTAGTACAATCAGGTAGGTGTACCAAAGAACACATGTATGTTTCGTGTGCAAGGGGCCTATGATTTGCAAACAGCCTAAAGTTAAACTTTATCTGCCACTGGACATATGTATTTTCTTTGAATGTGGGTTTCAGTGCTGTTTCAATGAATGTGAGTTTCAAGGCCAGAGAAGTTTTAATGCTAAGCCTGTTTTCATTGTGAGACTGCATTGCTTTGTTTAGCAGATGTGTATTAGTGTTTGTGCTGTAAAATGTAAAATAAAACTTTTAAATGAAATCCAAATCATTGTAGAAGTAAAGCAGTATGCATGAACCAGTAGTGCGACCAGTAGTACCAATGGACACACTCCAAGGGGAATATCAATGAAGAAGTGTAATTTCACAAGTCAGCCAAGCAAGTAGAAAATCACGTAGTTTATTCGAATCGTAAAATTCAACAAAATGAACAAATTGTTAAGCGCTTTCACCCAGGTTCAATCCCAGGCTTCATCAGAACAAAAATCAGTGCAACCAATGGTGGGTTTAAATATCCCCAGCTTCATCATGTGACATTTCATGATTAAAATTCTGTAACTTCCCATCAAGTAAAATACATTAAAACATGATGAACAACATAAAATGTTCCATTATAAAAAACTCCATTCAAATATGTAATCTTACATTCTTAATCGTTTGTTGAATTAGACACATTTAAATAATCCTAAGGAAAATGTATATAATGATAAAAGGTTGTGTATTGTTGTATATAAACTGTATATATACACTTCTAAATAATATATACTGTATGAATTGTGTATATATACAAACCACAATAAACAAATAAATAATTAATATAAAACAATACATAAACAAACCTGTATAATTTAATTCATAGCCAGTGTGTATATATAAAAGAATTGTCCATAGAAATTAATTCATAATTAAAATATATCAAGCATAATAAGCACAATTTGTTTGTGCCTATAATCTTGCTGCTCTCATTCTCAAAACACTACTAATATTAATATGATCATTTAAACCGGGAGTCTTCCCTGCATCAAGTTTTAATTGCCAAAACAACTCCCGGTATTCTAATTTAGTCTCCCAACTCCCCCCCCCCCCCCCTAGGGTCCACTTCTACCTGTTCTAACACAAAAAACTTTAAATTCATATTGGGACAACCAAGGGAATGTTTAAAGAAAGCATTCGAATCCTTCCTGGTTCTCACATCATATAGATGTTCGTAAACTCTTCTGCACAATTGTCTTTCTGTCTTCCCAATGTAGAAACTAGAACATAAAGTGCACCATCCTAAATACACAACCCTTGACGATTTACAATTGAAATACCCCTGGGCTTTGAGATTAATCTTTCTGGAGGGAATAAAATTAGAAGTGTCCACCATGTAAGAACATTGATGGCACATCCCACACTTGAAAGTGCCTTTCCTTTTGTGTTTGGAAGCCTCTAAATTATCCTTGCTCCCCCTTTCCAAATACTCCTTCAAGTTTAAATCCCTTCTTCTAACAAATTTGGGGAAGGCAGGTGTATGTTCTGAGCTGTCATCATTAATTTTCAAGACATACCAAAATTTATTAATGATTTCCTCTGTTAGATAGGATGTATCTGAAAATGTGTGGATGAAAGTACCAGGACCAAATTCATTACCTTTACTAGTTACAGTGGTAGTGTCAGTACCTTTCCCAATCAGGGGAAAATATTTCAGTTCCCTGTTGCGTACATCCTCATCCAACTGTTGATTAATGAAATTCTCAGGGTACTTCCTTTCTAAAAATAATTTTTTAATGTACACGGTTTCACTAATAAAATCTTCCATTTTACTTGTCATCCTTGAGGCCCTTATGAATTGGCCCTTAACTATTCCCCTTTTTTGATACATAGGGTGACAGCTGTCAAAGTGTAAATAACTATTGGAGAAGGATTTCTTCCGATGTAACCTTGATTGAAAACAACTATTTGTAAAGTCCTTGTATATTGTAATGTCCAAATAGTTTAATTTGTCATCCTCCACATTCATAGTAAACCTTAAAAATGTTGTTGTTTGATTGATGTATTCAAAAAAATTATTCAGTTCTTCCTTAGTTCCCATCCAAAATATACAAATGTCTAAAAATCTAACATAGTGTGCTATATGCCTGTTCCATTCTGTTTCAAAAATGAACTGCTTTTCCCAGTGGTATAAAACACAGTTTGCATATAAAGGGGCACAAGATGCCCCCATCGCCCCCTTTTTTGGTGGTAGTATTCACCATTAAAGAACACATAGTTGTTTGTTAGAACCGTTTCTGTAAATTCAAGCACCAAATTAATGGACTTATTGTCAAGCCCAAACTCGTTCACTAAAATATTAGAAAACCAGTCCAAGCCCACAAAATGGGGAATACTGGGAAAAAGTTCAACAACATCAATAGTGACCATCAATAATTCTCTGCAAAACATGTTTCTGTTAATCTTTTTTAAAAATTCCCATGAATCTTTACAAATATGTGGAACCGACTCCAAAAAAGGCTTCACCGTAACATCCACAAATACAGCCAAGGGTTCAGTAATCCCCCCTGCTCCCGCCACTATTGGTCTAAATTTAATGTTTTCAATCCCCTTATGAGTCTTGGGAATACCAAATATAGTGAGTATTCTAGGATGTCCAACATTCAAAAAATTATACAGTTTCTCATTAAATACTCCCTGTAAAAGATGGTCCTGTAAATAGTATTTAATTTTTGCATATCCTATATTAATTTTGTTCTTGGAAACAACCTCATAATGTTCAGTATCTTGCAAAATGTTGTACATGTAACTCTCATGTTCATAGTTGTACATTAACACAACACCCCCACCCTTGTCAAGTTTCATAACCCTGATTTTGTGTACTTTCAGAAGATCTAGTATGGCATAATCCTCCATTGAGAAATTGTTGTATTTGCTAACAGTCCTGTTAGTATTTCCACTAGTTCTAATTTCTTTTTCCACCAGCTCCTCAAAAATTCTCAAAGAAGGGTTAATGGGCGGGTTAAAAGTACTTTTTCTAACCAGTTCACTGTTTGTTGGTGCCTGACCCTTAAACATAATGTTAAAATTTAATTGTCTCAAAAACATTTTTAAATCAATAATCATATTAACAGGCCTCCCTACCCTGGAGGGTACATAGTGAAACCCTTTGGTAAAGAGTTCGAAGAAACTCTCAGTAATAGAAAGTTCTGTGAAATTAAAAATATTAAAATTACCTGATTTGCAAATCACAGATGTCTCAAAGAAGAAGTTTTTGAGACATCTGTGATTTGCAAATCAGGTAATTTTAATATTTTTAATTTCACAGAACTTTCTATTACTGAGAGTTTCTTCGAACTCTTTACCAAAGGGTTTCACTGTGTACCCTCTAGGGTAGGGAGGCCTGTTAATACGATTATTGATTTAAAAATGTTTTTGAGACAATTAAATTTTAACATTATGTTTACGGGTCAGGCACCAACAAACAGTGAACTGGTTAGAAAAAGTACTTTTAACCCGCCCATTCACCCTTCTTTGAGAATTTTTGAGGAGCTGGTGGAAAAAGAAATTAGAACTAGTGGAAATACTAACAGGACTGTTAGCAAATACAACAATTTCTCAGTGGAGGATTATGCCATACTAGATCTTCTGAAAGTACACAAAATCAGGGTTATGAAACCTGACAAGGGTGGGGGTGTTGTGTTAATGTACTACTATGAATATGAGAGTTACATGTACAACATTTTGCAAGATACTGAACATTATGAGGTTGTTTCCAAGAACAAAATTAATATAGGATATGCAAAAATTAAATACTATTTACAGGACCATCTTTTACAGGGAGTATTTAATGAGAAACTGTATAATTTTTTGAATGTTGGACATCCTAGAATACCCACTATATTTGGTATTCCCAAGACTCATAAGGGGATTGAAAACATTAAATTTAGACCAATAGTGGCGGGAGCAGAGGGGATTACTGAACCCTTGGCTGTATTTGTGGATGTTACGGTGAAGCCTTTTTTGGAGTCGGTTCCACATATTTGTAAAGATTCATGGGAATTTTTAAAAAAGATTGACAGAAACATGTTTTGCAGAGAATTATTGATGGTCACTATTGATGTTGTTGAACTTTTTCCCAGTATTCCCCATTTTGTGGGCTTGGACTGGTTTTCTAATATTTTAGTGAACGAGTTTGGGCTTGACAATAAGTCCATTAATTTGGTGCTTGAATTTACAGAAACGGTTCTAACAAACAACTATGTGTTCTTTAATGGTGAATACTACCACTAAAAAAAGGGAGTGGCGATGGGGGCATCTTGTGCCCCTTTATATGCAAACTGTGTTTTATACCACTGGGAAAAGCAGTTCATTTTTGAAACAGAAAGGAACAGGCATATAGCACACTATGTTAGATTTTTAGACATTTGTATATTTTGGATGGGAACTAAGGAAGAACTGAATAATTTTTTTGAATACATCAATCAAACAACAACATTTTTAAGGTTTACTATGAATGTGGAGGATGATAAATTAAACTATTTGGACATTACAATATACAAGGACTTTACAAATAGTTGTTTTCAAGCAAGGTTACATCGGAAGAAAACCTTCTCCAATAGTTATTTACACTTTGACAGCTGTCACACTATGTATCAAAAAAGGGGAATAGTTAAGGGCCAATTCATAAGGGCCTCAAGGATGACAAGTAAAATGGAAGATTTTATTAGTGAAACCGTGTACATTAAAAAATAATTTTTAGAAAGGAAGTACCCTGAGCATTTCATTAATCAACAGTTGGATGAGGTTGTACACAACAGGGAACTGAAATATTTTCCCCTGATTGGGAAAGGTACTGACACTACCACTGTAACTAGTAAAGGTATTGAATTTGGTCCTGGTACTTTCATCCACACATTTTCAGATACATCCTATCTAACAGAGGAAATCATTAATAAAATTTGGTATGTCTTGAAAATTAATGATGACATCTCAGAACATACACCTGCCTTCCCTAAATTTGTTAGAAGGAGGGATTTAAACTTGAAGGAGTATTTGGAAAGGGGGAGCAAGGATAATTTAGAGGCTTCCAAACACAAAAGGAAAGGCACTTTCAAGTGTGGGATGTGCCATCAATGTTCTTACATGGTGGACACTTCTATTTTTATTCCCTCCAGAAAGATTCATCTCAAAGCCCAGGGGTATTTCAATTGTAAATCGTCAAGGGTTGTGTATTTAGGATGGTGCACTTTATGTTCTAGTTTCTACATTGGGAAGACAGAAAGACAATTGTGCAGAAGAGTTTACGAACATCTATATGATGTGAGAACCAGGAAGGATTTGAATGCTTTCTTTAAACATTCCCTTGGTTGTCCCAATATGAATTTAAAGTTTTTTGTGTTAGAACAGGTAGAAGTGGACCCTAGGGGGGGAAGTTGGGAGACTAAATTAGAATACCGGGAGTTGTTTTGGCAATTAAAACTTGATGCAGGGAAGACTCCCGGTTTAAATGATCATATTATTAGTAGTGTTTTGAGAATGAGAGCAGCAAGATTATAGGCACAAACAAATTGTGCTTATTATGCTTGATATATTTTAATTATGAATTAATTTCTATGGACAATTCTTTTATATATACACACTGGTTATGAATTAAATTATACAGGTTTGTTTATGTATTGTTTTATATTAATTATTTATTTGTTTATTGTGGTTTGTATATACACACAATTCATACAGTATATATTATTTAGAAGTGTATATATACAGTTTATATACAACAATACACAACCTTTTATCATTATATACATTTTCCTTAGGATTATTTAAATGTGTCTAATTCAACAAACGATTAAGAATGAATGTAAGATTACATATTTGAATGGAGTTTTTTATAATGGAACATTTTATGTTGTTCATCATGTTTTAATGTATTTTACTTGATGGGAAGTTATAGAATTTTAATCATGAAATGTCACATGATGAAGCTGGGGGTATTTAAACCCACCATTGGTTGCACTGATTTTGTTCTGATGAAGCCTGGGATTGAACCTGGGTGAAAGCACTTAACAATTTGTTCATTTTGTTGAATTTTACGATTCGAATAAACTACGTGATTTTCTACTTGCTTGGCTGACTTGTGAAATTACACTTCTTCATTGATATTCTCCTTGGAGTGTGTCCATTGGTACTACTGGTCGCACTACTGGTTCTTGCTTTCTGTGCGTTTTCTTGTGGTTTTCTCTGATAAAGCAGTATGCATATTGCAGTGTTTCTGATAAATGGGGTGAAATAGCCAAGTAATGGGACATTGGAATGACTGCAGGGGGGAGGCCCCATTCACCATGATTTTATGAGGGGGGGAAGGGTGACAAACCTCAAAGACAGGCCCGGCCGAACTATACCTCTCCACTGTCCAGATTTTCACAGAATGAATAGAATTTTGCTTCGGTGGTGGTGCTGCGGTAGCGTTGTCGCCTTACAGTAAGACGTTGTCCTGTTCGATTCTCAGCTAGAGAGTCTTCTGTGTTGAGACATGCGTGAATGGATGTACCTTCGTTGAAGGTTGTGCGTCAGGGCCAGCAACTCGGCACGTAAAAATCTACTGCCAATCATTAGCGGACCAGAGTTCCGCTGTGGCGACCCCTAACTGGGAAAAGCCGAAAGACACAACAACAAAAAAATTTTTGGTTTGTACCTCATAAAATTTGTGGTTTTCTAGCAGATCATTTAGAAATTAAGTCACTAAATAATGACAGACATTGAGTTTCAGACTTCATACCCTTCAGAAAAATGCAGTCTAAAGCAAGACCCTTTATTCTGTCAACTAAGTTTATACAAGAGCAATTTTTAGTACTGTCTGTATGTTCCCTCAGTATATTTGGCCTTGTCCTGATGTCCTGCATTAAGAGGTTGAGAGGTACACACAAATAAACCACTTTATATAATAAGAGGTTGAGAGGTACACACAAATAAACCACTTTATATAATTAGGTATATCCAAACCAATCAACTGTCCCCAATGTTGGCTCAAAATGTTGCTCTCCCCCTAATAATCCCACCACAAAATGGCAATTTTGGAAGAAAATGTGGAGGGTTTACAATTAATGAATTATTGTAATGATCAGAGTTGTAAATTACTTTTATTTCAGAAATGCATGTAGATTCTCATATTTTGTCAGTTGCTCAACTTAACAGTACTAATATTAAAAAAGTGTCCCTTCTTTGACAGGCTCCCAGCTGCATTGTGTCGTTATTTTATATTTTTGCATCACATTTTTGTTCAGTTTTTCGTAAAATTGTGTTTTCTGGCAAATTAGTGGCAAATCATTAAAGACTGAAGTTAGAAAATAATGACAGACATTTGAATTTCAGATTTCATAATTCATACTAATGGAAGACCTACTAGTGCAATATTTAAAAATGTTCCTTATTTTTGGCCCTTTGTCCCACTTCTGTTTATGGCTTTGTCCAGATTTCTTGCTCTGAGGTTGAGAGGTATGACAAATGTGTCAGGGCCATCACCTTCATCCAGAGATATTTCAAATTGTGACATATTTGTTGCACCCCAGTCCCCCATGTAGTGACTCTGGATGTGTCCAAGCAAGGCAAGGAGCAGTTATGTAGTGTTAAGTGTGCAGAGTATCCCCCATCCAAGGTAGACACAAGTACTACAGTGGCTTTTCATCTGTCCTTGATTTTGCAGAATGTTCTGGTTTTCTGTCATATTTTTATACTGTTGATTTATGCTTCTTATTATTCAGAAAATGCATGTTGTTGCAGTGCCTGTTGCTCTGTGTTTAAGTAGAAATGCTTTAATGACCATCAGGTAAGCTTGTCAGAGATTGTAAGATGCAAGTAAGCTTTAATAAGCATACTTTTAAAGAATTACCAACATTGAAAGCCTTTTTGTTGTTGCCATGCAGAGAATATTTACATAACTAGATAACGTATAATCCTTAGGTATTGAAATGCACATGACTGTATTTGTAATAAAGGACAGGATTACAGTATTTTCAGAAGCTCATTACATTTGTTGGAGACTTGCAGTCATCTTTGTAGGCTTTACCCATAAACTAAACAGAATGCCAATCTATCATGTGTGGTCCATAACCCGTGCAGTAATCCTTTAAGCAATTTATCTTGAGCTTCTTTCTTGTTTGCTGTTCATTTTTTACTTTGATCAGGTTTTCCCCATGAAACAAGTAGATAGTTGTTGTCAGGCAGCAGGTCTTTTTTGAATAATGAACATTTTTACAAGTGGGGGGTGTCACAGAGATTGCTACTTTCAGCATGTTACTTGGTACTTTTATAAAGCTGAATATAAATTGTAATTAGAACTGCAGTGCAAAGAGAAGTGGTTTGAGTTGAGTGCTGCTTGTTTTTTTATACTTGATTTTAAAGACTGGTATTCCAGTAATTTATTTAAAAAGTAATTTATTTTTTCATGCCTCACAACCTTTTTGTTTCCAACTAGATATTAAGTAAGCTGTCATGTAGCCAATGCATTGAAATATTGTTTCCTCTACACTTCATTCTGTCTTGATTGGGCTCTCATAATGACGGTTTGGCACCCAAGGCAGCGTATTTAATTAAAGTCCCAGTTTTTGTCATTTTGAACATAGGTCCGCCCCTTTCTAGTTGGTCACACAACTTCCCGTTTGCCCCACCCATTCAACTGTCTCCTGCAGCCCCTCCTTTGATTTGAAGTCACCAGCCTCCACTTTTTAACATAATGACTAAGATGTTTACCTTACAGACACAAAATAAAGCGTTTGAATCTCAACCTTAAAAAACTGAAATAAGCAAGGCTTAAAATGGCCCTCAAGGGCAGCTAGCCTAGTACTTAACTATGAAAAGGTGAATTTGGCATAATGATTAAGGTCTACCTGTCATAGAAACAAAGTACAAGGTTTGATTCTGATCTTGGGTTATTGGCTAGACTTAAAATGGCCATTGAGGGATGTTAGCTTAACATTTACCTATGAACCTGTGAACTTGGGTTAGTTCCATTTTTTCATGAATCCAACGTTAGTTAATGGAGTAATAAAATTAAAACTTAAAAAAATATTGGAAACGTGTTTAAGGTACTTATTACACTCTGTTTTCCCTTAACTTGCTACTAGATTTTTTTTCTAGAAATGCCTTCTGGTTGAAGTATGACACCTGGGGGGTGTTTCATTCTCCTCAAGATCAAGATAATCTTTTTTTTTTTCTTTCTTTCTTTCTGTCTTTCTTTTTAGCAGCTGGATTGATTAGAATGAATTGCTGTTATATTATTTTTTTGAAAACAAGATCTCATTGTTCAGGACCGCATTAGTAGATCTCTTAGAGTGAGACATTTTATTGTCAAAGTAAGTTGCCAAAGTTTCACCACGTGCCAAGGGCAGGCAGTGTGTTTTTAGTGAAGTCATCTGTAAAGCAGTCAGTCTGATTGTTGCTCATACCTGTTGGTTGGCCATTTATTTTTGGGATTGTGCTATGCCTTGTGACAGTATTATGTTTTCCAGTAAGATAAGACACTCATTCAGGATCAAATGATTTGCAGATTCTGCACATTCAGGGGCAGGAACCAGACTGATAAAAGACATTTCTGCAGGCCTTGAGCTGTCCACTAACTAGCATGATGTGGCACTCAAGCTTGCACATGTCCTTTGCTCTGGCAAGATGACACAGGTACCTGGAGAAGGTGCACCCGCAAATTCTACCTTAAGAGCATGTCTTCCTGGTTGAAGATGCCATCCATCCTCTGGTCAATTGTCTGGAGCTTACTACTCATTGATTTGATGCTAGAGGTCAACTTTGAGTCAGTTGACATGGGTTGAGGTACTTCAGCCCAAGCACTCCTTTTCCAGCATCACTTATCAGGTTCAGCAAGGTCCAGTGGCCCAGAATGAGAGTGATCTACTGTTTTTTTTTCGTTCCAGGGCTCCTGGGTCAGGGCCTGTATGCCAGACATATCAGAGACCTTTTGGCAGCTTGAATTTTGGATGCAGGGATGCACTTGGATCTCCAGTGGGTTATGAGTCTCCTTCTTCAGGATAGCTGGATGGTGTCATCGGTATAATTGTTACCCTTTGGCACATCACTGTTTGTGGTCTACCCAGAAGATTCCTTAACTTCAGTCCAAGTAGACATCACTTTGAGTATGAAATGCTGCCATATGCAATTTTCTCTGAATTCAGGGTGTTTGCCAAAGTTTCAGAAGTTGAGCCCAGCTTTACAGAAAGATTTACATAGGCTCCCTTATTTGGATGACTGGTTTCTGGTGGATTCATTGCTCTAGTCCATGGGATCATAAGTTGATGGAAGTCCTCTCTGAAAGGATTACTTCTGTTGACAAGGGGCTTCTATGCAGGCCATTTAGAAGTCAAGAATTTAGCAGCCTTGGTGAAGACACAAAGAAGGATATAGACACAACCTTTACTGTGACTTTTGTGCTTAACTGAGTAATACTCCAGCAGACCTTGCTCTAGGCATTGGCCACCTGGGTACTTGTCTTGTATTTATTTATTTATCTTTTATAGTACAGAAACTGTGTTTCTTTGCTGTAATGAATAAGTACCGCTACAGAGCAGTGAGCGGAAGTCGTGTAGATTTTGTCATTCCATTTCTTGGCTGCCTGCTTATCCTTCCCTCAACTTACCTAGACAACAAATTTGTCAGGTCATGGGTGGGACAGTGGAAGAGGTCAACAAACTCAAAAGTGAGAAATAAATAAACCAAAGGGAAGGAGTGGTAAAATACTTTAATACAGTCTTAGTGCCTTGGCAAGAAAGCCTTCAAAGAGATAAAAAAAACTTACATAAAATTAAGAGGTCTTTTAGAGTTAGATTGCAGGAGCATCTTATAGACATTAAACATAATAGAATTGAAAGCCCTGTAGCAGATCATTATACATTATGTCATGGGGGTAGTTGCTGCTTAAGGAGTAGTATTTTGGAGAAATTAGAAGGATGTAATACTGTTGAAATGAAAAATAATTTACTTTATAAGGAAACAATATATATTTTAAAGTTTGATACTTTGACACCTTCAGGTTTGAATCTTGAATGTAATTGGAAAGTATTACTTTAAATTAATTGCTGTTTTTTATTGGTGTATTATTGAATGGTTTAATTAGAGTGTTAATTATGGGTGCTATAAAGTGGAGTTTTATGTAATGTTTTTTATCTGTTTGAAGGCTTTCTAGCTGAGGCTCTAAGATAGTATTAAAGTATTTTACCACTCCTCCCCTCTGGTTTATTTATTTGTTTGTCGTATTTTTAATTTATTTTTTTCGGTAGTTTGTGTTAAAATCAAAAGTGAGAGTCTGGCATAAAGATAGGATCACTGATGATGTCCGGTAAGTATATATGTTTTTATTTATTGTTACAGGCAGACATATATGTTTTTATTTATTGTTACTGGCAGACAACCAGCTGTTTTGGATGGCTGAGGTTTGGCTAGTTCTCAACTGTCCCTGATTTTGCAGAATGTGCCTACTTTTACCTAATATATAAGGAAAAGACAGTTGTGACCATTTTGCAAGTCACCTTGATGAATTATCTTTTTTGGAACTTTCCTTTCAGTGGATTTTATACTAGAAGAAGGTTAGATGCTTGCTGAATTTGCCTCACAGTGGAAAGAAAAAGTGGGGGTTGTGCTGTACATTGCTTTTGATCTATCAGCATACATAAACTAAGAATTCCTAAAATGACTGAAGACTGATTGTTGCCTCATTCTCAGAGCCACATTGGAATGTTTACATTTCTGTCCATAAAGAAGCCAGTGAGAAGCTTGAAGGACAGTTCTTTACTTGAGTGTGTACAATAGAGAGAGAGAGAACCAAGGCATTGTGCACATGCATTTGATGGTGTCTGTGGTATAGTGGTTACTCATAGTCACATTTTGTCTACTTTATGTGGGCACTGGTGTTATCATTCATCTTGAGGAGCCATTGGGGACCAAGACTTACTTAAATATTTTTCAATGATATGCAGGAAGTCTGCATGGGAAGGAACAGCATACCCCTCAACTGTCCAGATTTTTTCAGAATGATTGGATTTTTATATCAAACCTTTGGTCTGTTCGACATAAAATTTCTGGTTTTCTGGCAAATCACTGAGCATTGAAGTTACTAAGTAGGTTCACAGATAATTACTAGGGCTAGCAGCCTTTGTGGGCCATTTAAGCCTAGTACTTTAGTTAACCAATCCCATTCTGTGTTAGATTGTCTTTCCCCACCTCATGGTCAGTAATTCTATATTAGCCCTAGTGACAATAAGTGGGAATCATACCATAGATAATCTGATATGAAAAATGCATAGGATAAGGCATTTAGGAACTGCATCTGTCCATTAATAGTAAAGGGGGCAGTCCTGGGGTAAGTTTTATGTTTCCCATCTATAGATCCAACTTATGCTTGAATATGGACAGGGATGCGCTTTGTTTTATGTGGATGGGGAGTCTGTTCCAGAGCAACAGTACTCTCTGCAGGATATATCTGTCCCTCCAAACTGTTCTGTTGATGCTGCAGAAGGGATTTAGATCCCTAGACCAAGTATTTCTGATGACATTTGACTTGTTGATGTGTGCAGTAAGTCCATCAGTATTGGTTGGAGGAATCCATGTATGCCAGACACAGGTCATCTGTTAGTAGTCTGTAAGATGCAGATTTATAGTGACAAGGCTTTGAGACGGTCCATGTAGGATATATTGATTATCATATTGATCACTGCTGCAGTAGCTTTAGCAGTATGGTTTATATCCTGCCAAGGGTATAGCAGATGGACAGCTTCCAAAGTGTCAGGGCACCTTCCACACACCGAAACTGTGATGCAATTCAAGCCATGCTGACTAAAAGACAAGTCTGGGCACGAAGCCTTTCAGAGCTTTACTGTTGCCAAAGACTAAGCTCCTGTGAGACTTTTTAGGATCATCCATTTGCTTGCGCTTTCTTTTGGTGGGCAGATAAGTTCTCTTTGGGGAAACAAACTTCCATTTTTTTAATGTTTTATTACTTTCCTCTTTAGGAAGAGTTATTTTAAAGCTAGGAGCAATGTGTTTTAACAAACTATCTCGCGACTGTAATGTGCTTTTAGTTTACAAGTAGTGTCAAGTAAATGACAACATTTTCTCCTGTGGAGAAATTGTGCTTATTTTTCCTTTATGGGTTGGCATAGTGGTTTAAAGTGTTTTTTACTGTGTTATTTTCTATTAAAAAGTAACCTTTGTGGACTGGTAGTATTTACTGCCAGTCGCAACTTGTCTTCTGCTGGAAAGAGAAATTGTTTTTGCCTTGACCATGGAACAGTCTACTGGTCCCACAGTTAGTCTTTCTTTCAGCCACAAAAATAAAAAAGTTAAGAAAATAGCCTTTGCCACTACAATAGGCTAGCGATTTGCCTAAGCTGTAGGTGCGTGAGCTCTGCTTTAGCCTTTTGTTGTACCTTAGACCACTCATCTTTTACATTGGATCCTTCTGGTGTGGCATCTACAGCTACTATGGAACAAGGGTTAGCCATGTCCTCTGTAGCTTTTGGTGTCCTATCAATGGGCAAGGGAGAGCCACTCTTGTCAGCCCTGGGAGGGGGAGCAGGGAAGGTTTCCCCTGTTGTGTCAGAATGCTGTACCCATTCCTGGAGAAGCAGCTGCTACTGTTAGTAACATGTTTGCCCCATTTTTCTGGTCAAAAAAGAACAGAAAACCAAGCATGTGTCTACTCCTCCTCAGATTTCTTTGGATAGGACTAGTTTACTGGGTCTGGCACAGGAGTTTATTTCAGGCTATTGATCCTTCATGTAAAGTAGTCTCTGGTAAAAGAAAGAGGGAGTCTCCTTTTTTGAAGAGACTAGATTCTGAATCTGAACAAGAAGATGGAGGGATGGATAAAGTTTTTTTTCCTCAGATTTCTGATTCATACTAGAGCTGTGTTTCTGTTTCTCCCTGTGAAGGTTTCTCTTTTTCTGAGACTATTGCTAGAATGTGCCAGTCTTTTCAGTGGCATAACACTGAGGTTTCCCAGTCCCTCAGAAAATACTGTGAGTTGTTACAGAAGGATTTTCCAGAACCTACACCGATTCCTCCTGTTCTGTCTGCTTTTAGAGGATGTATGTGTTATTGTCTGCAATTTTCCTTATAGTCAGCCAACTACCTCTAAAAAGGCAGATTAGATGTATAAAGTTACTCAGTCTTTTATATTTTTACACACAATTCCCAAACCTGACCCAGCAGCTGTAGTGTTAGTTGATCCCACTGCTACTGAGCACTTAGTTAATTTCAATCCTACTTTTTCTGATAAGGATGGGGAAACTATTGTTAGGTATGGGGAAAAAACATGTATACTTCTGCAAATTTGATTTTCAGAATTTTGAATTGTCAGGCTCATATGTTAACGTTTTTTCTGGCAAATTGTGAAAGTATAGTCATAGTCATAGGTGACCCGATAGTGAGGCACACTGATGTCCCACTCACTAGGTTGAATAAGGAGAAAATAACAGTCAGCTGCCTGTCAAGCGCCAGGATCTGTCACATAACGCACCAGTGCACTGTATGAACATGTACACAAATGCATGGATCTCGCCATACCCAATAGAACCAAGATGCTCTCCTCAAAAAAAGAAAAAAAAGGAAGCCAATCTGGTGGTCCTCTGCCATAAACAAACTCTACAACAGAAGGAGGAAACTGATGCGGAATAAGGTAAAATCCCAAGCTCCCTTATCAGCCTCAACAAAAGGTTGAGATCCCTCATCAAATCCTCTAAAGCTAGTTAGCTATGAAAACAGAATTGCAGCAGATAGTCAAGACAGCCACAAGGCTTTCTATAGTTATGTAAAGAATCTCCATGTCAGTACCCAGATTTGCTTTGAGCTACTGCACAATGGTACCTCCTGTACCAAGCCAACAGATATTGCCAATATACTGGCCAACAGATTCAGTACCAACTTTACCCCCCCCCCCCAAAGGACCAATCACAATACCAGTAGATTGCCAGGCACCCAGCACTACTGCTGCACAGGTTAAAACAGCACTGTTCAAGGCCAAGAATACAGCTTTTATGGGACCTGACAATATCCCCGGCTGTATTCTACATGAACTGCAGAGTGACCTGGCACCTCACTTGTGTGCCCTGTTCAGTCACAGCCTCACCTCAGGCTTTGTCCCTACCGAGTGATGCACTGCTACAGTCATCCCTCTCCACAAGGGAGGAGCGACTACAGACCCTGGGAACTATCGCCCCATTAGCATGACGAGTCTGATATGCAAAGCTATGGAACGCATCATCATGGACCTAATAAACAAGGATATAGAGAATCTCCAAACTCTGGATCCTACTCAGTTTGGTTTTGTGAAGGGTAGATCATGCCTGCTGAACTTGGTTGACTTCTTTGAGTCAGTCACCAGAGCTGTGGATAAAGGCAAGGTGGTTCATACATCCTACCTTGATCTGGCCAAGGCCTTTGATACCATTCCCCACTCAATAATCATAGAAAAACTCACTACGCTAGGCATCAACCCCTATATCACTAGGTGGGTTACAAACTGCCTCACAGACAGAACCCACAGTGTGAATGTAACGGACTCCAAGCCAGACTGTCGACCAGTCACGAGTGGAGTCCCACAGTGTTCGGTCCTGGGTCCTCTCCTGTTTGGTATCTACTTCTCTGAAGTCCAGGCCAACATGAAGGGACTCTGGCTGACAAAGTTCGCAGATGATTGCAAGTTGGGAAGCTATTAACTCCCCAAGTGATGTTGACATCCTACAGAAAGGCCTCAATGAGACCAACGACTGGTGCCAGAACCATGGCCTTAAGCTCAATGCCAATAAATGTGTCGTCATCACCTTTGGGAAAAACATGGTTCCCTTGAATCACCACATCGATGGTAGTCCACTGAACACAGAAGGCGTTATAAGAGATCTGGGAACACAGGTTGACGGCAACCTCTCTTTTGACCACCACATTGCCACTGTGGTCAGAAAGTCCTTCTTTGTGGCACATCTCATTACTAAGGGTTTTGCATCCAGGAAGAAAGAGGTAATTGTTTCTCTCTACTCTTCCCTCATTAGGCCAGTCATAGAGTACAATGCCCCACTTGGCATGTACCTCACTAGACACATGCAACAACTGGAGAGGTGGCAAAAGTACCTCACAAAGAGGATCCTAGACCTTAAACACTTGTCCTATATGGACAGACTCAAAAAACTCCAACTATTCTGTCTCATATTGCCTACTTAGAGGCGATCTCTGCTTGACTTACAAAGCCATGTCTGACCCAGCTCTGTTAGAAATGCTACAGCTAAAGAAATCCCAATCCCTCTGCACCACATGCTCCAGAGACCTCAACCTCATTACCACAATCAACAGAACATGCTGTTGGGACAGGTTCATAACCCAGAGACTGCCCATGTTATGGAATAGACTTCCCATACATGTCAAGCAGAGCACCTCATTGGCCCTCTTCAAGAGAAATCTTGATGAGTGGATGGGAAATAGAAAATTCACCCCGGGATCAATCCAGTGGCTCTACTCGACAGAGGCACTAGGAACTGAGGTCAGGTGGCACGATGCCAAGGTAATCATATGGGCTAGGGTTGTAAAGGCTCCAGGGCCATTAGCCTAGTACACACCTATGAACCTATGTTTTAGCTGCAGTTTCTTCTTGTGAAGCAAAATCTGCTTTAAATAACTTAGTTTCTTTTGTTGGTCTAGGCACTACTCATTGTTTGCAGTGTGTATTATGACTTCTTCCAGGAGGTTTGGATTTCTGTATTCTCAGAACTTCTCAGATGCTGTTAAAATGAAATTTTAAATTCACCTTTGTGTAGTGATTTAGTGTTTGGTCCTTCTGCTGCAGAAGTGATCAGACTGTATGATGGAAGGGGAAAGCTGATTGAGGGAATCTCTAAGATTTTTTTAGTCCTCCTTTTCCAAATTGTCCAAGGGATTTTCTATAGCCTCCTCATCTAGTTTTGTCAAAAAACAGAATAAACAGTCTCACCAAAATAGAGGTAAACAGACATTTAAGAAGAAATAGCAAGGGAGTTCCAAAAAGAAGTCTTGAACCTCCCAAAACCAAGGATAGTCCAACAAGTCTGAATGACTGTTCAAGAGACCTTCTGAGTCCTTCCACCCTGAACCCTTTTTCTTCCAGAAAGTATGAATCTCCATTTTTCTCTTTGGTACCCCATAATTTCATACAAATGGGTTCTGTAAGTCATTCATCAAGATTTAATGGCAGGAAGGAAATTCCTCCTTTCCATGGGATCCTTCCTCATCCTGCATTTCAGACCCTTTAGTTTCCACCTGTAGTTCATCACATGCTGTTCAAGGAGTGACAGAACCAGTTCTTCCTTCCTAGGTGGGGAAAGGTTTTTATTCAAGGATGTTCCTAGTGACAAAGAACGAAAATGTTTGGAGACCAGTTCTGGATCTTTCCTAAACCTATTTGCGACAGTGCCCAAATGCAAAATGATGTCACTTAACTACCTGCTACCTCTTCTTCCTCTTTCAAGTTTCCTGGTAGCACTAGACTTAAAAGGTGGTTATCAAATCCTTATTCATCCAGACTTCATACGTTTCTTAAGATTTTGTATTTCCTGATCGTGTTATAAGTTTTCTGTCTTACCCTTTGGACTCTCCACTGCAACAAGGCTGTTCACAAAGTGTGTAACTGAAATTATAGCTCATTGCAGACTACAGGATATCCACATTATTCATACTTAGATGACTTGCTTATCTTTATAGAGCCTTTTTCAAAGTGTCAGGAATCTCTCTGTTGGGTGAGAGATCTCTTATGCAAGCTGGGATTCCAAGAGAACATTCATAAGTCTTTTTCAACTCTTTCAACCACCTCACTCCAAACAGATTTTCTTCCACAGGAAAAAATAGATCTATATCTAGATCTGTTATTAAAGATTTTACACTTAATCTTCGGTCACTGCGAGGGAATACCTCAGGATTTTGCGTCTCTTGACATCTATGATTCTTGTTATACTCTTTCGTCCCAGCACCAACACCTTCTATCTTTTCATGTCTGAATGCTTGGGTTTGGCAGTAGAGAAATCACTTTCTGTGGGCAACAGATATCCCAAAACAAAAGGTTGTAAGGTGTGTGAGCTGGCCAGTAAACCAAGCAAACAAAACATGCCAAGGACCAAGCCAAGAATTTTACTTCTAACATGAATGTGATGGTTTACAAGCATAGTACAAAGATATTGAGGTAATTATCAAACTCCTTTGGGATGTGTTAAAACATTTTCCGGAATTTAGAGAGACTATTCCTGCACAACCCATTTTTATTCATAAGAGGTAAAAAGAAAAGTTAAGGAGTTATTGGAAGGACCATTGGATAATAACACTAACAAGGGTATTATTGCTACAGGTATTGGGTTTGAGGAGAAGAGAGCATCGAGCACACACAAATGTGGTATGTGCAACAAGGGCTGTTATGTTTAGGAAGGTAGCACCTTTTATTTAAAAGCTAGAGAAATGTTATTAATTTCTTATGGGTATTTCATCAGTAACAGCAAAGGGGTTATTTATCTGGCATGCTGTTCCATCTTGTACAGCATTTTATTCTGGAAAAACAGAACGCATGCTTAGAAAAAGATTATATGAACACAATTACGATTTTATGAATCGAGTGGAGATTTAATGATTTATATAAGCACACAAACAATTGTGAACCAATTGTTTTTAATTTTTTTGTGTGTTAGAACAGGTTCCTTTAAATGGGGGGAGGGTCCATGGGGAACTTTTTTGGCAACTTAAGTTGGATGCTAGTATCGCCCATGGTTTAAATGAGTACCTTTCCATTTCTAGTGTTTTAAAATTACATGTTGCTGAATTGTAGTACTGCATGCCATTTTTTTTTGTTAGTATCATTGTTTATTTAGGATTTTTGTAATGACTTGTTTGCTCAGTTAAGTGGCTGATTGGTTAATTACATACTGCCAGTCATGTCTGCCTGGTTATTTGGTTGATTGCATACTGCCACTCATGCCTACCTGGTTATTTAAGTAGTTTGAGAATGTTTTATTTTATTCTGATGAAGTCTTTGATTTTTGAGATGAAAGTGTTTAATAAAACGTCTATTAATGAGTTCTTGGCTTGGTCCTTGGTGTGTTTTGTTTGCTTGAGCCAACAGATATCCTTAAATCCAGGTCTCCCTTTTCAGTGTCTTCTCCAAAGCAGTAATTCACCACAGACACCTTGGATTTTGCTTTGATAGCAGTTGCAGGAAGGCTAAAATTGCACCGGGACACAAAGAACAGAAACAAGAAAATAAAATATCAAGAAGATGCTTCCCTGATCAAGACACTCAACTCTGTAAACTATCTTTGGTCCTCAAGACCTCTTCAAGTGGTTACAGACAATATCAGTAAAGTGGTACATCAACAAAAAATGGAGAAGCAGGTTATACCCCATTTGCAGACTAGCCATGTTAGCATGGAATGTAGCTTCACAGCGCAGTCTCACTCTACAGGCATCCTACATTCCGTCAGACCAAAATTGTGTGGCAAACAAGCTGAGCAGGACCAAAACAGACCCTCACAAATAAAATCTATGTCGGGGGGGGGGGTCATCCAAGATTTGATCCATCTGTGGGGAGTTCCTCAAGTAGACCTATTCGCCTTCTCTTTGAACAATCAACTGGCAAGATTCTGTTCCAGGACTCCATCCAAGAATGTGTGGAAGACGGATGCCTTTTCTTTTCCCTTGACAGGAATGTATGCTTTTCCATCCTTTCCACTAATATCCAGGGTACTATGGAAGATTCAGAAGGAATGCCTCAAGGTCATTGTGGTGATTCCCTTCTGGGCCGGGTAACCATGCTTCGGGTCTATATTATCGAATTTACAAAAGTTTGATTGTTGTAATATCGAACCCTACTGTCCGAAACCCAACAAAACCGAAAGCACAGAACAGAGATTTTTTTCCCAGGGAAAAAAAATCGCTGTTCCGTGACAAAAAAAAAAAACTTAACCTTAAACTTAAACTGAAGTGGGGGGCTTTGCCCCCCACACCCCCATACTTAAGTATACCAATTCCGAGATCGCACAACAGTGGAGGAAATAGCAAAGCCCCGAAAACGGCCCACTGATTTTTTCCCTGGGAAAAAAAGTCGATGTGCTGTGGCTTCACTATTTTACACTCTCAAATTTTAGGGTTTGATATTACAACGTTCAAACTTGTTTTAGTTCAACGTTGTAATATAGATCCCCATGCTTCACCCTTCTTTTGAAAATGGTCAGTGACAATTATTACAAGCTTCCTCACATACAAGGATCTACTCACATCTATGGTCTAATGGCCCAGATTCCTGGTTTTCATCCAGGCAGCCCAGGTTCAATTCTCGGGATGGAAATGGGCCACTCATTTTGTTGGAGATTGGCATAACGGTAAAGGTGTTTACCTCATAGATGAAATGTACAGAGTTTGATTATCTCCAAGATAAATTTGTTAGGCTTGCAATGGCTCACAAGGGCAACTAGTCTAGTATTTAGTTGGGGGTTAGTGTAATGGTTAAGGTGTTTACCTCACAAATAAGAAGTACAGAGTTTGTTTCTCACCAAGGGGAAATTGGCTAGGCTTAAAATGGTCAACAAGGGCAGCTAGCATATTGATACACTCTGACATCAATCAACTTCAACTCAATGCCTGGATCATGGGGTCTTAGCTCTGTGTAGGCACCTGGTTGCTGAGGACATGCAGAAGGTACTAATGGAGGCAAGAAAGCTTGCTACTAGAAAATCATATATAGTTTCTGTACTCCTGTGCGTTTTGTCTGCTTTGGAAAGACTTTCGTAAAAGAAGTGTGGATTTTTCTATAAAGAAAACACCTGTTTTCTTTACACAGACTTGCTACGTTGAAGTGCTTGCCTTTTTGTGTTTTTCATTGGTTTTTCGTTCTGGTGGTCTTTAGAAAATCATATATATTAGCAAATGCAGAAGGTTTTCTAGTTGGTGCCAGCAACATGACCTGTACCCATTCAGGGCTAGTTATTCTCTGGTCTTACAATATTTGTGTGTGTTAGTTATCCTATGGCCTTTCTTAATCCTCTAGCAAGGTTCATTGATTGGCCCTTTCAGCATATCTAACCAAGGATTCTCATCTTTCAATGCAGTCTCATGTCAAAATGTTTTTGAAAGGGGTTTCAAATATGAGGCCTCCAAGAAAAACAGTGTCCCCTCCTTGGGATCGAAATTTTGTGTTAGAGAGGCTAACACTTTTTCCATTTAAACCAGCTAACCTGGCTAACTTGAGGTTCTTAAAATGGAAAACAGTTTTACTGATGGCTCTGACCTGTTAAGAAGGATATCTGAGTAGCAAGTTCTTATTGTGAGTCAACCATGTCTCATTTTCCATACAGACTGCGTTTCTTTGAGAACTAATCCTTCTTTTATGGCTAAAGTGATATCCGAGTTTACTTTGAGCCAAACTATCCATCTCCCTTTCTTTCCTGAACCTAAAAGTGAGGAAGAAAGGATACTCCATACCTTGGATGTTGACAGACAACTCTGGTGCTATCTTGACAGAACTAAATCTTTCAGGTCTTTGAATCAATTGTTCATTTCCTACGTAGGTAAGAAGGGGCAATCTGTGTCAAAACAGACTATTTCCAAATGGGTGTATAAGACAGTTATCTTCTTTATACTCACCATAACAAAACTATTTCCGACAGGGTCATTACCCACTCTGCCAGGGCCTTGGTTTCATCTGTGGCTTGGATTCTAGAAGATGCTACGTGGTCCTCTGTACATACTTTTACAAAGCACTATAAGCTTGATTCCTTCTCTAGGTCCTGATCAGACTTTGCTAGGACCGTTTTCCAGGAGCTTCTGGACTCTTGTACTGCCACCTCTCAAATTTAGTTTGCTATGTTAGTCTACTCATGTAGCTAAGGCTACTGCAGTAGTGATCAGTATGATTAACAAAGTGCAGTTGTGTAAGTAAACATTACATTTTTTTCCCTAGCCTCGTTCTTTCAGGGCTCCGCCTCCCTCTCTCTGTTGGCAGGAAGGCACTGAAAGACTTTGTGCCCTAACATGTCTTTCTGTCAGCTCAGCTCAAGCTGCCGGATAGTTTGGATGGGTAGAAGGTGCCATTTAGCTTTGTAAGCTGGCTGGATGTTATACCCTTGGTAAGATATAACCCGTATAACTAAGGCTACTGCAGCAGTCATCATTTGAACATCTACAGTTATGGTACGTTTACTTATACAGCTTTATTGTTTATCACCTTTTCCCCAAAACAGGAACATCACTGCCAAACTCTTGAAATAGCCAACTGTCTCCCAGTCCTACAGAGATCCAAGCTTCTTCTAAGCTCTCTGTTTTTAACAATCAAGTCATTTCTCACCTTGCAGCCAAGCTAACAAGACCTCCTCCTAAATACAACCTCAGGATCCACAACATATCAGTTTTCTGGCTACAGGCTCCAATCACAAAGCTTCAATGCACAGACCCCAGATATTCTTTGTGTTTCACTGTTGCAGTCATCACATTTGGGTTATCCCTGCCAGGGTAGCCTGAATACCAGAGACTTTGTAATTATGAGTTTGTTGCTGTCGCTTGAAGACTGACGTTAGGTCATCAGTGGTATAAAGGAAGGCAGCCAATTCCATAACATGGAGCCCGAAGCAGAAGCAGTTCGCATGAGTACCGGTCAGCTGCTACCTGAGTTTCATTTTCAAATTGAAGTTGAAGTCTTCGAAAGCTAAGTACCCCGTTGGGGATCCTTTTTTCTTGCACT
Organism: Protopterus annectens; assembly: GCF_019279795.1. NCBI lineage: Eukaryota > Metazoa > Chordata > Ceratodontiformes > Protopteridae > Protopterus > Protopterus annectens. Next base: position 1,723,874,733 of record NC_056739.1, on the reverse strand, counting down.
AACCGATGTCAGAAAAAGTTAATAATTGTCTCGCCTGTGGAAAGCAAATACCACACTGGGACTTTCACGCTTACTGTGTCACTTGTCTAGGCCCAGACCACGACATCCCTCGTTGTCAGTTCTGTGCTTTAATGCCAGAACTATTCGTCGTCAGGCCCTTATTGTAGCCAGGTATTTCCAATTACAGTCCTTGAATTCCGATATGGCTTCCTTAAGCCATCTGACAGCAGATCTGAAAAAATGTAAAGATAAAGACAGAGACAGACCGCACATGACCAAATCTTCCAATGACGCTACCGCCAAGCTTGTCATTAGTCCTCCAGAATTCAGTAAGGCGCTTTCGCAGCCCCTGATGCCCACTTCAGTTGACTTGCAGGCCTCTACCAAGACCCTTTCAGAGTCCAGCATGCCGCAGAACTCTTCTTTGTCTAAGGATCTTGCGGTCGTCTCTACCTTGGATGGGTCCAGAGCTGCTGTGCAGGTACTGGCTTCTGAGGAAGTCCTTCGCAACATCGAATCCAGACATAAACCAACACCTTCTTTCTTGGCTACCGTTCTTTCTAAAACAACCGAGTTCCTTAGTCCCAGGGGTCGAACCACCCCCAAGAAACTGACTACCAGTCATTCTCTGGTGCCTGCTCCCTTGCCTCAGTCACAAATGCTTAAAATGGCAGAGGACCTTATCATGCTGATTAGGAGAAGCCAAGCCACTCTCTCAAAAAGGAAAAGAGAGCTGTCACCAGTAGTTTTGTCTGAACAAGAGTCAGATGAATCCGATGCATCTGACTATGAAGACATGCAGCCCCTCTCTGCATATGAGGATTCTGATGCAGAGGAATCTATTCCTTCAGCCTCTCCCCCAGAGGATTATTCCTTTGGGGAAACCCTGCATACTTTAAGGGAGCATTTCAAATGGGAGAGTCAAGACTACCCACAGTCTAAAAAGAGACTCGGAGAGTTCTTGGACCTTTCACAGCACATGCCTGTAGCCACCCCCCAGTCCTAGATGTGGTGGATGATGTCTTCCACAAATCCATCTTGACTCCAGACACCCTCCTTCCTGCTCCCAGAAAAACAGACAGGTACTACAGAGTCCCTGACTCTCACAAATATCTTTTTGAAAACCCAACAGTGGACCCTGAGGTCATTACTCAAGGCCCAAAAGGGGTTAAAGCTACTTCAGCTAAGAATCCCACCCCCTCAGACAGGGATTCCAGAGCACTGGACAGATGGGGTAAAACAGTATACACCTTAGCTACTCTTGCTATCAGGGCACTAAATTGTCAGTTCCATATGCTTAAATATCAGCAACATACCTTGGAGCTCCTTAAACAAAACATTTCCTCCTTTCTTGCATGGGTAGAATCTAAAGATTTACAGGAGTTAATGCACTCTGTTGATCAAGTAACTAAACACACTTTGCAGTGCAGTTTTGACGCCCTAGAAGCTTCTTGCAGGGCAGCAGTCACTGGCTCTGTCATTAGAAGACATGCATGGCTTAAGGAACAACCCCTGCCAGACCATATCAAATCACAATTGTTAGATGCACCCCTGCACAAAGATAACTTATCTGGTACTAAACTAGAAGAGGTGTTAAAAAAGATGGAAGAAAAAGCAAAATCTATGCAGACTGTTAAAGATTTCTTACAGGTATACCCCCTAGGTTCAGCAGGCATTTTCCTTCCAAGCACTGGTCCTTTCCTGCATCTAGTAAACAGGGCCAGCCTAGGCCCCGTGGAAACAGACCTCCAAGACAGCAGTCCCAGGGGTTGCGTAGATCTAAGCAGTGGACTGCCTCCACCTCAAAACCAGGGAGTTCTAAACCACCCCCTTATGGTAAGAACTCACAATGACTCAACCCCTCCCGCCCTCGCCTCTGCCCACCACCATATACCCCTAGGAGGCAAACTCTCCTTTCACTCAAGCACCTGGACCACCATTGCCAAGGACCAATGGGTTCTAAACATTGTGCCTCAGGGGTACAAATTCTCCTTCCACACCGTTCCAACCGCAAAAGGGTTCTGAGATCTACCACCAAATCAGTGAGCAGAGGCTCAAAAGCAAATCCATACCCTGCTCTCCTAGAAAGCAGTAGAACACGTTCCTGCAGAGCAGATTAGCCAAGGCTTCTACTCCAGACTTTTTCTGGTATCCAGAAAAGAGGGCACCTGGTGCCCCATCTTCAATCTGTCCATCCTAAGCACATTCCTGGTGATCCCAAAATTCAAAATGCTCACCCTCCAGCAGCTGCTATCCATGCTCTCCAAGGATGCTTGGCTAGCCACCCTAGACCTAAAAGAGGCCTACCTCTACATTCCCATCAGGGAGTCCTGCAGAAAATATCTTTGCTTCAGGGCAGGATCTCAACACTTTCAGTTCTCTGCACTTCCCTTTTGGCTTATCTACTGGTCCCAGAGTTTTCACATAATGCCTGGCTCTGGCCATTGCTTTTTTCAGACAAAGAAATATTCAAATTTACCCCTACTCAGATAACTGCCTTATTCAGGCAGACAGCCAGGAAAAGCTGCTCAAAGACCTGGCCTTTGTAAAGAACCTACTAACCTCCTTAGGGTACACAATCAATGAAAAGAAATCAAAACAGGTACCCACCATAAGGATAATCTTCCTGGGAGCAAGTCTGGACACAGCATCCCAGATGGCATGCCTAACACCAGAGAAACAAAGTTTCCTATCAGCTTACTTCTCTCAACTGGCCACCAGGCCCCAGCTCTCTGCAAAGGAAATCCTGCAAGCCGTGGGGTGCATTGCATCTTGCATAATCCTTATTCTATATGCCAGACTGCATATGAGTAAACTTCAGTGGTACCTAAAGAGCTTTTGGTGTCAACACTCTCAAGAACTTTTTTACCTATTATTCCTTGCCTGAGGGAGTAATTTCTCTGGTGGGCAACAGCCTGCTTCCACAACAAGGGACTGCCCTTCTGCCCACACCACGGACTATGCTTGGGGTGCACATCTGGATGGCAGGTGCATACAGGGCCATTGGAACCCCCAGCAGCTCCCCCTGCACATCATTCAAAAAGAGATGACAGCTGTGCAGCAGGCCTTGATAGCTTTCAAACCCAGTCTCTCTCCAGGGGTTCTCCTGATCAAAACAGACAACACCACAGTGATGTGGTACATCAACAAGCAGTGAGGGACTCACTCCTACTCGCTGTGCAGGCTGGCCATCAACCTTTGGTTCACAGCCTCTTCCATGCATCTACACCTATTAGCACAATACCTGGCACGTTCTCTCAACTCCCTGGCAGACCAATTAAGCAGAAAACATTTGGACCCCCATGAGTGGCAGCTCAACAGAAACACCTTCTTACTAATAACTCAGAAATGGGGAAACACAGAGGTCGACCTCTTTGCCTCCCATACCAACTATTAGCTCAGCAAATTCTGCAACAGGGAGCATCACTGCATGGCATGGAAAGTGGATGCCCTGTCCTTCCCCTGGGTAAACCTGTTGGTCTGTGCCTTTCCTCCCCTACCTCTCATTCCCAGTCAAAATAAGGGAGGAAAAAACAAGGACCATTCTCATAGCTCCAGACTGGCCTAGACAGCACTGGTACCCCTTGCTGCACAGTCTGTCCCTGCTGCCCCCCTGGAATCTTCCTCAGATTTCCAACCTCCTAACCCAGAGGAAAGGGGAATTCATGCACCCCCAACTGCAGACACTCGGTTTGGTAGCTTGGCTTATATTCAGACCCGTGACCAATCTGCCATCCTTAGTAAACAGGTTCTGGATGTTATCCTAGAGGCCAGATGCCCTAGCACCAAGAAAGTCTTATGCAGATAAATGGAAAAGGTTCTGCACGTGGATCCAGGCTAAGAGGCCCAGTAAGGCACAGCCCTCCATCCCTCTCATCCTGGATTACTTAGCTGACCTACTACACAGTGGTCTCTCTTTCTCCTGTATAAAAATTCATGCCTCTGGTATTTCAGCTCATTTTCCCACTGAGCAGCCTCTTTTTTCACACCCCCTGATCAAACAGTTCCTCAGGGGGGCTAACAACTTGAGACCCCCCCCCAGAAAGGGTCACCAACACCAGCTTGGGACCTTAACTTTGTCTTGGAAAAGCTCACCCTGCCTCCTTTCGAACCAGCTTCGTCTGCAGAGCTAAAATCTCCCTCATGAAAGACAGCATTCCTCCTGGCCATCACTTCAGCCAGAAGAGTCTCTGAGGTGCAAGCACTCATGGCAGTGGAACCCTTCATCATCTTACATGCAGACCAGGTATCCCTCAAAACTAATCCATCCTTCATGCCTAAGGTGGTGTCCAGTGTAACTCTCAACCAATCCATCCATTTTCCCACCTTCTTTCCTAACCCTCAAAACAAGGGGGAAAGGATTCTGCACTTTCTAGATGTGCACAGACAGCTCAGATGCTATTTGGGCAGGACTAAACCCTTCAGAAAATCTGATCAACTGCTGGTTAGCTTTGCTGCAGGGGCAGAGGGCAAAGCCATTCTCCAAGTAAACCGTTTCCAAATGAATAGCCACTGCATTCATTTCTGCTACAAACAGCATGACAAGTCTCCCCCCAGGGGGTCAGGACCCACTCCACCAGAGCAGCCTCCACCTCAGCAGCTTTCCTCAGAGGAGTCCCCACCAGAGACATCCTGTAGGCTGCCACATGGACATCTGTTCACACCTTTACCAAACATTGCCACCTGTCTCTCTTTCCTAAATCCAGGGCAGGTTTTGCCTCTGCAGTCTTGCAAGGTATGCTAGCCAGCCCCTAGCTTCCTTGACTGCCTCCACCCATTTCCTCAGCTTTGGGAATCTACCCTAATGTGATGACTGCAACAGTGAAACACGAAGAACATAGTACAGTTGTGTTCACTTACCGTAAATGTAAATGTTCGAGTGTATTCACTGTTGCAGTCCTGGTTTCCCTCCCTCCATCCCCCTTTTTCTTTTTGTTACCTTTCTTCCTTGTTGTTCTCCGTTCCTTACAAGGGACATATTGGTATTTATTTTCCACTGGTGAGGTTCTTCCACCAGAGCCTGGCCTCCTACTTTGGGGGCTCCTGACAGGTTAGGGCAAGAAAAACTGATGTAATGGCATCGGCTGCCTTCCTTATACCACTGATGACCTGACATAAGTCTTCAAGCAACAGCAACCAACGCAGAATTACTAAGTCTCTGGTATTCAGGCTGGCCGTAGGCTACCCTGGCAGGGATAACCCAATTGTGATGACTGCAACAGTGAAGACACTCGAACATCTACATTTATGGTAAGTGTACACAAATGCAATTTTTTAATACAAAGTGTCAGACTTTTGGACAGTCTTCCCCATGATATTAAAGACTATTTCCCAACATAAAACTCATCTTAAGCTAGCAGCCAAGTGTAAGTGCAACCACTCTGACAATATTACATGATCACTTCTGCTTCTCTCTGGATCCAACCTCCCTTTTTATCCCCACCTAACCGTATAGTTAGCCATGCTCATACCTTGGCAATTGTACAAAAATATCATTGTATGTATTGTTAAGCTGCTTTCAGTTATTATAAATGTGCATGTCTTCTACACATATTGTATTTAAGTCAACGCTTACTATCTCTTTGTACTTGGACTGCATCTAATATCTATGTGTTTTATATCTGTACTTGCTCTTGCCTGGGGTGAGACTAAAATTGGTCAACTGTGATGAGTGCTGTACCTCATTTAACAAATTTAAATAAAGTAAAATAAAAATAAAGCAGTTATTTCCTCCAGGTTAGTCTTGGTCAGTTAGGGTCTGTTGGACGCATGCAAAAAAAAAGCAAAGTTGAAGATTAATAGTGAATTTCTTTTCTCAGTCAGGAGTTTTTCAGGCCATTATTGGATAAAATAGGGCATCTTAAAAAAAGACCTCTGAAATGGCTCTCAAAGCATCTAGGATCCCTGGCTTAATACAGTTATTTCTACCACAGTCATCACAGTGTGTTCTTGACTAGTTAGGAGGAGTTGAACAAGTGAATGGAGAGAAAAGAGTGAATGAGAAAGGCAAACTGTGAGAGAAAGATGAAAAAAGTAATATGGGTGGTGTGGTTAGACTAGGATAGGGGACCCCGTGAGAGCACAGGGTGATGTTGGGGGGCACCATGAAGTCCTTCACCTAGGGTGCCAGACCAACTAAGGTTGGCCCTTACCCCCGTGTAAGGATTTGCACTGCCTGTACCATGTCAGGAGTGCTATCTCTACAGGCAGCTTGTCTGTAATACTTCTTCTGTCCTGAGGTGCTGTTGACTAATAAACTATGCTTGCTGAAGTAAAACATAATAGTACAATATTTGTTACCATCATACAACAACTTAAATGTCTAAAGCTGATTTTATTGAGAAAGTAAAGCGGATTGCCACTTTATTTGTTTAGATGTGATTTAGCATATTTACACTACTTCTCAAAGTCAGTATGGATACTCAGCCACCAGCAATGAGGCCTTTCAAACTTCATTAGCTCCAGTGCTGCTGGCCTTAATGAGGTATTGATAATCAAAGTCTTTATGGTGCCATTTGCATACTTGAGGATGTTGGTTGTTTCAGCAGACTATAAAGTTCCAGTGGTTACAGAACTACCACACATTTAGAGATCTGCTGGTGTCATACTCCTTATTAAGGCATGGAATAGTGGACAATCTCCAACAATCTCCAGGCAGAGGCCGGCTGTTCCTTCATCTAAACTTTTCGCAGGTCCCGATGATGGAGCATTCTCTAATAGGGCAGGGATATCACTTTGGTTTCAGCACAGTGTAAGGATGATTGCCCCTCTCAGAGAAGGATTTTCATTTCTGTCATGTTTAGCTATAAACAGTCTTCCTAGCCTCAGGGCCATGGAAAGGAAGCTGCATCTGGGGTCACCTAATTAATTTTGCTAAGCAGTGTGCTGTGTGGCATCTAAACAGGCAAACAGATAGATTGTTTTACTCTCTGTGTAGAGAGGCATTATGTACATGGCCATGTGTCATGGACAGGGCCTTCACTTTCTTTACAGTTCAGATCTTGATCAGTATGAACCTTCTGTTGGACTCTCCGTGCCACTTACTCAGTCTTCTGCAGAAGTTACAAATTTACAAGTCTTGTTTGGGTTGGAGTTCCTAGAAGTGGGACACTCTGGTGATTAGTCTTTTTGCCACTCAGGAGAAAGCATTTATTTGTTTCTGTTTGGGTACAGCAGGGCATAGGGGAGTCTGTGGTGAATGCAGTCTTCATGTTGTGGCAAAGGAGATTCATGTATGCCTTCTTTCTTTTCCTTCTTATTCTTTGTCTCTTTGCAAATTATAAGAGAAGAAAATCCAGAGTATTTTGTTGCCTTCTAATAGTTGAGAAATGTGTATTTTCAGATTCTCAGGGTCCTGATTATGCAGGAAACTTTCCCTGATCTAGTGGGAGTGCCTTGCTCCTCACGTAAATTCGTTCATTCTGGGCCTTCTCTCTGGGATGTCTGAAATGTGTGAAGCTGCCAGGTCACCTTCCATCTGGCACATGCACACAGCCCAAATGGAAAAGAGGTTAGGCTTGAATTTCACTGGATACCATCCTAGTTTGTCAGGTCTTCCTGCACTATTTTGGGCACCTTTAGCACTTAGGACTAATTTATTCCACAGTCAAAGTAATTCTTTCAGCAAGTTTGTCTCATATTGACCTTGTAGTGAATAAGATTCTAGACTAGTCTGGTCAAACAGTTCCATAAAAGAGTTGTGCTAGTTCATTCACCTTCAGATTAAACCACCCCTCCAAGGAGTCTTAACTTCAAGATTAATAGGCTTACCCTTCTCTTTTTTAACCCACTTGTTTATTGTTATTATTATTATTATTATTATTAATAAAGTTTATATCCTGAAAAATACATTTCTTCTGACTATCACCTCTAACTATAGGGTATTGGAGCTGAAGGCTGCCATGTGGAGAACTCTACATGCTCTTCACAAGGTTTAGAACCAAACTATACTACCACCTAAAAGTAGTTTTTAAATTGTTCCTGAACTATTCCACTTCCAAACCCTTATCTATGCAGGGTCAGATAATACTGTAGAGAGAATCCTTCACACACTGGATGTGCACAGTAACCTCAGGTTTTATCTAAATGTTATCTCCTTTACTTTAACTGTTAAACAGGTAAGATCACAGGTTACACATGTCACTTTTCATTTGTGATCCAGCACCATTGGTTAAGTGAGATACCCAGAATCCCACAGTAGGCAAATGAAGTAGGAAGGAATCAATTCCTGTGCCCTGGACATTTGGGGTTAGTATAATAGTTAAGGTGTTTACGTTGCAGACACAAGGTATAGCATTTGGTCCTCTCCTTTGATCACTACCTGGTTATTTGCTAGGTATCTGATAGTCTGCAGACTGATTTTCTAGCATTTACCTATGAAAATGTATGACGTTACCTATTAAATACTAATTTACACAGTTTCCATGATCTTTTTAAGGGGTGAAGGTTTAGCATAATGGATAAGGTCTTTAACTCACAGATATAAATATAGTGTTTGATTGTTTTCTGTAGTTTTTAGCAAAGCTTGCAATAGTCTGCAGTCTGATCACCTAATATTTACCTATGATCTATAGTAAGTAGCTCATTAACAACTCAGAGCCTTAATCCTTTATGCTAATTGCCACATAAATATTCTACTTCATAGAAGAAAGGGCTGTATTTCACAAAGCAAACCCTTCCCAAGTGAATGGTGAACTGTATTATCTTTTGCCATCAGGTGTCTCACCACCCATTGGCAAATGCTGTGGTCAAAAGCCATTCCACTAGAGGCTTACTTTAGAGGCTTCTGTGCTTGCTCTAGAAGTGTCTCCATTGCAGGTTGTATCACAGGCAATTTGTCCACAGTTCACAAGTTCATCAAGCATTATTGTCTTGGCCTCCACTCTTGGAACCAGGCCTTCATTAGTACTACTTCACTCCATGATTTAGCATTCTGTCATGCTACTCATTGCACTCTGTCTCCTTCCATCCTGGTAAATTTACTGCTTGGGATTCAGTGCACTTATTGACCCCACTACGTAAGGGTACTTTTACGTTAGGTATAAGTGATGCACTCTTACTGTTTTAGTTGAGTTCTGATGGTCGCTACTTACTGGGTTCCAAATTCTGTCTTGTTGTCCCCTTTGGACAGCCCCTGTACACAGCTTCACCTGTTGGAGTTCCTTGTATATCTATGAAGTATATACTTAAATATTTATTTGTTAGTAGCATGGGTGCTGCACCTTCATTATTTCTTAATTTGCAAGAATTGGGCTGCCTTGCTGACTAGGATCAATTGGTAAGCTCAGGACCTCTGTATGGTCATATGTTTAGCTCATGATATCACAATGTGTGCCAGCATCAGGTGTGCTTGCTTCGGGAGTAGAAATATCTCAGAAATAGGAGACCAATTGTGATTGGTGAAAAGGATGAACTGAGCATTTGAACCATCAAGGTCGGGGGGGGGGCGTCCCTTCATGAATCAACTTATATGGTAACTATGTGTGGTGTTTACTTCTGAGACACTGCTATTAACCATAATAAGGTTCCTAAAATCAAATGTGGAAGGTACTATAAATAAGTGGAGAACTTGAAAAGTTTGGTTGAATGGTGCACAAGAATGTACAAAGAATAAACGTTTTGCATTTTATAAAAGCTTTATGGTTTTCCAAATTAAAACATTGCTAAGGTTTTTCAGAGAATACCCATTTGGTCTGCCAAACTGCAAGGACCTAATGGAGACTCTGCTAGACAAAAACTGGATTTAAATATTTGGATGAATGAAAAAAATTACATTTTTTGGAGTTGTTCCAACTACAGGTGACACCTTTATGAAGCAAGTGGCCTGGTCACTTTTCACAATATAAGCAGAACGGCAGGAAGGAGAGCTTCATCACACTAAGGAAGAAAACTATACCACAGAGTTAAGAACCTGCCAAAGGTAATTTTCAGAAGATTGTTCAAGAAAAATATCTCTGCTCGTACAAGATGTTTCTGAAGAAGTCTGATGGAATGAGGACGAAAGCACTGAAACAAGTCCATTAAATATTTTCTCCTTCATGACATTGTTCAGCGTGTGTACTTTAGATATTTCAGACAAAAAATATTCTGTTAGTATCTTCCAGGAAAACTTTTGTGTGTTGTAAAAAGGCACTTGTTCCACTCATTCCCTCTGAGATTTTGTTTATTCAAATATATCTTTGAATATTTAGTAATCTTAATCCTGAGGTTGCTGAGACTTGAGCTTTGAAAATATATATAATAGGACTTAGTGTACAACAATATTGATGGAGGTGTGTCAGACGAGTGGCCATAATCTCAAGGGTCTTCACAAGTTTAAATTGTTCTAGGAACAAATTTTCATATGGAAAGAAAACTCTGCTTGTTTTACTAAAACACATGAAACACCTGTTGTATGTAGCTGTTCCTTAGTGTTTTCCACCCATATCATATCATTATATGTTGGTGGAGTTTTTTTGGTTATTATATAGGTTCATAGTGTCTACAAGGCAGATCAGTCCAAGGACCATGAAAGCCTTGCAGGACTCATTCTCATATAGCACCTTCTTCCTCCAAGAGGGCAGCATAGGATAGCCCTTGAGAGAATTAATGGCTACCCATCCAGTTATCAAGGTTGGCCTTAAAAAATGAGGCTTTCATTGTTTAGTGTGAATAGATAGATTATTCCAGAGAAATTGTATGTGGTGGATGATGAATCTGTCATGCTAGCATGTCTAGTTTATTTGTTAGTCAAGATTTAAAACCTTAGTATGGGTGTTTGTGACATTTTTTGTTTTGTGAAGAAGTAAGAGATCAAATATGGCAGGGTTCTTCTTGGTATCATGTGTTCATTATAAATCACTGTAGAGGAGTCTTTAAGACATAGTATAGCAGTAGGAATTCAGGTGTGCTTTTGTAGTGGAGGATCTTCAGGCCTGTGAAATTTTTAGGTAGGAACTTCTGGGGTCTTTCGAGTTTTGCAATCTGTTTAGATAAATACTTCTTCTCAGTAATTATCCCACTTTATGAGATGCTTTTAGATTCTTTAAGACAAACAGAATGGTTTTAAGAATACTGTTGCAACATGGTGATCAAGGGCACAGATTAGTAAACGAAGATTCCAAGATCCCCAAGGACTAAATCAAACTTGAGAAGGGGTACTGTCTATGCAACGGCTTATAGAACAATTTAGTTTTCCAAATTTGATGATCCCATATTTTTAGCATTTAGTTGTCAGTTTTCTCCATGCCAGTTAACTGCAGGATCGTGACCAAGCTGCATTGAAGTTGAGTGCATTTTTCATGCTGCACCAAGGGTGGAGATAAATTTGATGATTTGGCAGGATTTGTTTACACAGAGAACAGATACTTTTTTCAGACTGTTTTCTGGTGTTTACCATTAAGATGAATGAATGAATGAATAGGTGAATGAATCAATAATAAGTAAATAAATTTGCTTAGAGCCAGTGAGTGGCTAACAGCAATATGTACATTATATAACTCCACACATGCTACTATGACCAATAGCAGTGATTTCTCTCACATGGTTAATTAAATTACTGTAACTCGTGCATCCTAATGTGTACCTTTTATAAATAATGGGGTGTATGATGGCAACAATATTTACATAAAAACAAAAATAATAATAGTGGAACAAACATTCTTCAAACATTTATAATTCTGTTACTTCTGGATTAGTAATTTTAAGATATTAACATGCTCAGCAAAGTAATAATTAGTACCGCTGAATCACAGCTGTTTGTTCTTGTAACTCAGTTCCCAGCTAGAGTGTCATCTCCACAGAGTTTGCATATTCACTCAAGTCTCTGGTTTCATCACTTATCCCAAAGACAGGTGATAATACGTGTACAAATACAGGTGACTTGTCTGCTCCAGATTGTCACTGATCATTCATACGTGTGAGTTTATGGGCATTGTTTAATGGAGTTGTGTCCTATCCAAGATCTGAGGACAGCCTAATGGTGCAGTTCTGTCCTCTGGTTGCTATCTGTGTGGTTTGCATTTCCGCCAAGTATTTTGGATTCCTCCCACATCCCCAAAACCATGCTGTTTGGTTTCTGTAAATTCTTGTTGATATATATATATATATATATATATATATATATATATAAATCCCTACAGCAAACTGGATGAGTCAGTCTTGTCAAAGCACAGATCCACCAAAATGTTACACCATTTCTTGCAGCAAGTCTCCCTGTAACCTTTCATATGGGAGGTGCTTCTCTCTTGTACCCCATTGTTTACATAACTCTGCAGGTGCACAAACTTATAGGAGAGGGGCTTCTATAAAAGTGAAAAAAAAAACAACTTGCAAAAGCTAGCTATGTTGGTGTACAGGGATTCAGCCCAAGTAACACATTTTATTTAGCAACACTGGTACTTGCTGGTGCTGATGTGGGGAGAATGGGATGCATATTCTCAGGTGATGGGTGGAATAGGACCATGCTGTGTGATAGTCCATCTGAGGAGAGGGTGGCAACACTTGGTGGTGGTCCTGGGTTGCATATTTAGTTTAACAAGGCAAAGGATGTAGTTTTCCCTTAACTACATGGAAGAGTGATATGCATGAAGGAACATAAGGTTTCCCACTGTGATGCAGGCTGTTCTTCCTCAACCAATTTGTGAGCCTAAGTACTTAAAACATATTGTTACAAAGGTGTCACTAAGTACACAAGCAGCCCACATGACTTGATGATGGTCCCTTAAGAGTTGTCTTGATGGTTGTCTGGCAAATGGGGCTAAAAGCATAAAAAATTGATACCACTTCAATCCTACAGCAGAGCCAGTCTATGTAAACCCATTTTGGGAAAAGGGATTTCAGGGGTCTGAAATTGGGACATCATTCTTGTAGTCAATATTCATCAAATAGCAGTCTTCCCTATATTTTGCCTTTAAGCTTATCTTTGTGGCCAGGTAATGATTGGAAGTGGTTCAAGAAGGACCATTTCACCTATCCGGTTAACAGATAAATAAAAGTAAAACAAGTAAATGAATAAACTGGCTCTTGCTTTACAGCCACTGCTTGCTAGGATAATCTCAGGCTTCAGTATACCATAATTAAGTAAAACTGGTAAAGCAGGTCTTGAAAATGGATGGATTAATTTACATAATTGTAAATATTTGCTTTTTCACTTTGTGCAGCAGGAGATAAACTTATGGAAATGTGTTATTATTTTTTCAATTGTTTGGGCTGTAATTCTTATCTATAAGTGCTAAACATCATACCACTGGGGCTAAAAAAATAGACTACTTTCTCTTTTTTTCAAAACAGTTAGTCTCAAGTATAAGCCATATCATTAGTGATAAAGAACTTGTGTTTGTCTCTTTGACTAGTAGTGGATACAGCCATATGTAGACTTGCCATTTATAAAAATACTTTACTTTGGGTTACATTTACTGATAATGGTGGATAAAGATTTAACTTTTGAGAACATCTTCACTGTTCTTTTCTAAAGTCTCTATTTTATTACTGCAGATGAATTTGGGTGTCTGTCATGGTCTCATTCAGAAAATCGAATATTGTATGTGGCTGAAAAGAAACGTCCTGTTTCAGACTCCTTTTTCCCTAGCAAATATCAGGAACCTACAGGTAGCACTGAGAAGATGGGTGAAAACATTACCCCAAGAAAACAAGAGAAGCTCCAAAAGGTACATTCTGTCACGGATGGTAGTTGTATATTTGAGAAAACACTTATGTTTAAGAGACCAGTAATATATCTGTTTTAATTTAATTGCAGAAGGAATGCATAAGTGAAATGATACAACATTTAAGGGGATTGCAGAGTGTTCTGCTTTAAGGATATGCTTAAGATTTAGAAAGGTTACTCTCAGTTAGAGCGTCTTCTGTGTGTCGACATGCGTTAATGGGCATTCCTTCGTTGAAGGTTGTGCGTTAGGCCCGGCAAGCCAGCATGTAAAAAATCTACTGCCAATCATTAGCGGACCGGAGTTCCGCTGTGGCAACCCCTAACCAGGAAAAGCCGAAAGACGCAAACAAACTTGACTGATGTCTATGCTATTCAAGTGGTCCACACATTGCCTTTCTTAAAAATATGCGGAATATCATAACATGAAATTGAAAATTTCTAGAGTTCTGTTTCATGCCATTGCTGTGTTGAAGTATTGCTGCTGGCATCCAAAGCATTATTGCATCTTGTTTGTTAGCAGGAAAGTACCCTCTGTTAAGAACATATAATTAATGTCCATCTTGAGTTGATGTTGAGTCCTCCTTCATCCTTGTTCTTTCTACTGTGTATCTAAAGCATTCTCAGTTATTAAATTGTGTGCATAGCTTCTGCTACTGTTCTCATGGAGTTTGGGTTACTTATTAAAGTAGTTAAGTGATTAGTTTTTTTTTTTTTTTTTTTTTTGTGTTCAAGACGTGACACGTATTCTGACAATGAGGAAACAATATTTGAAGACTGTGTCACTTGCATCAACTTAAGAAGAAGGAAGTAAAAGAAAATAACTGTAGATTTAATGTCAAGTGTCCTGATGGGTATGAATTCTAGACAGGGTAGTATTTCTTCACCAGTCAGAGTTTAGATTTTTTTCCCAGTGTACATCTACATTTAAAATCATTTGCTTTCCTAAATGTTGCAAGTTGTGATATAATGTGCTGACTACATAAGCATGCTCATTCTTGGAGTCCAAGGGAACTTGCTGACATTTATACAGTTTCAGTTTTGATCTTTGCCATTTGAAAAGTCTTGAATTTACATGTCTAACATTGCAATAAGTATTTGCGTGACCATGAAATCATCATCCCAGACCTGTCCCAGCACTGCCTGTACTGTTGCAGTGAAGAGCTTAATGGTAACTGACCCATATGTTAGTAGTTCAGCCCAGCTACTTGACATCAAAAGTGGGAATAGCTGTTAACCTACTTCTAAGAGATAGTGGTGAGCAACAGTTTTGTGTGTTATTTTCTTGAACTATAAAGAAAAATGTACTTCCTTTGTTTAGCAGAGCATACACCTGTCTTGTGCAGAATGGAAAAATACAGTGCCTGAGAATTTGTTTTATGAAGATTTAGTTGAAGCCATGAATATTCACTTAGTAGACAAATTGAAAATTCTTGTGGTTGTTAGATAAGGTTGTGCTCTATACTGAAAATGAACAAAAAGTGTTAATAGTATAGCTGTGATGTTGCAGGTGGTTGTGTTAGTGCCTGTAATGCTGACATATATGCATAAACACCGAGAATGACAGTGTTCTTGATTTAATGTTATTGCATGCAGATCAATAACATTCTTGATTTAAAGTTATTGCTTGCACATCAGTAGTGAACCAGAAATATCTAGCAATGATTCAGTACACTTTTGACAGAAGTGTTATATTGAAAATTAGTTAAAACATACATAAAAAGATGACAGTATGAAAGTGCTCAAACCCTAACTTTCACAAAAGTCTGAAGATTGCATTATAATCCATGATGGGATGTCAGCATCATTGTAGCCATTGTATCCAATAGAGCTCGTTAAGTTTCTTTTTCCTAACTTCAGTGGCTGCCTCCTGATCTTTTTTTACAAAATAAAATTGCTGCCTCACACATTAAACAAATGTTGACATATCTGGAGCCCTAAGTGTTATTAAAGAAGTGTAACGGGCAAACTGTTCAGCACATTCACATCTTTGCAGTGGTGGCTTTAATTAGATACTATGCCTTAAACTGGATTTGACAAGTCACAATAAACACAGTAGAAAGTAACTTTGTAACATTTGGTAAACAACTTGCAATACCTCAATAATTAATCAAATGACACACATTGTGTCAGTAGCATTTTGCCCATCCAGATGTGACCTTTCATATGATGCTAAGCAGTTATATCTTGTTTGATTGAGATATTTAGAGAAAGATATAGTTTAGGACAGTTTAAATAAATATCATATGAACAACATAATATCTCTATAGTTACGCTAGACGTGAGGTCACATATCAATGCTTTTGTATTATCTGTTGTGTAAGCTTTAAAATGAAGTCTTGCAGCAGCTATTCTGTAGCATTGTTTGGCAATTATTAATGGAAATTCGGATTAGAAAATGGAGGTATAACTGAGTAAACATCTGGAGGAGTCAGTAGGGTTTTGTGAGTTAATAAAAAATGTTTTTTTGTTGCTTTTGTTTCTTTCTCATGCTGTTAATGTGAGGCTTTTTATTTTATTTTATTTTATTTATTTTTGCCGGGAACTGCAAAATGTTCCATCCTGAAGTGGATCATGGTCAGACAAGTAGGATAATGGATCCCTAGCCATACCAATATCCAATTACTTGAATCTCTCTCTTCCCAGGTATCATAAACACTCTTCCAGCCTTCCAGTATGCATACTGTTTTCTTCTTTGCTTTTACAGTGATCACAGAGATTTGGATTTAATTTTAAACTTTTATTTCAAATTTTACAGCAAAAACATTGACATCCATTTGCTAAACAAAAAGAAACAAAGGAAAAAAAACTCTTGCATTAAAAGCAGAGTTGATATGAGCAAAAGTATAACTTTTTTTCCACTTGAAACTCACATTTACTGAAACTGTATCTGGTAAGTCATTGAATTACAAGAGACATGCTAGGATTTATAGACAAAACAGCATGTACTGAAGCACTCATTAATGGCTATGTGAAGGGTGTGAGGATTCAAAGGCAATCTGTAGTACATTTGCTAACATCCAGGGACAGGCCACTGGACACAATGTCCCTTTTTTAGGGGCAGACCAGGAGGAATACTTGTTGGTGTGAAGTAACTTGGTCGCAGGACAACATTAGACAAATGAAGGCTGAAGGAATCAAGTCCTGCACTGCTTAAGCAGCTAAATAACAACTTTTAGTCTTAATCTTCTACGCCAAGTGTCAGGCAAACACTGTTGTAGCCCATCACAGTGCATTTCTTACCAATGTGCATGTAAAACACAAGCTAAATTAAAATATATATTCAGAGTTAAAATATTAGCATTAAACTTGTAGACTTCATGTTATTCAATTTATCCACAAAAAGGTAATGAATACACTGCCAACAAAACAAGGAAATCAAGGATTGTACCCAAAAAGGATGTCTCATGTGGTGATGGTCTTGTTTACTATACTCGATAACTCCCTATACACCAGAATTACTCTTAAGAAGGAAGAACCAAAATTATTTATTTAAATATATTTTTCTTTACCAGGGTGTAGTATTCACACACACACACACACACACACAAACACACGAACACACGTGGCCATCAGTTTGCATAACTATATACCTTAGATGTTTGCTTGAGATCAAGGGAATGAGTAACTACGTACATGTTGACCCAGAAATGTGTCTCCTCATGCTGTTGTCAGAATCATACAGTGTAATCCATTGTAGCCCTCACCTACCTAGCTCAAGAATCAGAATTGTGATGTTATTTAGAATGTTTTCTGTTATTGGACAGATAATTGAAAAAAAAGTCCCATCTTCAACCTTAGAATGTTGTGTTGCTGTGTCTTTCGGCTTTTCCCGGTTAGGGGTTGCCACAGCGGAACTCCGGTCCTCTAATGATTGGTAGTTGATTTTTACGTGCTGAGTTACCAGCCCTGACGCACAACCTTCAACGAAGGTACACCCATTCATGCATGTCTCGATGCAGAAGATGCTCTAGCAGCACCACCACCGCGGGCAGATCTTCAACCTTAGAATAACTTTCTTTTTTTCCTAGTGTTGGAAGCCAGTATAAAATGAAACTGTTCGTTTCAGAACTGTTGACATTGCTGAACAGGATTTTAAATTCTTATTTCCTTCTCTCTAAGAATGGGTTCAAACTGATAAAGTGGGCATAGTTAATAGAAATTTGTGGACTGGGGCTAGGGATTTGGGGGTTATTTTGAAATATAAAAATGACATTATTGTTCACACCCCCAGTGTTGCCCATTTATATGGGAAAAGGAGAAGTGCATAATATATGGCAACCCAAAAGGTGTTTTTGTGAGACTACTGAACGTTTAATTGTCAGCTGTCCTAAAAAGCAGTGTCCCCAGTGTGAGGAGTAATGGTAGTCTGCTAAATGATGTAAAATATTGTGTACAGTTTGTAGTGAAGGACAATTTTTTGATTGTTTAGAAGCACTAATACCTGTAACACTAATGCTGCTATTTCTGATGTTTCTTAAGTGAATGTTATTCCTTCTGTACTTGTTATTGTACTGCATGAAGGGGAATGTCAGTTGCATGTTTTTTTTTTTTTTTTTTTTAAACAAACAACATCTTTGGCTATATCATATGTGATAATTTAACAATCATACATTTATATAAATGAAAACAAACCATATTTACATAAATTTTAGTTGCAAACATTATACATCACTTACAATCTATCCAGTCATTGTCAGTCAGACATAACATAGCTCATTCAAATCCTGCCTTCTTTTAAACCTTGTTCCCCCTTTGCTTGTATTGTTCCCACAATTCCCATTTTTTATTATGTAATTTGCTCCTAACCTTTTCTAAAGATCACGATTCCAGTTGATGTTCATCGTGTTTCACTGTTGCAGTCATTACAATTGGGTTATTTTGCTGGCAGGCTACCCACAGTCGGCCTGAATTCCAAAGTCTAGGTCCGGCGTCAGTTGCTGTCGCCTCCTCCCTGACGTCAGTGCGCCAGGGGTATAAAAGATGCAGCCGACGCCATTTTCTTCAGTCTTTCTTGCTGCACGGTGCCCGAAGCAAAAGCAGTTCGCAAGTGCCGGTCGGCCGACTCCTGAGATTTTCATGTTCAAATTTCAGATCCGAAGTCTTCATTAAAAGCTAAGTACCCCGTTGGGGAAACTTTTTTCTTGCTCCAGACCGATGTCAGAAAAAGTTAATAATTGTATTTCTTGTGGGAAACAAATACCTCATAAGGATATTCATTCTTACTGTATTCCTTGCCTAGGCCCTGACCACGACATTGCTAGTTGTCGGTTTTGTGCTAGATTTAACCAATGCACTATTAAGCGTCGGTTCGACTTTGCATTTCATTACTTTGGCAGACGATTTAATTGTATAATGCCGTCGGAACAGCCGACTACCGGAGTTTACAAAAAACACAAAGAAAAGGACAGGCATCCGAAGTCAAAAACCGACGACGAGGCTTCTTCTAGGCCAGTCGCCGGTTCTCAGTGAGGCGCTTTCG
This sequence comes from Protopterus annectens, assembly GCF_019279795.1. NCBI lineage: Eukaryota > Metazoa > Chordata > Ceratodontiformes > Protopteridae > Protopterus > Protopterus annectens. The sequence goes on along the minus strand of NC_056739.1, from coordinate 1,723,855,609 downwards.
CAGCCCCTGACAACCGCTACTTTAGAGCCACAGGCCGATACTGATTCCCACGTGGAATCAACCAGGCCTACAGAAACTCAAGGTATTGGACCTTCGGAAACCATTCTTTCAGATGGGTCCAGAGCCACTGAGCAGGCATCGGCTTCTGAGGGCGTTTTCAGGCCTGCAGAATTATATGTTAAAACGACTTCAGCTTCAAAGGCAAAAACTAAAGCAGCTTTAAAGACAAAGAAACAATACAACAGCCCCATAGACAGGCTTCCATGCCTAAAAAACAGATGCTCATAATGGCCGAAGACCTGATTACTTTGATCAGGGGTTCTCATTCCCCTCCTGTCAAGAGGCCTAGGCAAGAGTTAGAATATGAATCTTCAGATCAGGTTTCCATTTCATCTGATTCCTCTTCTGATCAGCAATACTCTCTTCCTCCTTATGAGGATTCTGATGCTGAAGAATCTATCCCCTCAGCTTCTCCACCTGAGGATTATTCTTTTGGGGAAACATTGCATACCATGAGGGAGCATTTCCACTGGGAGAGCCAAGATTATTCAGAATCTAAGAAAAGGCTCAGAGACTTTCTATTATTGCCTCAGCACAGGACCCTTGTTATTCCACATGTGCTAGACAATGTAGATGATGTATTTTCAGAGTCTAGTCTGACTCCTGACCTCCAGCTCCTGTTAAGCCAGACAGATAGTACAGGGTTCCAGACTCCCACAAATTTCTTTTTAAAAACCCAGCTGCTGACCCAGAAACTATCTCTCAGGGTCCCAAGGCCTCCACTGCAAAAAACCCTACCCCCTCTGACAGAGATTCCAGGGCACTGGACAGATAGGATAAAAAGATTTACACTTCTGCTACCTTGGCTGTAAGGGCTTTAAATTGTCAGTTTCATATGCTTAAATATCAGCAATACATAATGTCACTGCTTAAACAGAAAATGTCGACAAATTCTGAATGTGCAGAAAATAAAGAAATGCAGGATTTATTGCATGCAGCTGAACAAGTTGGAAAGCATACTTTACAATGTGGTTTTGATTCTTTGGAGGCCTCCTGCAGAGCCGCTGTTACGGGTTCTGTCATTAGGAGGCATGCTTGGTTAAAGGAACAGAATCTGCCTGATCATGTTATAGCAAAATTACTAGATGCTGCATTACAGCATGATACCTTCTTTGGTGTTAAAGCAGAAGAGGTGTTGAAGAAAATGGAGGCAAAGCCAAATCTATGCAGACAGTCAAGGATTTCTTACAGGTACAGCCTCCAAGATTTAGCAGACACTGGCCTACTAAGAACTGGTGCTTTCCAGTGTCAGACAGGCCACAAAGAGGCAGATACAGATGCCCTAGAGGCAGATCCCAGCCCCAAGGCTCATACAGGTCTAAACAGTGGGGTGCTTCTACCTCCAAAAGCGGAGAAGACAAGTCACACCCATACAGAAAGCAGTCCCAATGTCTTCCCCCTGCCAGCGCCAAGCACTTATCTACTGGCAGCTTCTTTAGGGGGAAAACTAACACTTTTTTCTCAAAATTGGCACCTAATCACCCAGGAAAAATGAGTCTTGAACATAGTGTCACAAGGTTACAGATTCCACTTTCACACCCTGCCAAGGCCAAACGGTATGCCAGACCTGCCACAAAATCAGTGGGCAGAGGCACAAAAACAAGTTACATCCCTCATGGACATGGGGGCCATTCAGCAAGTACCACAGCAAGAGCAGGGACTAGGATTTTACTCAAGACTTTTCTTGGTGCCCAGAAAGGACAAAGCCTGGAGGCCAATACTAGACCTATCTATTCTAAGCACATAACTGGATATTCCAAAATTCAAAATGTTGACTTTGCAGCAGCTTCTGCCCATGCTGGGCAAGAAGGCTTGGCTTGTAACTTTAGACCTAAAAGAGGCATACCTGCATGTCCCAATCAGACAATCATGCAGAAGATACCTCATATTCATAGCTGGCTCAATGCACTACCAATTCTCTGCACTGCCCTTTGGCTTATCTACTGCGCCCAGGGTCTTCACAAAATGCCTGGCACCAATAATTGTATTTTGCAGACAAAGAGGAATACAAATATATCCTTACTTGGACGGCTGCCTTATTCAAGCAGAGAACAAGGACATACTACTACAGCATCTGGCGTTTGTAAAAAGATTATTAACATGCCTAGGGTACACAGTAAACAAAAATAAATCAAAACTTGTACCCTCTCAAGAGATAATATTCCTGGGTGCAAGCTTAAATACAACTGCCCAGATGGCTTATCTCACGCCAGACAAACAAAGGCAACTGACTACTTATTTCAAAAGGTTGGCAACAAACACCCAGTTAACTGCAAGAAAAATTCTGCAGGCTTTGGGCTTCATGGCATCCTGCATTCTGCTGATTCCATATGCAAGACTGCATATGAGGAAACTACAGTGGTATCTAAAAAGTGTTTGGACTCAACATTGCCACAGCCTGGAAACAATAGTTACACTCATTCCCTGCCTACAACAGGAGTTTCAATGGTGGGCAAAGGCCTGTCACCACAACAAGGGGCAGCCATTTACCATACCCCCAGCCAGGCAAACATTGACAACAGATGCATCAGATTATGCCTGGGGGGCCCACATGGCAGGAACATGTATTCAGGGCTCATGGTCCGCAATCCAAATGCATCTACATATCAATCAAAAAGAGATGCTAGCTGTTCAGAATGCCCTGACAGCCTTCAAGGATCTACTGCATCCAGGACAACTACTGATAAAGACGGACAATGCTACAGTCATGTGATACATAAACAAGCAGGGAGGCACACATTCCTACCCCAATTGCAGACTAACCATGACTTTGTTGGACACAGCATTCACTTACCAAGTACATCTGCAAACACAGTTCCTGCCAGGAAAGATAAATACTCTGGCAGACGAACTAAGCAGAAACCTCATGGATCCCCACGAGTGGAAATTGGATCCACAAGTATTCAACATGATAACAAGGAATTGGGGATGCCCGGACATCTATTTGCCTCCCTTCACAACTGCCAACTACAGAGATTCTGCACAAGGACTTATCACAAGCAAGCATGGAAAGTGGATGCTCTATCTTTCAGCTGGAAAAACTTAACAGTATACGCCTTTCCCCCACTGCCTCTCCTCCCCAAGGTACTCCTAAAGGTCAGACAAGAAAAGCCAAAAATGATACTGATTGCCCCAGACTGGCCCCGCCAGCACTGGTACCCAATCCTAAGGAACTTGACTCAATGCCCAGCGTGGACATTACTTCAAATTCCTCACTTACTGACCCAACAAAACAATCAGATTCTGCACAGCCAACTCAGAACCTTAAATCTGGCAGCATGGCGGATAATGTAGTTTTTCAAAACACACCACTCTCTAAAGCGGTTATGGATGTTATCTTGGAGGCCAGGAGGCCCAGTACCAGAAAATCTTATGCAGAAAAATGGAAGAGATTCTGTGCTTGGAACCAGACACAAGGAATTGACATGATTGTACCAAATATCCCTCAGATTTTGCAATACTTAACTGAGATGCTGGACAAAGGCCCATCCTTTTCATCAATTAAGATTCATGCTTCTGCCATTTCAGCTCATTACAATACAGAGCCACCTCTTTTTTTCTCATCCTTTATTAAGGCAGTACCTCAGAGGAGCCAAAAACTTATGGCCTCCAAGGAGATCACCAATGCCTGCATGGGACCTCAATTATGTCTTGGAAAACTCACTCTGTCTCCTTTTGAGCCAGCCGCTACAGCTGATATAAAATTTTTATCATGGTAAACAGCTCTGCTCCTAGCAATAACCTCTGCAAGATGAGTCTCAGAGCTACAGGCACTCATGGCTGTGGAACCTTTTATCATTTTTCATCCAGATAGGGTTTCTCTAAGGACAAACCCCACTTTTATGCCTAAGGTAGTGTCCAGTGTGGCCCTTAACCAGACTATTCATTTGCCTACCTTTTATCCAAACCCACAGAATAAGGGTGAGAAATTTCTGCATTCTTTGGACATACACAGACAGCTGCGCTTCTACTTGGACAGAACCAAAGCTTTCAGAAAGACTGAGCAACTTCTGGTAGCATATGCTGCAGGATCACAAGGAAAGGCTATCTCAAAACAGACTATTTCAAAGTGGATAGGTCACTGCATTCGTCTATGCTATTCTCAACATGGCAAATCTGTACCTAAGGGCATTAGGCCACATTCAACCAGAGCAGCAGCCACTTCAGCAGCCTTCCTCAGAGGAGTGCCAACCAAAGACATTTTAGAGGCTGCAACCTGGAGTTCAATGCATACTTTTACAAAGCACTACCACTTACCTCTCTACTCCAAATCCAGGGCAGGCTTTGCCACTAAAGTTCTGCGGGGCCTCATAGCCGCTCCTAATTCTATATAGTTCCAGCCACCCATCCTTAGCTTTGGGATTCAACCCAATTGTAATGACTGCAACAGTGAAACATGATGAACATAGTACAGTTGTGTACCTACCATAAATGTAGATGTTCGAGTGTATTCACTGTTGCAGTCCAGGTTACCCACCCACCATCCCCTTTATCTTTGCTGGACCTTATCTGTACTTCTCTGTTTCTATACAACCTATGTGGTGTATTTGCTTGTAGATAAGTGCATGTATGCTTATTGACATATTTTTAGCCTACTCTTTTGGGGGCACCTGACATCTGGGGCAAGAAAAAAGAAAATGGCATCAGCTGCATCTTTTATAGCCCTGGCGCACTGACGTCAGGGAGGAGGCAACAGCAACCGACGCCGGACCTAGACTTTGGAATTCAGGCCGACTGCAGGTAGCCTGCCAGCAGGATAACCCAGCTGTAATGACTGCAGCAGTGAATACACTCGAACATCTGCATTTATGGTAGGTACACAACTGTACTTTTTATCTCTTTTACTATATTCACGACTTCTAGTATAGTTGGTATAGACTTTGATTTCCATTTTCGAGTAATTGTTTTTTGGCAGCCACCATAATTAGACTCAACAATCTTTACTATATCTTGGCAATGTTGATTCTGTATAATAGCTCAAAAATCATTTCCTTAGTTACACCAATTTGCTTACCCAGTATCTCTGACAGAATAGTCTGCAGGGAATCTTTAAAGTCTACCAACTCATTACACTCCCAGAAAATATGTTCCCAGTTATCTTTTTCTTCCCCATAACACCTCCGACATTTGCTGTCTAACTGAGGAAAAATTATTTGGAGTCTACCTGGGTTATAAAAATACCTATGTAAACACTTCCAAGCAAAGATCCTAAATCTTCTAGTCTTTGTTTAATATTTGGGAGACATACATATATCCCTTCATTGTTTCTTTGTGAATTACTTATCCAGTCTCTCTTCCAAATACTTTCTAACCTCTTCTGATTGATTCTTATAGTTATCATGCAATGTTTTGCATGATGTACTAATTATTCCTTTTTTAAAATAGATTCTACTAAAACTCTACCAATGCTGGTCTTTTTCTTAGGATCCCCATATTTATTTCTCTTTGCATATACTCTATTAATTCTTGCTATGGAAGGCAATCTCTAGCCTCCAGTCCAAATAAATTGTTGGCCTCTACCCATCATGTTACCTTTCCCTCTGTAATAATTTGGTCTCAATACCTTAGTTGTTTTTCCAGTTTTCTCCAATAAATTCCAGCCCCCCTCTTGACTACTGTCTGTATCCCTAATTGCAATCATCCCTATCAGCAGAATCTTCTTTCTCTATTCCTGTGTTGGTTTAGTTCTTAGAATACTTTCTGCTACTTTATGAATGTAATATTCTGTATGGTTATTGTTATTCTCCTTAAGAATCTGCATCCAGAATCCCAGTCTCTACTTGTTTCTTGAACTTCCCCCTGTTTCATCATCATCACTTTCCACTGTGAATTATAGGTTTCTGCTTGTGCTGTGTATAGGGGCCATAACTGTGTAGCTCTGAAATACCCCTTCAAATTGGTTAATCCCAAACTGCCTTGTTCTGTTGGAAGAATCTGCTTATCCCACTTGACTCTTGCCGTTTTCCCATCCCAGATAAAATCCTTCAGATTTTTATTAATTGCTATCCACAACTTCTCCTCTGGTTGATAAAAATATGCCTGACCTATGTATAAAACTAAAGGGACTAAAACTGCTTGTATCTTGCTATCTATATCCATATAAGAGAGCTTCCAATTCTCAGTTTTTGTATTATCTTTTGTTTAATCTGAGAATCCACATATCCGTAGCTGCCACACCAAAATCCTTTTTTAATCCATATTCCTAAGTACTTCATTTTATCATGTCTCCATAAATATGGATATTGCTGAACCAATTTGTGTGTGGGTACATCACTTACAGCTATTGCCTTTGTTTTAACTTTATTAATTGTGTATTCCAAAAAGATTTAAAACTGCCTCAAAATATTCCACAACACTGACATGTGCTTTTCTGGTTTTATCAGGTATAATTTAATGTCATCTGCAAATAGCTGTTCTTACCATACCAATTATATCCTTGATTTTCTGAGTCCTTTATTTTTTTGCCAACATTTCTAAGTATAATGCATATAACAAAGGGGAAAGAGGACACCCCTGCCTGTTTCCTCTGCTGAAATAGAAATTATCAGAGAGGACCTTACCCACTTTAATTTTCGACTCTGATCACTCATATACCCTCCTAATCAACCTTAGAAATTTATCAGGGGAATGCAAGTGCTTCCATTGCCCAGCTCATAAACTCCAAGCTTACTCTGTCATATGCTTTCTCTGCATCAGGACCCACCAGCAACAGTGGTATTTTCTTACATTCTGCTTCCCTCTGGATCATCAGTGTTCTGTTAATGCTGTTAAATGTTTGTCTCCCCTCCACAAAACCACATTGATCAATATCTATCAATTTTGGCATCACATTTGCCATTCTTTTAGCTATTATAGACATATAACCACTTTATAATCATGGTTTAGGATTGAGATGGGCCTCTATGAAGCTGGATCTGATTGGTCTTTACCCTCTTTAGGTATTACAGCCACCACAGCTTTCTTCCAGGATGTTGGTGCTTCTTTTCCTCTTAAAATATTGTTAAACAAAACCTTTCAGATCTTTGTCAGCTTTCTCCGTCCTAGTTTCCAAACTTCCACAGGAGTACAATGCATCCCTGGGGACTTTCCTTTGGATTGGCTGTACATCACTGTTCTTATCTCATCTCCTATCCCGTTACTACCTTATCTACCTCTTATCTTGGCATATTTAATTATTCCATTAGCATTTCCATTTGTACTTTTCTTGATTTCCATATTTCTCTGCTTTATACAGACTTTCATAACATTTTCAAAATATTTATAGTACTGCTACAGGATCTCGTGTTATCTTCCTTGTTATAGGCTGCCTAAGCTTGGCAACAGCCCTTTCTACTTTCTGTTGCCTGAGTCATTGTGCTAAAAGTTTTTGTGCTCTGGAGTTATCAAAAACAGTTGCTTACCAGCAATCTTTCTAAATCTTGCATAGTGTCGAGGTAATCCCTTATTTTCTGTTTAGCATTCTGCAATTAATCCTGTTCTTGTTCTGTGATTTCCCCTATTCTGCAATACTTTAACATCTTTTCTAATATCTCCTGAATAATTTCCACTACGCATTCCTTAAAGGAAAACTCCACCCTCTTCTACAGTTTAACTCAATCTTTAGGTTTCCTTTCTCCCTGCAATGTGGTTCCAGCATTGTATAGGTAACAGATACCTGCTTGTACTTTTTAAAACTTTTATTTCCTTGTACTGGAGTCAAAGGAAGGGAAAGCCCACCTACTTTTTTTTTTAAGCTCAACTTCTCACATACTTTGCAGAGGACTTTGTCTCCACCTGCATGACATATCATAGACACAGTGTGTAAAAAGCAACGGAGATCTTGCTTTCTCCGTTGCTTTTTTTTAAACCTGTCTCGCTATGTTAAATGGGTTTAACATAGCGAGACAGCTTTAAAATAAGCAATGGAGATCTCCGTTGCTTATTTTAAAGCTGTCTAGCTATGTTAAACCCATTAACATAGCGAGACAGGTTTAAAAAAAAAAAAGCAACGGAGAAAGCTAGATCTCCTTTGCTTTTTACTGTTTCGCTATGTTAAATGGGTTTAACATAGCGAGACACCTTTAAAATAAGCAACGGACATCTTCGTTGCTTATTTTAAAGCTGTCTCGCTATGTTAAACCCATTTAACATAGCGAAACAGTAAAAAGCAATGGAGATCTTACTTTCTCCGTTGCTTTAACCACAACTCTGATGTACTGCGTAGGCATGCAGTACATCAGAACTGCCGCGGATACCAGCCAGCTGCGGAAGGGCAGCAAAGAGGCATTATACAATGCCATTATTTAAGAAAAGTAATTATTTCTTTTCTTAAATAATGTCATAGTATAATAGCAATAACCCACTTCTGGGTGTGGGTAATGCGGGATTTACCCACGGTTGTCTTTGTTTGGTATGCCAACCGTGGGTAAATCCCACATTACCCACACCCAGGTGTGGGTTATTGCTATATTATCAACTCTTCTGACAAATTTACATAAGCAGCAACACAGTATTGAAATGCCAGTTCAAATGTTGGCTATTTATAATAGTTTGTGTTAAATTAACTTAAATGTAGTATCAAAGATTTCTGTGACATTTAGATAAAACTGGCACCCACACAAACAAGCCAGAACTGCAGAAAGAGGGACAGGGGGCAACTCTGTTAACTAGGTGCAATGATACAGTTCATTAAAAAGGTCTTTTATGCTTTTTTGTGACTTTCTTCCAGAGAAGGATGCATATCTGGTACACGCAGATCCATTGTAAGCGATTCCTACTGACTTTGATTCAATCCTTATATTGTCAGAGCGCATCACCATTTTGTAGTTCACAAAGGAAATGTGACAATTGACAGCAGTAATAATATACAACTGAATTTACTTTAATATACATTTACTATGTGCCCTTGCATTTAAAGAAAAGGAAGTCAGAAGTACTTAACTGTGTTTAAATGCATGTGCGCACACACACACACACACACACACACACACACACACACACACACACACACACACACACAGTTAGACATGTACATTTAAACATAGTACTGCATCCCACATATAGTAATCTACATGCTACCCACATGTAGTACTCTACATGCTACATACATTTTCATACACACACACATACATATATATATATATATATATATGTATGGGTCTACTTCAGAAACCCGAAGGCTCATTTACCCGACTTCCAAAACGTTGAGGTGAAACGGCCGACGACTGCACAACACTGATCTCCTGAAACACCAACTCTCCACTCCATGTAAGTAACCTCTTGGCCATCCTGACAAAAAAGTAAAACCGAAGGAAAGCAAACCCACCCACACCTCCCCTAACTAAACCTACCAATTCCGAGATCACACTACCGTGGGGTAAGAGAAAAAGTTCAACAGTATGGCCAAGAGGTTACTTACCTGAAGTGGAAAGTCTGTGTTCTGAGACATCGGTGTTGTGCGGTCGTTGGACTTTTTGTTTCGGCATTTTGGAAGTCATGTAAGTGAGTGTTTGGGTTTCTGTAGGGGACCCACATATATATATGTGTGTGTGTGTGTGTGTGTATATATATATATATATATATATATATATATATATATATATATGTGTGTGTGTATATATATATATTTATTTATGTGTGTGTGTATACATGGAATACTATACTATCACTGATCAGTATAATGAATGCCAGCAAATCAAGTTCAAGAATCACTCTCTAGAACCAATAAGACAATATATTAACAATTGGTTTAGCTGGTATAAATCTAAGTACACATTGGTTTTATACTGATTCCGTATTGCTAATGTGCCGCTTATTGGTGAGCATTTTTGTTTTTTAGTTATATTTTTTATACTATATTTAGATCTTAATTAAGTAAGAAGCTAACATAGTATGAGTGCACAATATAGGACCCAATATAACATTAGAAGTTATATTAGGATTTTGTGGTTACTGGGACACCGAGTTTTTGCTCTTCATTGGAGGTTAGGCTCGTATAGATAACCAATGTATACTTAGATTTATACCAGCTAAACAATTACTAATGTATTGTTTTATTGGTTCTAGAGAGTGGTTCTTGAATTTGATTTGCTGGCATGCGTTATACTGATCAGTGATAGTATAGTATTCCATCAGTTAAGCTTATATTTCGTCATTCTTAAAATGAAGAAGCAAAGTTGCTTCACAAGATGTTGATCTGTAATATAAGATATGTTCTGATGTCAATATTTAAAGTTTATTACATGTGATTAATTTTTGATTATGACAATGGAACATTATATGTTAAGTTGTCTATCTCGCCTTCATTCTTGCTGTTTGGGATTGGAGCCGATCCTCTGCTCCGACCTGGCCATCTTCAATAGCTTGAGAGCTGTTTACTGGCTCGAGGCTACCCCTTATCCCATGATGCCTAGCAATAGCTACCCAGATCTTGTTTGCCGCTTCAGCTGCGAGGTGTGTCGTTTTCTGGCTCAGGCTTTTATTTTCAAATTTTTTGTGTAGAAATATATTCTTATACTCCTTAAAACTATTAGATAAATTACCTTTTCTTAGTTTTATTTACTAGTGTTTGTTGTTGAGTACCTTGTTCTCCTTTAGTCCCTTTTAGTAGAACTCGTTTAAGTTAGAGAGTTCTCTCCTCCCCCACTCCCTTCCCAAGGAAGCTGTTTAACTTAGAGGCTTTCCTTTCCTCTGTTTTTTGCTATCGTTAAAGTTTGTTTTATATATTTTTTACATAGTCTGTTGTTGACTAGAGTAGAAATTTTTTCTATCTGTTTCTCTTCTGGTGCTTGGTTGTTTGTGGTTGATATGTATATCACTTACATAGGAACAGACTTAAACACAAGGGATATGTTCGCAAGGTTGCCACTAGAAAGAGTGTCCACAATTTGTCAACAAGTGCAAATTCTAATGCAGAGCAAAAGGATCCAAGTCAGATATGTCCTTCAAACTCTGGGCTCCATGGCAGCTGCCATTCTTCTACTCCCACTAGCGTGCTTCCACATGAGAATTCTTCAGTGGCTTCTTTTCATGCAGTGGTCTTTCCAAGAGCTACCCATGTCTCACATGATCTTGATCATGGAGGCATGCAAAAGACACCTTTCTTGGTGGATGGTCTCCCCATTAGTTACTCAGGGCAGACCTTTCATGCAACCCCCTCCGGTAGCCACAGTGATGACAAACACCTCCCCGATGGGGAGGGGGGGGACATTATCTGGGCAGGACAGTCCAAGGCACTTGGCAACCTCACGAATACCATCTGCACATAAATGTCCTAGAAATGAGAGCCGTGCTCTTAGCGTTGCAAGCTCTTCAAGACTCTCTTCCTTTCGGGACCATTGCAATTCAAACAGACAACATGTCAGTGGTGTGGTACATCAACAAGCAGGGTGGAACCAGATCTTACCCCCTGTGTCGAGAAGCACTCAGACTTTGGCAGTGGGCGATTTCCTCCCAATGTTCTGATTGCGACGCACATCCCTGGGAGATCCAACGTCATAGTGGACAGGCTCAGCAGAGCTGTCCTCATGCCTCACTAGTGGTCTCTGAATCAGGACGTTGCGATTCTTATTTTCTGCAAATGGGAACAGCCTTGCTGCGATCTTTCTGCCACCCCCTTCAACAGCAAATGCAGCAACTACTTCTCCCTTCTTCCGCTTCTAGGTCACATACCCAGAGACGCTCTAGTCCACGATTGGCCTCAGGGACTTCTTTATGCTTTTCCTCTGTTTCCCCTGATACCGAAACTCATACAGAAAGCAAAATCGTTGGGTTGCAAAATGATCCTCATTGCCCCCTACTGGCCTCGACAGATATGGTTCCCATTCCTGCACCATTACCTTCTCGATCAGCCCTGGACTCTGGACCCAATTCCAGATCTCCTGATTCATCAGTCAGGTGGGTTGCATCAATCCCTCCAAACTCTCCAGCTCACAGCTTGGTTGCTCCACTTCCAACCTTAGCCAGGCTTCCCAGCATTTCCCCAGCAGTCCGTGAGATTATCGTCTCCTCTCATAAGTCTACAATGAGAAAAACTTATGCTAGCAAATGGAAACGTTTTTCTTGTTGGGCAGAGTCTAGGAATGTGGATCCCTTCTCAGCCCCAGTCCAGGAAATTCTGGCATTCCTGGCACAACTGTTTCACTCCGGGGCCGCTTCCGCTATGATTAGGGTACAATTAGCGGCCATTTCTAATTTTCATATTGGTTTGTCAAATGCTAACATTATGTCTCATAAGCTCTGTAAAGCTTTTATGAGAGGAACATCTCTTCTTAGACCTCCAGTGAGAAATTCCCCCTCCCCCTTGGGACCTTAATTTAGTCCTGACGTCCTTAATTCTGCCTCCTTTTGAACCAGCAGCATCCTGCTATATCAAGTTTCTATCTTGGAAGACACTCTTTCTGGTAGCTATCACTTCAGCTATGCATGTCGCAGAACTTCAAGCACTATGTGTTCGTCCCCCCTACCTGGTGTTTCACAGGGACAGAGTTGCTCTGTGGACTAATCCTTCATTTCTTCCTAAAGTCTGCTCAGAAAATAATTGAAACCAATCTATAGATCTCCCTGTGTTCTTCCCAAATCATAGCAACAAAGCAGAGTGCAAACTTCACCAATTGGACGTTCATTGACAATTGCGTTTTTACCTGTACAGAACTAAAGATATAAGAAAGTCAGACCAATTATTCCTTTCTTATGCCTTAAACAAACAAGGTCTCCCGGTTTCCAAGGTGACCTTATCCAGATGGTTGTCTCACACTATTATTTTATTTACCAGTTAAGGAACAAAGAGTTACCAATTAAACCGAAAGGTCATTCTACTAGGGCGTTAGCCACCTCCGTAACCTTTCAGTCTAGGTTGCCCATGGATTCTGTCTGTGCAGCTGCCACGTGGGCAAACCCTCATACCTTTATTTCTCATTACAAGGTGGATATGGTCTCCCAGAGCAGAGCTGACTTTGGTTCCACTGTTCTGAAGAGTCTGTTCCACTGAGCCACCCAGGGTGTTAGGTGCTAGGGACGCTGTCCCAAACAGCAAGAATGAAGGCGAGATAGACAACTTTACATTAAGAAGTTATGTATCTGCCATAACGTTCCATGTTAGTTGTCTTCATCTCGCCTTCTTTCTTGCGTCCCTCCCTCCGTCCCCCATCCTAGTGGATTGAGAGGAGTTCCTTTTTTCACTGGCTGAGTATTCTTTTATTGTTATTCTTCTGGCCAGGTCCTCCTAACCTATTCTAGATATCAGAATGTATGGAACAACCAGTTTTTTGATAACTGGTTTCTTTCTTATTATGTCTGGATTAGCTATTTCAAACAAGATCTGAGTAGCTATTGCTAGGCATCATGGGAAAAGGGGTAGCCTCGAGCCAGTAAACAGCTCTTGAGCTATTGAAGATGGCCGAATTAGAGCCAAGGATCGGCTCCGATCCCAAACAGCAAGAAAGAAGGTGAAATGACGACAACTAACATGGAACGTTATGGTAGGTACATAACTTCTTAATTACACTGGTAAAACAATGACCAATAACATTTTAATTTTATTTTATTTTACATTTGTTGACCAGGATAGTCCAACTGGATGCATGTCCATTTTCAGAGGAGGCCCGGGGAGAAAAGCTCCAAGGGTAAGCAGATACAGCATTACATAATACCAGCATTACATATTACAAACAGACTATTTACAATGATTACATAAGTAAGCAAGTTAAACAAGTTCCACAGGTTAGAGTTAATCCCGAGCATAATCAGAATTAAATTAAATTACACAGTAAGCTGGTTAACAGATTTTTACACATTTTAGAGAGAGTTAGCCAGGCTTGATACATTGACATAGCCAGTTAAGTGCCAAATGTTGTTTGAGTCTAGTTTTAAATTGAATTAAATTAAGGTAGAAAGTAAAATAATATCAGCTGGAAGAGAGTTCCAGGGTCTACTTACAGAGTTTGCAAAGAGAGAGTCACCGGCTGTGTTATTAATTCTGCTAGTCTGAATTAGTGGTTTGTTAGAGGATCGAAGCAGTCTAGGATTGTTATAGGAGGTGATAATATTTTTAAGTGCAGGAGTATTGTCCGGATTACAGAGGATTTTATAGGCCATAATCAGTTGGTTATACTGGATTAGGCCGGGTAGTTCAAGCCACCCAAGCTGATTTAAATTGATGCAATGATGTGTCCTAAAAGGCAGCCCAGTGGCAAACCTGGCAATGTGGTTGTAGCAAATTGAGAGTTTGTTAAGGACAGTCTTGTTTAAATTCGAAAGTAGAGGGGATGCATACAGAAGGGTTGAAAGAAGGTGAAAGCGAGTTATGGCAATTTTAGCTGGAGGGGATAGGAAGGCTTTTATTCTGTAAAGTGACCCTAGTTTTTTATTGATGGTTTTGATAGTTTGGTTAACATGTAGGTCAAATGTTAGATTATCTATGATGACACCTAATAGTTTTGTAGAGGTTCAGGGGAGATTATTGTGCCATCATTTGAATTTATGGTAAAGGTGAAAGCGGTAGAACTACGTGTTGGTGAAAATAACATCATTTTAGTTTTTTGGGGATTTAGGATCAGACGACATTCAGAAAGCCAGTTTTCTATTGTATTAAAGGTGGTCTGGGTAGCTGACCATAACTCTATTGGATATGTGGCCAAGTAAATCAGAATAGAGTCATCAGCATTTTGGATACAGCTGACTTTTGGGATGACAGTATAAAGGTCGTTAATGAAGATGGAGAACAGCAAGGGCCCTAGTATAGAGCTTTGTGGTGCTCCAAGTGTGTTAGGTAGAAGATTAGTGAGTTTGTTCTGCCAGAGGACAGCCTGCTGTTGACCATTCATGTAGGATTGAAACCAGTGAAGGGCTCTAGTATCTAGACAGAATGTTTGCAGTGTGTGGATTAAAAGTTGGTGATCAACCATATTGAATGCCTTGGAAAGATCCAAGAAGAGGGCTGCGGATATATAATTGTTGTTGCGGTTATGGTTTATGGTGTTGGTAAAGGCTAGGAGGGCTGAAGTAGTGCTGTGATGAGGACGGAAGCCATGCTGAGTGTCTGCCAGTCATTGGCAGTCAAATAATGTTAGCAGAATGTTATATCCAATCATCTTACATGTTTTTCTTATTACTGATTGGTTAGGATGTTTATTCTGGGATTTTTAGCATAGTTGAAAATGCTTGGTTTAGTTGATTTAATAGGAATATGATGTATGCAAAAATGTTTTTTAATTGTTTTTTGCGTATGATTGGATGCTTGTTAATTATTTTAACTATTTAAGAGTGTTATAATGAAAGTTTGTTTGATGGTCTGAAGAAGAAACGGCATATTGTGAAAGCGCTTGCCTTATACTCTGTATTGTTCGTAAACTGAAGTAAAGATTATACCCTGGCCATGTTTCAGCTTGTTTGTTTTTATTCTATTACAGTTTGTACCCTAAAGGGAGGGTTATCCATGCTAAGATGCATGGTACAGACTGTGCTTGTACTAAGTGCGGTCTGGTTTTGTCTTGTCTTTATTGCTGTCCCAGGTTGGAAAAACACTTGAATGCTTTCAGAAAACATTATCTCCTAGCTGTTTAAAGAAAGAAGTATTTTGTTTTTATTGCTCTTTATCAGATTGTTTCCATGGTGGCATAATAGCTAAATACAGAATTGCTTCTACAAGCTTTTAGTTATTTGTTAGAGGAAAGCTTTATTATATTCAGTGTTTTTTATTTATTCGCTTTCTCTTAAAATTTGTTACTAGATCAAGCCAAGAGCCTTAATCCAGTCATTCCCCTTTGCAGCAATGAGAAAAAGCACATCAATTTTTCTTGTTTCATGCTTTTTTTATCAGACTTTTCTAGTTTTTTGCATTGCAGTTTCTTAAAACTGAACAAGGAGAAAGAGAAAAGAAGAAGAAGGAAAAAAACAGGGCACATGTTTACTTTAGTATCCCCAAACTTGAAAATAATTGAGAAAACTTTATCGCATGCAGAGTATATCACATATTATAAAAATAATACTGTTAAGAGCAAAATTTTGTTTTACTTACAGTTAACTCTCTCTCTTCCAGTTTCATAAGTGTTCATCCAAACATTGATGACAAGAAGTAGGGCACATGCTGTAGAATCCCCTACAAGTTTAACAAAGTCAAGCTAGGTCCAATATTTACAGGTTTTCTTGTTCTGTCATGTTTCACAAATATAATTTAATACATTCTAATCCCACATTTATTTGTCAATTTCCGAGTTGCTGGTTTTATTCTCGTTTACCTCCAACTCCCAGACCCAGTCTCTGCTTCATTTCCAGTGTACTCTTGGTTCTTCTATTCAGTTTTTGTGCTTTTTTCTGTCTCTCAAGCATTTTCAATTGAAACATTGGAAAATGTTTCACTGGCACAGCCTCTCTGTGGTCTTTATTACCAGAAGAACAAGAAGCAGAAGTCCTTCAGTTTCACAGCTCACTTTTTGTTGGGCAAACTTTTGTATTATCTCCTTAGCATGTTCTGTATTAAAAAATTACTTGTTGCTCCAGGAAAGAAAATTCTGAAGATAGCTGGGTACAGCAGTTTGAGTCTCAAGCCTTCTTCTTGACATTCCCTGATTAGTAGAATAAACACTGGTGTACAGTGAGTAATCATTTTTGAAAAACACTTTGCTGTCTCTCACTTTTAGTACCTTGCCCTTCTGACACAGTTTTGTCAGAATCAACACCTGTTGGTTGGATTGCATCTTTGCTATTAAAAGTCTAGGTTGCTTTCTCATGGCCAGGTTTGGAGCATTAACATGATGTGACCTTTCAATTAACAATTGTTGTGGAATACCATTCCAGTTGCTTATTTGTGCTTTCATAAAATTAAAACAGTCTTTTTAGCTTCCCTGGTACAGCAGAAAATCTCAGGTTTTCCCTACATGCTCTGTCCACCAATTCTGTTTTTTTTTAAACATCTCTTGAGCAGTCTCATATTCAACCAGCCTTTTTTTTTCATTTTTGACCTCTGATTTTTTGCAGGTTTATCCCCTCATCTATTTAAAGCTTCTTCCATTTTTTCAGTCTTTTGTTATTTTAGTTGATGTACTTCATCAGTGATTTGTTTATTTTAATTAACTCTGAGAATGCTTGACTTTTTTTCTCTCTAGGTTACTGGAGGTCTTGTCTTCCACCAAAGCTGGAGCTTGCACTGCTTTTTGTTGAACAGCTGCAGAATTCTTCCCAGTCAGTGTTTTTTCCTTACCCTTTGTGATAGATTTTCTTTCAAGTTCTCTGAATTTCCTTTTTTTCTGGCATCTAGCAGTAGACTTACTAGCCAGGTACTAAATTTACTGAAAAATACGAGTTTACTAGCTTTCTTATCTGAGTTTCTGTTTTCACACTGGGAGAGCTGATTAAGCTGTTACTTAATGTGCAACCATCTTGGAAGTTGTCATGTGAATGTTGTTGGCTGTTCTGTAATTAACGCTCCTGTTTTTCCGGCAAGAAAGGTGAATTAGATACTGCTACATTACCTGATAAGGAAGGTCAGATACGTGATAATAGCTCTTATACAACTAATATTAAACCTGTTGTTACAGAAATTAAATATAACTTAAAAATTACTTTGTCATACATAAGGCTCACCCGCCCTTTATCTTCTAGTATGTACACACCCCTTACAAAAGGTAAGGAAGGGGAAGTGGGGGTGTATGGACAATGGCAAGTGTATGTGTTCTATTGAAGATGTAGCTAAGATCTGAAAGCAGAAAATGAATGAGGGGAAGGATGACAAAGGAGTAAGGGATATTTTTTTCTGTTTTTTTCTATTAATATTAATGGTATTAAAATGAGTTACTTAGGTTGATGGTGTTGCAGTGGTGTAAGACTTTTTCTCAAGGTATTATGTGCTTGTTAGGTCTTAGATTCATTTAAAGTGGGTTGTACTCAGTTTGAATATATCTGGGGGTAAGCCAGTAGTTTGCACTTTCGATCTAAATGCTTGTTCTAGCATTGCAATACTGATAAATAATTCCAATATTCAGATATTGGTTGTTACTGTTGGCATTCCTGGTCAACTTTTAGTCATAAGGTGTTCATTTTTGTGTTTAATTGCATTTGTGCCCTAACTAATATGAAAGGAGGTGAATTGTTGTTTGAGGTGTTGAAAAGTTTTATTATGTTAAATATACATATGATTTTTATAGAAGACTTTAATTGTGACTTTCATTTAAGAAAGAAAAATATGTTGGAGTATGTGAAGTGAAGTGCAGAGACAATCTTAGCCATTTGGCCTACTCTTGGGGGTCTGAGCCCCTGTATGTGTGTGTGTGTTCATGGGTGTCTTAATACTGAAATTGATTGTCATATTTTCTGCCTTTTTTTATGAAATATGTTGAGTAAATTTTCCACTGACTTTTTGTGATTATGTTGCCACGTGGGATGAGTTAGGTGGTAAGACTTCTGTTTTTAAGACAGAGAAGGAGAATAAAGAGGTATACTGGTTTAAGTCAAGATTAAGGTATTATGTGGCTTGAACAGCAGCAACTTTATTCCTAACCTATTGAAATGAGACCATTTTATGTTAGTTGGACTGGATGGTGGGCTTATAAGCTGAATATACTAAACCGAAAAATAGAGTACGCCTGGTAAGAGCACAAATCAAACAAAAAACAGTCGTAATGTGCAGGAAACCACAAGGCTGTAGCCAGAAAAATTTCTAAGAAAATGGACACAACACGTTTTCTATAAATGCAAGTAGCAAAAAAGTGAAAACCACCAGATATAATCCAGTATTTAATGATAAAAGAAAACTGCCACAACACGTTTTCACAATTAAAAAATAAACGTTGCTTGATGCCACAAACCGTTTTCGTAGGAGTAACACCTGAACTTCATCAGATAAAAACTTTAATATTGTCACTTCCTATATATACCCTTCTTAATCAGAACATTGGCTCAATAAACTGATTGATTCTTTAAAGAGACATGCACTCAAGCACTTTAAATAAATTCACATAAAATAATTTCCTATATCATTCAATTCTAACGCTGAAAACTTTAAAAACTTATTCAAGATGCAAAATTCATATGAATACTAAATAAATTCAAAATAATTATATATAAAATTAGTTAATACAATATGAAATACATGAAAAATAACATATATGGACTACACATTCCAGCATTTAAATAGAACCAATACAAAATATTATAAATAATAATATAGATATCTAGTAACTAACATGATTTATGTTATAACTTCGCTGATCTGAGCTTAAGTAAAGGGGCAATCGATTTATGGTCATTCATGCCCGGAAACTTGTTAACTTCAAGTACTACTTGCCAATATGTTTCTCTATATTCCAATTTAGTTTCCCAGGGGCCTCCCCTAAGTTCTCTAGGCATCATTTCCACCACATAAAAGTGGAATTTAACTTGGGGGCATTGAAGAGTGTGTTTATATAAGGCATTTCTAGAACTGTGCTTCTGAATGTCATTCATGTGTTCATATATTCTACGTTTTAAAGTCCTCTCAGTCTTTCCTATATAAAATCCCTCACACTCTTTACGTAGGGCAACATACACTAGCCCGTGGGAATTGCAATTGGAATAATTGGAAGCAGCTATCCATTTCTTCCTAGCTGTTAGAAATATTTTTTGTTGATGTATAATATGTTTACATTGTGGGCATGCCCCACATTTGTATGTACCCTTGGATTTACTGGAAAATACAGAAGGAAAGTTGTTACTTTCTAATAGATTTTTTATATTATTACCTTTCCGAAAAACAGTTTTAATAGCTTTCCCTTTTAAATTGGGAAAATCAGTATGTTCATTAAATTTGGCCCATTCACTTTCTACTATATTTCTAATAGCATAAGCATTGGCACTAAAATTAGTAATGAAAATGTTATTATGTATTGAACCTGTTTCACCTTCCTTTGGGCCTGTTGGAAGCTTAGTCGGTATTGATCCAGTCCCTAAAACGGGTTTGAATTTTCCTTGTCTGTTACCACACACTTCCCTTTCTATATCCATTATTAATTCTGTAGGGTATTCTCTCTGCGTAAACATTTCCATAAGTTGGTCACATTCTTTCAAAAAATCTTCTTCATTAGAAGTTATATGACAAGCCCGAACATACTGCCCCTTGACTATACTCTTTTTTTGATATAGTGGATGGGCACTGGCATATCTAATATAAGTGTTAGAAAAAGTGGGTTTCATGTATATAATGGATTTAAACCCACTTTCGATCACTTGTAAGGAAACATCCAAATAGTTAACGTAATCAACAGTCACTTGGTATGTAAATCTTAAAAAAGTAGTACTCTGATTTATGTAATTAATAAATTCTTCTAATAACTCTTCTGTGCCAGTCCAAAAAATACATATATCATCGAAGAATCGGGCGTATAAATTCCAGCACTCTACATACTTGCCGTTATGTATACATTTCTTCTCCCATACTGATAAGACAATATCAGCAGCGGTGGGGGCACAATTGACCCCGTCACCTTTTTCTCTGGTACCTGCTCATCTTTTGGATACAGTTTCCATGGGTCAAAATCCTTCTGGAATACATCAGTCAGATGAAACCCTTCCAGCACACCTCAGTCAGATCCAGCAGTTCAGGGAACTTAACCACATCACTTGACCCAGATGCTATTGGATCAAGATGAGTCTCGGAGCAGAAGAGCCAGTGTCGGGTTCCTGGTGGTGGAGTGAACTCACCTGTGACTTATTCCTCTCATTCTGATCAACAAGAATAGTCAGAACCTGTAGGTTTTGAGGGTACTGAACTCTCTAGTTCCCAGTCTGATTCCAGCTATCTCGAGAAGAACCCCAGAGACAAATTCCTAGGAAAAAGACATGCAAGCAGAAGCACCTTTTCCTGAGTCTGTCACTGAAGACACCGAGTTAGATGGAGGTGAAGGTTCCTCTAGATCCCCCCTGGAAGACTACACATTTGGAGACATCCTAGAATTGATGAAGCAGAATGGGGGATGGATATGTGTACCTCAAAGTGTAAGGAATTAGTTCATCAGCATCTTGGGTGGTTCTCCCTCCAGATATCCTTACAGACGTTTGTGGCACAGAGGACATGGAAGGATCCTGACATGGTAGAACACATCCCCAAAAAGCCGGACAAGGCTTTAGTGGCTCCATAGGGCAGGAAACACTGCTCAAAAGGACCTCCAGGAGATGCCATGGTAGCTGTAGCAGCCGCACTATCCTAGGAGAGTTCTTCTGTTCATCTCCCTAACTGGAAGTCAAGGGCATTTAACAGAATAGGGAAAAAGACTTATGCTTTGGTGACATTTTCACCCAGAGTGCTGAAGTAACTTGCACATATGACTCTCTTTCAGAGGGTCTTGACTAAGGAGATTTCCAAGTCCCTCTTAGGTAACTTGCCACCTGATGCTCAAAAAACAGAGGGCACCTAGTTGCCTACCTTACAATCTACCTCATACACCTGCTTTCTAATACAGTAGATTGTACAGCAAGAGCAGCCGGCACAGGCATTACCACCATGTGTTGTCATGCCTGAATGCAGCTCTGCGACTTCGCGGAAAGCTTCATGGTGTCCTTTATTAACACTGCTTTTGATGGCTCCAGCCTCTTTGGCCTAAAAGTTAAGGAAATGCTTACTAGGAGTGAACAGGATGGTAAGACCCTGTCTGAAGTGAGAATTTGTTTCTCCGCCCGTCAGAGGTCTATTTCAAAACAAAAAGGGAGGGTGGTTAAGAAAACGTGGTTCAGAAAATCACAGGGTTTTCATCAAGACATTCTTGGAGACAGATCCCCCCCCCCCCCAAGAGACAGAGGCAGAGGCGAAGGTATGCAACTCAAATGGGTGTCACCCTAGAGGCAGAGGCAGACTGCATAATCAATGTTTTCACAGTCCTTTCACTGAGAAACACTGTCAGCAGTCCTGAAGGGTTACTCAGCTGCTGCATTCTGGAGGCAGTCAAGGGGTGGTTAAGCTTAACTTTACATTGATGATTATCCTTAGCATCCAGGAACCCAGTGGCTATGACACTTCCTTTTTGCTCCCTCCAGAATAGTGGTTAAAGATTCCTGATATTCCACCTAGTCAATTGTAATCTGCAGAAACAGAAGTTAGAGTTAGTGAATAAAAGAATCATCCAACAGGTCCCCCCCAGACCAGTTAGGATCTGGAGTTGGTTAGAAGTTATTTTTAGTTCCGAAGAAAACAGGGGACCTCAAGCCAGTTTTGGACCTTAGCCATCTCAGTCAGTTTGTAAGCCAGACAAAGTTTTGGATGGTCACTCTACAGTCTATGCAACTTCTGTTGAGGAAAGACAATAACTGAATGTGCTCTATAGATCTTCTGAATGCCTACTATCAGATAAAAATACAGAGGCGATCGAGGAGATTTCTACATTTCTAACTGGGGGCCAGTCATTTTCAGTTCAGAGCACTGCTTTTCAGTCTCACCACAGCCCCCTGGGTGTTCCTCAAGACTGTAGCAGCGATTGTATCTCACGTCCGACTTCAAGGGAACCAGGTCTTCCCTATCTAGAGTATGGGCTCCTAACTGCTACTTCAACAGGCAATATTAACCCATCTTATAAGATCTACTAGGGAATCACAGTAAATTATGCAAAAAAAAAACAACTGTCTTCCACACAGCAGATAGTTTATAGGATGCAATATCAACAAAGTGCTTCAAATTGCCAAACTTCCAGAAGCCAGGGTGCTGTCCTTAAGAGTAATGGATCCCGGATAGCCCAACATTCCCATCCACAAGCAAGGCTGATTCTCCATTTGTTAGGTCTTATGGCCTCTACCATCACTTCAGTTCTTCTGGCGAGATATCACATGAGAGTGTTACAATGGACCCTCTTGGTCCAGTGGTCACAAAGTCTTCATCCCCTCCATGCCAAAATTTGTCTCACACTTATTTGCAGAGATCATATCAAACGGTGGATGACTTCTCCATCAATCACAGAAGGGAGACCTTTTTGTTCACCAACTCCCTGAGCCACAGTGATCAGGGATGCTTCCCTTCTAGAGTTGGGGGGAGCACATTTTAAGGAGAAGATGGTTCAGGGTACTTTGCAGTTGTAGAGGCCAAACTTCACATCAGCATCTTGGAGATAAGAGCAGTCCTGCTATCATTGCTGGCTTTTCAGAATTACCTATCCAAGGGTGCAGTACCCGTCCAGATGGACAGTATGTCAGTGGTATGGTACATTAACAAAAAAGGGAGAACATGATGTCCCAAAGACAAATCTTCCAACTTAAAAGACCTGTCAAAAAACAAATTGAAGGTCATGTTGCTTAACACTAGGAACCTTAACCTGAAAATGCACTCATAGGTTCATAGGTAGGTACTAGGCTATCGGCCTTAGGGCCTATACAAGCCCAGCCAAAAAGGTACCCTGGCTTTTACCACCCAAGAAAATAATTTTCCTGTGCCACTGTCGAGCAGAGCCACATAAGTGATCCCCGGGGTGAATTTCCTATTTCCCATCCAATCATCAAGATTTTTCTTGAAGAGTGCTAATGAGGAGCTTTGTTTGATATAAATAGGTAGTTTATTCCAGAGTATGGGAAGTCGCTGGGACAGGAATCTATCCCTCCGGCATGTTCTGTTTATTGTGGTGACAAGATTTAGGTCCCTAGAGCATGTAGCTTGGAGGGATTGGGATTTCTTTATGTGGAGCATGTCCAACAGCTCTGGGTTTGACATAGCTTTGTATGCTAGGCAGAGATCACCTCTGAGTAGGCGATATGCGACGGAGTAAAGCTGAAGTTTTTTGAGACAGTCTGCCTAGGGCATCTGTTTGAGTCTGGTAGTCCTCTTTGTGAGGTATTTCTGCGGCCTTTCCAGTTGTTGTAGATGTCTTGTGAGGTACATACCAAAAGGGGCATTGTACTCTATAATGGGTCTAATGAGTGATGAGTAGAGGGGAACAATGACCTCTTTTTTCTGGATGAGAAATCTTTTATGATGAGGTGTACCACGTAGAAGGATTTCTTGACTACTGTGGCAATGTGATTATCAAAGAAGAGACTACTGTCCACCTGTGTCCCAAGGTCTCTTATCACACTTTCGGTGTTAAGTATACTACCGCCTATGTTATAGTTCATGGGTACAGAGTTTTTACCAAAGGGGATGACAATGCACTTTTTGGCATTGAGCTTCAGGCCATGGCTTTGACACCAGGCATCTGTCTCAGTGAGGGCCTTTTGTAGGATGTCTACATCGTTAGGAGTTTCGATTATGGCTCTCAGTTTACAGTCATCTGCAAACTTCATTAGCCAAAGACCTTTTGTGTTAGCCTGTACTTCAGAGAAGTAGATACCAAACAGGAGAGGACCCAGGACTGAACGGTGTGGTACTCCACTTGTCACTGGTTTGAAGTCGGATTTGGAGTCTGCTACTTTCACAGTGTGGGTTCTGTCAGTGAGCCAGTTGGCAACCCATCTTGTGACATAAGGATTTATACCTAGTTTAGTGAGTTTATCTGTAATTCCAGAGTGGGGGATGGTGTCCAAAGCCTTGGTAAGTTCTAGATAGGCTGTGTGAACCACCTTACCCTCGTCTACGGCTTTAGTGACTGCTTCAAAAAAGTCTATCAGGTTTAGGAGATATGATCTGCCTTTTACAAACCTGAACTGGGTGGGTTCCAGAGTTTGGAGATTACCAGTGTCTTTGTTTATAAGTTCCATGATGATACGTTCCATGGCCTTGCAGACCAGGCTCACCATGCTAATGCGGCGGTAGTTTCCGGGGTCTGTAGTGGCTCCCCATTGTGGAGTGGGATAACCGTCACTGTGCGCCATTCAGCGGGCACAAAGCCTGAGGTGAGGCTATGATTGAACATGGTACTTAGGTGGGGTGCCAGTTCATTCTGTAGCTCGTGTAGAATGCAGCCTAGAATGTTGTCTGGTCCCATGGATGCTGTGCTCTTGGCTTTGGAGAGTGTGTTTTTTTTACCTGCGCAGCCATGATTACAGGAACTTTGCATTCTTCCGGTATAGAGATGGGCTCTTTAGGGGGTGAGAGGGGGGTAAAGTTAGCACTGAACCTATCTGCCAGGATGTTGGCAATATCAGTTGGGTCTGTATATTTAGTGCCATTGTGCTGTAACTCAGAGCAGATCTGAGTGTTGCCATTGAGATTCTTGACATAGCTATAGAATGCTTTGTGGTTGTCTTTAGAATCAATGGCAATTTTGTTTTCATAACAAGCTTTGGAGGATTTTATCAGGGATTGCAGCTTCTTACTGAAGATGACCAAGGAGCTCCTCCACTCATGGGATTTTCCTCTCTTTTGCCAGCCATACCCAACAAAACTTAAACCTGCTCCAAAAGGAAACACAAACCTGTCTGGTGAACATCCTTTATCAACAGGCTTTACAACAAAAGGAAGAAACTATTGTCCAAGGGTAAAAAGGCACAAATTCCCAATTGGAAAAACTCCCTCCTTAGCATCAACAAGCAAATTGGATCACTAGTGAAAACCTTCAAAGCCAGTTATGAATCGAAACTAGCCTACGAAACAAAGGGAACCCACAAAGCCTTCTTCAGTTCTGTCAGGATCCTTCATGGCAAAGCCCAGGTGTGTTCCGAATTAGTACTTAATGGTACCACTTACGCTGATCCTGTTGACTTAGCCAGCCTGCTAGCAGATAGGTTCATTGCAAACTTCACCCCCCTGTCCCCCCCAAAGGCCCATTCAACATCCCCAATACTTGTCCCGCATCTCACATCTCTGTAGATAAAGTGCTAAAGCCCTATCCAAGGCAAACAACACAGCTTCCATGGGACCTGATAGTGCTGCAGGCTGTATTCTGCACCATCTCCAGCAAGAACTAGCTTTGTCATTGAGCAGCCTATTCAACCACAGCCTAAGTACAGACTTCATTCCAGCAGAGTGGAGAACTGCCATTGTCATCCCCTTAAACAAAGATGGTGCCACTACGGACCCTGGGAACCATCGCTCCATTAGCTTGACAAGTCTGATCTGTAAAGCCATGGAACATATTATTTATGGATCTCATAAACAAGGACATAGACAATCTCTAAGCACTTGACCCCATCCAGTTTTGATTCGTCAAGGGCAGATCTTGTCTATTGAACCTGGTTGACTACTTTGAGACTGTCACCAAGGCCCTGGATGAGGGAAAGTCATTGCATACAGCTTACCTTGACTTAGCCAAAGCCTTTGACACAATCCCCCACTCGGGCATCATTGAAAAGCTAACACAACTTGGTATAAATCCCTATCTCATCAGGTGGGTGCCCACAAGGTCAAAATAGTGCCTCTACCTTCGACAACAGACCTGTTGCTAGTGGTGTACCCCAGGGATCTGTCCTGGGACACCTACTGTTTGGCATCTACTTCTCAGATGTCCAGACAAAGACAAAAAAGGTCTGTGGCTGACCAAGTTTGTGGACGACTGTAAGCTGGGTGCTGTCATTGACCCCCCCAAATAATGTTAACATACTACAAGAGAGTCTCACAGCAACAAATGACTGGTGCCAATGTCATGGCTTTAAGTTAAATGCAAAAAAAATATATTATCATACCATTCGGCAAAAACACGGCCCCTGCTGATTACCACATCAACAGTAACCCCCTAAGCATACAACTTGTAGTGAGAGACCTAGGTACACAGGTTGACAACAATCTCACATTCGACCATCATGTAGTGGCACTGGTCAGAAAAGCTTTTACTTGGTTCATCTCATAAGTAAAGGGATTGCATCCAGAAAAAGGAGGTTATCACCTCTCTGTGCTCCTCTCTCATTAGGTCAGTAATTGAGTACAACGCCCCATTTCGTGTGTACCATTACCTGCACCAATTGGGGTCTATATCATATTGTCGAAGTTTTAAAACTTCGAAGCACTAAAGGTTGAACTTCAGTGTTCAAAGTTGTAAAACCTCGAATCATATAACGGAGATCACCATAAAGTGCAGGAAGGGAACATTTCCCTTTACTGCACTGTAGTGCGATCTTGGAGTTGGTATATTTAAGTAGTGGGTGGTGTGGGGGTGCATGGGGGCTTGCCCCTCTGCATAGAGCATTTTTGTTGTTGTTTGGGGTTTTAAATGTTTTTTTTTGACATTCGAAGTTTTAAAACTTCGACCATTAAAGTTCGACCTTTAGTGCTTCGAAGTTTTAAAACTTCGACAATATGACATAGACCCCACTAATTGGAAAGGCACAGAAATACCTCACAAAAAGAATCCATGAGCCTCCAACACATGTCCTATGTGGACAGAATGAAATCACTATCACTCTACTCAGTATCGTACTGATTGCTCAGAGGTGATTTGTGTCTCGCCTACAAGGCAATCTTGGACCCTGCCATACTAGGGATGCTCCATATCCATAAGTCTAACTCCTCATGCATTACCCATTCGAAAGACCCAAGTTGAATATGTGACATTAACAAAACCTGCTTTAGAGACATGTTTGTTTCTCAGAAACTGACCCATCTCTGGAATAGACTTCCCATCTGACCCTCTTCAAGCACAGTCCTGATGAGTGGATGGGAAACCAGAAATTTGTCCCAGGGTTTCCACCTGTGTCCCTAATTGACAGGGGTGACAGGTGCTGACTGAGGTTTCTTTTTTGGGGATAAACTCTTGGCTAGGCTTGTAAGGGCCCCAAGGCCATTAGCCTAATAACCTACTATGATCCTGTGATCACACCCACTTTGCCACAAGCCGATGAGAGTATAGCAATGGACAATATCTTAACATTGTTTTCTGATAGTAAAGCACATACCCAAGACATCGACTGTATTAGTGGACAAGTTGAAGCATGACTGTTACGTTCCATGGAGGAACTGCATCCCTAATTGTAGGTCTTAACAGAAAAGTTTCTTTGAGAAAAGCTTTTAATATTTTAAGAGAGGCAATGGAAGAGTCATTGTGCACTATGTGAAAATTTGAAATGGCAGCCATTTGCACTTTGATAGTGGAAAAGTTAAGATACTTCTTGAAAAAGTTCTGACAGAAAATCCAAGACTAATGAGAGAGAGAGAGGAGTGGAGGAGGGAATCCAGTCCTCTCGATGAGGTCCAGATAGAAAATCTGTTCTGCTTGCTTTGATAAATCTTTTTGGTTGACCTGTTTGTGTGGAAGAAATAGTGTGAACTACCAATGAGGAAAGCCTGGCATCTCTGGCTATCATCAAAACTGGAGAAACCATGCAGTTAACTTTAAGACTTTGTAGGTCTGGTAGAGGCAACCCAGGTGGGTGACTCAGAAGATCCAGGCTGGGATCCAACACCCAAAGCATTTATATTTAATGAGGCCAAAGGAAGGGGAACCAAACCTGCCGGGGTCTATATTATATATTCACACTTTCTAAACTTTGAATCCCATATGTTCGGCAACATATGATTGAAGTTTAAAAGTTCGAATATATAATAAAACAAAAAAAACCTTAATGGTGCAGGCAGGGGGGCAAGCCCCCATGCACCCCCCACACCCCCCCCTATTTAAAAATACCAACTCCAAGATCGTACTTCAGTGTAGAAAAGGGAAATTCTCCCATTCTGCACCGAACAGCGTTGTTACGTTTAACCTTCGAACGCTTGAAATTTTGATCATATGGTGTCGACCATATGCCATTCGAAATTTCAAGCGTTCATGGTTCTAATAGGAACCCACCTGCTGGGGCCAGAAAGGAGCAATGAGGATCACCCTGGTCTTGTGGCTTGTGGCTTTCTGAATGGATGTTGTCAAGAGTGGCATAAGTGCAAAAGAGTGGAGGAGACCTGGAGGCCAATTTTGGACCAGAGCATCTCTTGGTGACTATCCCTGTGGAGAGATTAAGGTGAAGTAACTACTGCACTTGCTGTTCCGGTGTGAGGCAATGAGGTCACAGCAAGGTTGTAACCAGCTGGTGAAGATTTCCATTGCCACTGTCAGGTTGAGAAATTACATGGGCAGCAATAGGATCAACCTTTTTTTATTTATTTATTTTTTTATTTATCATTTGTTGACCGGGAAAGTCCGACTAGGTTCCACAGAGCCTGTTTTCAGCGGAGGCCCGGGGAGAAATGCTCCAGATAACCTAACTCAGAAACCCTTTGAACTTGTAGCCTTAGTGGATTTTCTGTACCTGTCTTGGAAGACCATTTTTCCGATTGCAATTACATATGCTAGATAGATTTCTGAATTACAGGAGCTGTTATGCAAACCATCTTATCTCCTTTTCCAAAAACACAGAGTAACCATGAGAACAAATCTTTTATTTCAAAGTTGACATACAAAACAAATTTGAGTCAGTCTATTGATTTTACCAGTCTTTTTTCCCACAATTTCTCAAACAAAGGGGAGCATTTGCTGAACAGTAGGTGTTCACAGACAGCTCAGATTCTACTTACATTGTACCAAAGATATAAGAAAGTCAGATCAACTGTTTGTTTCCTTTTCTAAAGTAAAATTGGAAAGAAATATATCAAAAGTCAAGATTTCTAAATAGCTGTTGGACTGTATTTTGTTTGTGTATAGTGACTGGGGTTTACTCCTATGTAAGAAACCAAAAGTCCATTCGTTGCCTTTACAGTATTCATGAAGAGAGTTCCCATTGATGGTGTTTGTGCAGCAGCAATATGGTCCATGATTAACATGTTTATATCTCAGTACAGACTGAACGTGCAATCCAGAGCACAGTCATATTTTGGTTCCACTGTACTCAGAAATGTCCTTCCTTGATACCACCCAGGTTTCTTTTTGGCAGCTTGTTAATCTGTCCCAAACGTTGAATTGGATATGAAAGTTGTGTACTTACTATACCAACAGATCCAGGTGGTCTCTTTTTTTGTTTGGTTCAACATCCTTCCTTTCTTCCCCTTCCAAGTTATCACCTGTAACTTCTAGTGCTCTCCCGAAAGTAACAAGTACCAAGACAAACTTGTAAAAATAAAACAAAAAACACGGCTGGAGCTCTGCCTAAACTCTAAATTTATTAAGGTGAAGCGCCTTTCATTTGTGTGTTCACAAACTTCATCAGAACACACAAATGAAAAGTGCTTCATCTTAATAAATTTAGAGTTTAGTCCGAGCTCCAGCCATTTTTTTGTTTTATTTTTACTTCTAGTGCTCTGGCAGACCTCGACTAAGGTCCTGTCTGTTTAAAAAGTTCTACTAGGATATTAGCAAGCATATTGGCCTTAACACCTACAGGCTCTTACAGTTTTTATAAATACATCTGTAATTTGGTTAAAGCTATCAAACTCAGTATGAGGTAGCTTAGAGGGGAGATGGGGATTATGGGTAGGGGAGGAGGTGCTGAGGTCTGATCTGGTTGGATCTAGCATCCCAAATGCTGAATTGGATGAAAATGAGACAACATGGATCTATTGTTATGGTAAGTACATTACTTTCATTTATGATGGACATGTGAAGATGCCAGTTGTTTTCACAGTTATATAGATAATATGCCTTTGTTACCAATAAGGTTTTGGTAATAAAGACAGTCACACTTGTTAAACAAAGTTTACTTCTCGTTGGCTTGACTATGAATAAGCAAAAATGCAAAGCCTATGGTGACACGTTTCCTTTTGTAGCATTGTGATTAATATACTAAGTATTCCATTTGGGACAGGGCAGAATGTTTTGCAAAGGAGAGCCATTATTAAAAGCGGAGATATTATACGAGCTTGGAAATGTTTTTGGTTGAGTTTTGCAAAAAAATAAGTGTAGTTGTTGCATTCTGGTTTAAGCAAATTGGCATAATTTGGGGGGTTTATGTGTTGCCTGGTAAACTAGGGAAAACATTTTGGAAATGTTTTTTTCTGCTGTTTGGGGTTCAGTACTGAATCCTATGAAAAGGAGGATTATTCATAAGAAAAAAAAGAAAATGGAGGATTGATGTGCTTGACCCTGTGGATTATTTACCCCCTTAATTTCTAGTGGGTGTTGAAAAAGTTTGCTAGGGTTTCTTAAGATACTGTACGGCAGATTTTAGAAGTTAAATGTTGTGATATTTGGCACTGTCAGGAGAGAGAAGAGAAATTGCCCAGCATTGTTGAGGAGACAATATTTTTTTAAAAAGCAAAGTTTTCTTGATTTCTACAATTTCATTTTTACATACTTTGTAATCCCCATGCATGGCGCACTTATTATTTCAGCACTGATTGCTATTACAACAGTATTATAATTTTGTGTTTATATAATACTAATAAACCTCAACAACAATATTATAATTGTGTTTATATACTAATAAACTTTCCCTCGTGTCAGCCAAATAGTGTTTGCATTTATCTTTCAGTAACTCGTCATTATTAAGCATGTAAATACATTTATCACAATTTTTTATCTAGCCTTAGCATTTCTACTTAAAGAATTTAATGAGTTACAATATAATTTGAAATCAAGAATTAACTAGATCCATATTCTTTTATTTTCAGTATATTTCCAATTTTAGCTATTGACCCATTTATTTTTAGACCTTGATTTATAGTCTACTTTATTAAACATGTATATCTTAAGTACTTTGCTCTGAGTCCTTTACATGCTCAGTTTCTGTTACAGAATCCCATCTGGCCCATTTTTTTTTACTAGAGAGTTCTGTTTCTGATCTCTGATAATTCTCAGAATCTCTACTTTCATTTGTTTTTGCCTCCCTTATTGCAGGTTTGCCTTAGTTTCCATTTTAGCTCTATAAACACTAAAGGTGTTCACCTCCCTACAGGTTTTGTACCATCTGAATGGAGCACAGTTAGAGTCATTTCCTTGCATAAGGGAGGAACTTCCACAGAGCCAGGCAATTGCAGACCCATAAGTCTGACAAGCCTTGTATGCAAAACCATGGAAAGACTAGGGTTGCCACTTATCCATTTTTTTCTGGACTATCCAGAAATAAAATTGATTCTCTGGTAGTTTGGAAAACACTGTACAAACTCCGGTATTCTTTTTCAAAAAAGGAAACAGACTATCAGAGTTTGTTAAATTGGCTGATTTACTATGCTTTTCTTACAGAAAAAAATAGTAAATCGAAAAGCAGACATCAGTAATGGAAAAAAGAGGGTGTTACTGTTCGTTGATGTCATAGTGATGTCACAAAATGGGTAGTGTGTGGGCAGGGGAGGGGTGGGGAATGGCCGGGGTTTTAGATGATGTGAGGGGTGTGGCCTTACTCTGGTTTTCACCACAACGAAAGGTGGCAACCCTAGGAAAGACTTATCATGGAATTAATCAATCAGGACACAGGTAACCTCCAAACATTGGACCCATCTCAGTTTGGCTTCATCAAGACCAGGTCATGCTTACTCAGCCTGGTGGATTTTTTATTTTTTTTTAAAAGGTCACTAAAGCAATGGAATAAGGCAGCATGGTACACCCCACATACTTCGACCTGGCCAAAGCTTTTGATACAATTCCCCATTCAGGAATAGTAGAAAAGCTAAGTAAACTGGGAGTAAACCCCTGTGTCTTCCGCTCGATTGCCAAGTGGCTCACACTTGGGATGTAGGAAATCAAAATAGGAGAAGTTAGTGGAGTCCCCAAGGGTTCTGTGCTGGGACTTCTCCTGTTTGGCATCTACTTTTCTGAAGTTAAATGCAATACAAAAGGACTCTGGCAGACTAAATGTGAAGATGACTGCAAGCTACGAGCAGTTTTTGAATCCTCAAATGACTTGGCCATCCTGTAGGAAAGTTTGTCCCAAATAAATAAGTGGTGCCAAAATCATGGACTGAAACTAATTGCCAAAAAATGCATTATTGTATCTTTTGGGGGGGTTATGTATCTCAGGGAACTACCACTAGCAGTATGCCCCTAAGAGCTGACCCAGCTGTCCGAGAATTGGGAACTTATGTTTACAGTGACTTAACTTTTGACCAACACTTTTCCATTGTTGTAAGAAAGACCTTATATTTTGCACAGTATATAAACAAAGGGATTGTGTCTAGATCTAGGGATGTCATTGTCCCTCTTTACTCAGCCCTCATTAAGCCAGTAACTGAATATAATGCCCCCTTTGCCATGTATATGTCCAAACACATGCAACAACTGGGATGCTCACAGAGATACCCTAATAAAAGGATACAAGGCCTAAACAACACATCTTATATTTACCAGCTCAAAGCCCTGTCACTATACTCTGTATCCTACAGACTGCTAAGAGGTGACTTGTGTCTGGCATACAAGACATCCTGCAAACTAATACTGATGGATTTATTGCACATCATAAAGTTAAATTCTGTCAGAAGTACTCTGCCTAGGGATTTAAACCTCTTCTGCAACATCAGCCGTTCGATTTGGAGAGACAGGTATATCTCGCAGACTATACTGCTGCTGTGGAAGACGCTCGCCATCCACATAAAACAAAGCTCATCCGTGTCCATCCTGGATCTATAGATGGCAAACAGAAAATTTACCCCAGGACTGCCCCCTGTACTACTAGTGGACAGAGGCATCTCATAAATGATTTATCCCATTCATAGATCCCCACAAATTATCTACGGTATGGTCCATTTAATATAGAATTATCAACCTTATGATCCAATTAATATATAATTATCAACCTTGGGACGGGTAATGCACATCTCTGACCAGATGGGATAGATCTATTTGAGCACAAAAAGGGAAACTGGCTAGGCTTACAATGGTTTGCAAGGGCAGCTAGCCTAGTTCTTACCTATGACACTATATGGTAGCAATAATTTCACCTCTTTGGTATGTGTTATTTTTCACCAGTTTAACAAAACATCTCTACAGTGGCTAAATTCTCTTCCAAGTATAAGACTTTGCATATTGTTAGATTCCTTTTTGTACTGAATCACTCTGTATGTTCCCAAAATATGCTCTCTGAAAAACTTCTTTCTTGAACCATCACATCACCAACATATGCCTGTTAACTGTGGAAACATGAATATTTGCACAAACAGTTCCGTGATGATAAAATTCTAAATTTTTTCTATTTGGTTGCATATCTAGGGGTAAGACATATTCCATGCACTGCTTATCTGTAATGTATTTATTTAATCATTCATAATTCTTCTCTTATCAAACATTGCCTTATATGCTGTAGTGCTGGTCTGTCTGTCATTTCTGTTCTGGCCTTGGTTAGAAAATCTACTGTTTTTGGTTTAACTAGTTTACTATCCAGCCTTTGCATGTCTTTCTTCTGCCCTAACATTATACCTGTATATGCAAGTTTATATGAGTACAGTAACCCAGAATGTCTAGTTTCATTTCATCACCTCATCTCCTTTTATCCTTTGCTGTCAGAAACGCAGTTCTTTGTTTTTTTCTGTTCCACATAGTCAGCGTTTGCCGGTGGTGGAAGGATGGAGAGACTATTTCGGCCTGGGGTAGTGCAGGAGCAGAGCCAAGTTTTATTTAGGTAATCTTTTAATAGTTGTTTGAAACTGGAAAGGTAAGAGGTATATCTAATGTACAGAGGGATACATTTCCATTTTTTTTAGGGGCAGAAGATGAGTAGAGAGACTTTGCCCAGAGGATTTGTGGGGTTTACATACACTGGGAAGATATTGTTTATTAGTATAGAGTATCTTTCCCCTCCTTTGATATAACTATCACCACTATTTATAGGTTCATAGGTAAGTAATAAGCTGGCTCCCTTGTCCGCCATTTTAAGCCTGGTCAGTTTCCCTCCAAGGTGAGACTCAAGCCCTGTATTTTGTGTTTCTGAGAAAGAAAACACCTTAACCATTATGCCAGCCCCAATTTGTCTTCTTTCCAAGTCCAGGACACAGTCTTACCTGGAAAAATATTGTTAAAAAGCACTACCCAGACTTCATTTCCTTTTCTTTATTTTTTACATTCATTTTTCATTTTGGAATTCCAACACATCCAGGGATTTCACCTGTATTCTAGTTTCAGTTCCAGATATTTCTGATGCTAATATCCCTGTTTCTACTTCTGTTAACTAAGGATGTTGTAAATTATCTGCAGGGAACTCAATAAATATTATAAAAAATATTGTATGGTACGTTATTGTCCAGAATTTACCAGACAAACAACATCAGTGGTATGAGTCAATGATATCAAAATTATATTTATTTGTGGGAGCATTTTATGTGTAAGATTAAGGCAGACATATGTAGAAGGCAGATGTCTTTTGACAGGATGTAGGTGTAGAGGGACTTTCTCTAAAGATGTGTGTTAAATATTACCTATTAAGGAATCTGTGCTGTGTAAACAATAAAAGGAGAGGTTGTGTCATGTATATAACGTGTAGGAAACAATAGATCATTTTTATGAATTTTTTTGTAGAAGGGCAAAGTTGTTCTGGTAGAGAAGTTCATTGCTTTCATTTTTAATGGGTGCTTCTACTATAACCATGGATATCATCTTATATAGGGCATATACAACTTCTAATACCTGGACAAAATTGTATTTACATGCATCTGGCAATTATGGAAAGTTAGTGTATAATCAGAAATGAGATGTATTCAGTGTTTATGGCAAATGTTATATGTTGGTCATGGAAATTTCATTGTTTTTAAGGTGGGTTGTGCAATTGTATATATTGTATACTTTATTTTGTATATAGTCTAGCTGTTATTTTTCCCTTTCTTTTTAATGACTGTTTTTGATTGTATTTTGTTATTCTTTTAAAGGAGAACTTCACAGAAATGGCAAGTTTTTCTCTCCCAAAAGTGACTTTCCTTCCCTGAAATCAAACACTTAAAATATTTCACATATAAAAAAACACTATTTAGTAATTATTCCATTTGTTTTGTGTCTGAATTTGTTTCCTAGGTTTTCTCATTAGCCATGACATCATGAAGGCTACTAAGAGTGAAAGAGTAATTAGGTTAGGTTACTTATTCCAACTACTGAACGATTAAGAAAACAATGGCTCTTAAATTTCTCCAAAGCCAACTTCACGCTTCTTAAGGCAGAAGTGGCAAACTTCATGACACCGATGCAGATGGACAATAGAGGTACGACTACTGAATCCTACACAAATGCACTTTATAAGCACTTACACGAGTGCATGGATCGTGCTATCCCTAACAGAACCAAGATGCTATCCTCCAAAAAAAGGAAGCCAATCTGGTGGTCCCCAGCCATAAACAAACTCTACAACAGAAAAAAAGAAACTGTTGCAAAAATGAGTAAAATCCCATGTTTGGAGGAACTCCCTGGTCAGCCTCAGTAAGAATCTGAGATTCCTTTTAAAATGCTCCAAAGCTAGTTACGAAATCAAAATTGCCACTGATTCTAAAGATGACCACAAAGCATTCTATAGCTATGTCAAGAATCTCAATTGCAACACTCAGATCTGCTCTGAGTTACAGCACAATGGCACTAAATGTACAGAACCAACTGATATTGCCAACATCCTGGCAGATAGGTTCAGTGCTAACTTTACCCCCCTCTCACCCCCTAAAGGGCCCCTCTCTATACCAGAAGAATGCAAAGTTCCTGTAATCACGGCTGCACAGGTAAAAACTACACTCTCCAAAGCCTAGAACACAGCATCCATGGGACCTGACAACATCCTAGGCTGTGTTCTACACGAACTACAGAGCGAACTGGCACCTCACCTAAGTCCCATGTTCAATCATAGCCTCACCTCAGGCTTTGTGCCCACTGAATAGCACACAGCGACGGTTATCCCACTCCACAAGGGGGAGCCACCACGGACCCTGGGAACTACCGCCCCATTAGCTTGACGAGCCTGGTCTGCAAGGCCATGGAACGTGTCATTATGGAACTTATAAACAAAGACATTGGTAATATCCAAACTCTGGACCCCACCCAGTTCGGGTTTGTAAAAGGCAGATCATGTCTCCTAAACCTGATAGACTTCTTTGAAGCAGTCATCAAAGCCATAGACGAGGGTAAGGTGGCTCACATAGCCTATCTAGATTGTGCCAAGGTTTTTGACACCATCCCCCACTTTGGAATTGTAGATAAACTCACTAAACTAGGTATAAATCCCCATGACACAAGATGGGTTGCCAACTGGCTCACTGACAGAACCTACACTGTGAAAGTAGCAGACTCCAAATCAGACTTCAGACCAGTGACAAGTGGAGTATCACAGGGTTCAGTCCTGGGTCTACTCCTGTTTGGTATCTACTTCTCTGAAGTACAGGCTAACACAGAAGGTCTTTGGTTAACGAAGTTCGCAGATGACTGCAAACTAGGAGCCATAATCTAAACTCCTAATGATGTGGATATCCTACCAAAGAGCCTCACCGAGACAGATGCCTGGTGTCAAAGCCATGGCCTCAAGCTCATTGCCAAAAAGTGCATTGTCATCCCCTTTGATAAAAACTCTGTACCCATGAACTACAACATAGGAGGTAGTATACTTAACACCAAAAGTGTGATAAGAGACCTTGGGACAAAGGTGGACAGTAGCCTCTCCTTTGATAATCACATTGCCACAGTAGTCCGGAAATCTTTCTACGTGGCACATCTCATCACAAAAGGTTTCTCATCCAGGAAAAAAGAGGTCATTGTTCCCCTCTACTCATCACTCATTAGACTCATTATATAGAGTACAACACCCCTTTTGGTATGTACCTCACAAGACATCTACCACAACTGGAAAGGCCACAGAAATACCTCACAAAGAATATTACTAGCCTCAAACAGATGCCCTATGCAGACCGTCTCAAAAAACTACTCCGTTGCATATCGCCTACTCA
Organism: Protopterus annectens; assembly: GCF_019279795.1. NCBI lineage: Eukaryota > Metazoa > Chordata > Ceratodontiformes > Protopteridae > Protopterus > Protopterus annectens. The sequence goes on along the minus strand of NC_056739.1, from coordinate 1,723,818,000 downwards.
GATGTGATCTCTGCCTAACATACAAAGCTGTGTCAAACCCAGAGCTGTTGGACATGCTCCACTTAAAGAAATACCAATCCCTCCGAGCTACATGGTCTAGGGTCCTAAACCTTGTCACCACAATAAACAGAACATGCTGGAGGGATAGATTCCTGTCCCAAAGACTTCCCATACTCTGGAACAAACTACCTATCTATAACAAACAAAGCTCCTCATTAGCACTCTTCAAGAAAAATCTTGATGATTGGATGGGAAATAGGAAATTCACCCCGGGATCATTTCTGTGGCTCTGCTCAACAGGGGCACAGGAAAATTATTTTCTTGGGTGGTGAAAGCCAGGGTACCTTTTTGGCTAGGCTTATATAGGCCCTAGGGCCAGTAGCCTAGAAGCTACCTATGAACCTATTTAAATTTGCCTCATCAGTCATAGATTGCCAGCATAAAACCTAAGAGAAATAATGTAACCTGGAGTCTGAACAAAAGCAAGGCTTTCAAATTTAGTTTTCAGGTGCAAATGAACAAAACACAACCCACACTTAGTTTATTTTTCCCCTTTAAGTCAAACTCTTGTGTGCCACAAAGAAGTAAATATTTCCATCTCACTCTTCTGATTTTCTTTCAGTATTTCATTTTTTTCCTGCACTGTATTTTCTGTAAAAGTGCATGTTTCTTCTGTATTTTGTTACAGCATTTTTGAATTGTATACAGTGCTTTGTTGACACCTAAGTTGGATTTCTCACACTTGAACTACAGTTGTAATTTTGAAAAGAACAATTAACTCCACTACATTCCAAAGCCTGTTATTCATATGTTCCTTAAAATCATGTATCAAAGATGGCCACTAATAAAAATCAGAGGAAGCAAAGTATTGAAAAGTACAGATTGATGCTGACAGTCAAAAGTAGGTAGTCACAGTATTGTTATAAGCTGATAAGATAGAGAATCACTTTAAGTGGTCCTCTCATAACAGGGATTTCTCTCTGTCCCTCTAAAATGACATCAGAGAGGCAAAAGGCATTGACTGTAAAACAAAATCATGCTACCCATGGCAGCCTCCTTTCATGCAGTTTGGGGGTATAACAAATTAGAAAATAGCAATAACCACTTACTTTGACACAGGCACATTGGTAATGCTGAAAACTTCAAAATATGCTGAACATGTACAGTTTTTTTTCAGTTTTTAGGTGTGGTTTCTCAATTAACAAAAGCACCCTACTATTTTCAGCAAGAGCAATGGGATCTTTTACATCCACCTGAGCTATGACCAACTCTAGCAAAGAAGACCTTGGTTTAACACATCATCTGAAGGCTGGCATACTCAAGAGTGTAACACCCCACTTAAGATACACTACAGAGTCAATAGTGGGGAAAAAGGCAATCCAAGCAGCTAGGGTTGGATGAGAACATACAACCTTCTGTTAATTTTTATTTGTCATTTAGTGAATTTGCCTTCACTTCTATTTTTTTTTACTTTGTGTATTTTTCATTTCTTTTTTTGTTGAATTTAAAGGAGTTAAAAGGAGACACTGGGAATGGGACATTTGCTGTTCTGTACTTTTCCTACCATGAGAGAGAGAGGTGAAGCTCATTTGGAAAAAAAAGTACTCTAGCAGTTCCAAAGCCAACTCCAGGCTAACAAACCATCTTATGATGTATAATATCATGTCATTGTCCACTGACTGAAGGCAACATTTTTTTATTGTGTGTAGATTACACATGAGGTGATGGAAGGATTTTTGCTAAGTTTCTTACATACTTGTTACTAGTATCCTCAGTAGTCTCTCCTTATTCCATAGCACTGTATATGCAAGGAGGAGGAGCTTCTTAGATTGTTCAGTTTAATGTTACCTGTAACTACGTCATATTAAGCCTTAATCCTTCATGACAAAGTTGGATTCCTTAATTGTGGCCTGAGAGTTGCAGTACAGTGTCAAAAGCTTCTTATACAGTCTGGTGAAGTATGTATCCTTTTTTACTTAGAGTGGAGTTGTCAAGTACTAATATATTTTTGGGGTTGCTAGGTCACAATGTCTGCCTTAAGGTTTTTGAGTCTGTCATGGTTCAGTGTTAACCCCATATATTTTCTTGCTAAGGACTCTTCCTACTACCATGGCAGGTGACTCTGTATGTTAGTTTTGCTGTGGTCATTTGGATACCTGTGTGATACATTACATCTTTTTGCTAGGGGTTGTGTTTTTATTGAGTTTATGGTTTCTTCTTATGCAGCTGAGGCTTTTATAAGTGTAGCATTAGAACTACTGTGTATTTAATGGTTGGTTGTGTGTGTATAAACTGCAAGAAAAACCCGCCCAAACTACAGTTTTCACAGTGTGATATCCACTTATGCTGTGGTGACAAGGTCAAAAAAAGACTGAAACATGCGTGTCCACAGCTAGTGGGGCTTGGCTTTATTGGCCTGAAGTGGAAAAAAAAAAGTCATGGACATCCAGAAGCCATGTAGCTGAAACACTTGATGCCCTGAAGGGGTCATTTGCATATATCCCATGAGCTGACATTACAGGAGATTTAAGGTATCAACCAGTGAAAACTCTAGCTTGGCTGGATTTTTCTTGCAGGTTTTACTGAGTGGTTTGTCTGTGTGGTTTGGGGAGCATCTACTTTGATCAACAGCACAAATCATGGAGCCAGTGCAGCTGAGCAAAAATCAACTATTTAAAAAGCGTCAGCTCTTTGTTACAGATTGCAGTGCAGTGGGGATTGCGGAATAAACTTTTTCCACACTGTAGTGTTATATCGGAGTTGAAATATATGATTAGTGGAGGGGGCCACATTCCACTTATGGGGGGTGTGGGGGGTTGCCCCCTGCAAAAAGATTTGTTTAATTTATTTTTTGATCCTTTGTGGATTGATGTTATGTGTAATCGATGTGCCAGTGATGGCTGTGGGATCGATTTGTGCTGTTGATCAATATATGTTGCCACATATATGTATATGTAATATATGTGTCTTGTATAAATATACATGCATATAGATGGGTGTACTACACATTAGGGAAAACAGCCAAAGTCAAGTGCCTAAATGTCAACCACATGTGGTCAAATACATGGAAATCGACACCATGCTGTGCATGCGATGAGAAACAACCTTGGCATATAAATTTCATGTTGTTGTTGTGTCTTTCGGCTTTTCCCGGTTAGGGGTCGCCACAGCGGAACTCCGGTCTACTAATGATTGGCAGTAGATTTTTACATGCCGAGTTGCCGGCCCTGATGCACAACCTTCAACGAAGGTACGCCCATTCACGCTGTCTCCACACAGAAAACACTCTAGCTGAGAATCGAACAAGACAACATCTTACTGTGAGGCGACAACACTACCGCATATGAATTTCCTACTTATTAAAAAAAAAATAAAACATTGTTTTTTGCAGGTGGCAAGCTCCCTTGCACTCCCCCCCCCCCCATGTGGGAGGCTGCCCCCCACACCCCCTGCTAATTAACTATGCTAGCTCTGAGATCACACAATCCCCAGGGAAAGGGAATATTCCCCTTCCCAGGGATTGTCAGTCTCACTTGTCTGTCGATCATCTGCCTAGTTGACCACATTCAGTCAACTTGACAGCTGTTGATGTTCCACATACTTGAAATTTTAACTGACACCCATATATGTATATGTAGGTGTGTGTGTGTGTGTGTGTGTGTGTGTGTGTGTGTGTGTGTGTGTGTGTGTGTGTGTGTGTGTGTGTGTGTGTGTGCGTGCGTGCGTGTGTGTGTGTGTGTGTGTGTGTGTGTGTGTGCGTGTGTGTGTGTGTGTGTCACAGGGTGAGACTGATGTTGAGAGCTAAGTCTCAGTATTCCGGATGTACTTATCTTTAAGTCTCACAGATATTTAAGGTTTTGTCAAAACACTGTGTGTGTTTCCTGTGAGCATATATGACAGTGCAATGAGTTTGCCATTTTGTCCTTGGAGTGGTTTTAGTAAACATCACTTGTACTTTTATTATACTTCATTTTTAGCACCTTTATTAAATTATGAGTTAAGACATAGGCAAGCATACATTAACAGAAAAGAAGACAAAACATTAACATTTGTTTCCATTTACATACAATATACATCACATCTTTACTTTGTAACTGTCATCAATCCAACATTACATAAATTGCTGAATTCCTACCTTCCTGTAAACCTCACTCCTCATTCTCCTGAGCATTATTCTGCTTGTATTGTTCCCACAATTTCCAATTCTACCTAATTTGCTCTTTCTCTTGTCAAAGATCCCTCTTCCAGTTCTTTTATATATTTTATAATATTCAGTAATTTAGATACAGTTGGTTTAGACTCTGATTTCCATGTTCTAGTAATTGCTTTTTTGGCAGCTAACAGAATTAAACTTAATAAGCCCTTACTCTATTTGGGCAATTCAGATCCAGTGTCCCAGCTTAAGAGAAATATTTCCTTAGTTACAGCCATTTGCTCACACAGTGTTTCTGAGAGATTACTTTGTAGGAATTCTTTAAAGGCTACCAACTCATTGCACTCCCAAAACATATCTTCTCAGTTACCTCTTTCTTCCCCATCATACCTTCAACATTTGCCATGTACCTGTGGAAAAACTCTTTGGTGTCTGCTTGGGGTATGAAAATACTTATGCAAACACTTCCAAGCAAAAATCCAGAATCTTCTAGACTTTGTTGCATATTTGGGAGCCATACATATGTCCTCCCATTGTTTTTCTGTGAATTGCTTACCTAATCTCTCTTCCCAATTTTTCTAACCTCCTCTGATTGATTCTTGTAGTTTTAATGTTTTAAATGCTATACCAATTATCCCTTTTTAATACCAGCTTTTGTTCTAGATTCAACAAAAACTCTACCAGAACAGGTATTTCATTTAAGATTCCCCTATCATTTTTCTCTGTCTGTATTCTGATATTAATCCCTGATAGGAAAGGCATTCTTGAGCCTACAGTCCAAATATATTCTTGGCTGTTTCCACTCTATTACCTTTCTCTCTCTTTCTAGTTATTTGCTGCTAATACCTTGGTTCTTTGACAGTTTTCTGCAGTAAATTCAAGCCCCCTCTTGCCTATTCCATCCCCATCCACAGATTCTCCTTTCTCCATTCTTGTGTTGGTTTGTTTCTTAAAATACTTTCTACTTCTTCATAATATTCTGCATACCTGTTATTTTCCTTAAGGATTTGCATCCAAAATCCCATTCTTACCTTATTTCTTGAATTTCCTCCCTGCTTCATCATCACTTGCCACTCTGAATTATAGTGTTGTGTTTGTGTTATGTATATGAGCCTTAACTGTGCAGCTCTAAAATAACCCTTCAAATCAGCTAATCCTTGTTTTATTAGAAGGATCAACTTATCCCACTTGAACCTTGCCTCCTTCTAAACATTATTGATGTAAACTGGGGTATATGCTTTACAGTCCAACCACAAGTTTAACAGAGTCAGCAAATGTCCAGTCATTCTCAACCATTTTTTCTTGCAAAACCATGTTTTACAAATGTGATTGATGCTTTATAGTCTCCCATTTGTTCACTAATTTCTCTGTTGAAGGTCTACTTTCCTGTTCATCTCCTGGTTTAAATCCAAGGTACTCCTGAATGTCCTTCCATATTACTGTTGTAGTATCATTCACCTCTGGGATCTTCTGCCAAGGATAGCCCAACGTACAGCCGGTATACAAAAGCCTTCATTACCTAGGAGCATTGTATGTCAAATGTATGGTCCCCGTGCAAGCATAGGACATAAATGTGATGTATGAATCCTCCCAAACCAAAACTTTGGTGCCACCAGTCCAAATACCATTATCGTAAGATGGTCTGAACATCCTTCTCTTTGCTAGTTATACTGAACCTATGTCTTCAAGGAGAAGTACCCTGTTTGGGGTTCCTTTGTCTTTTTATTCTATTTTTTAGTGGGTTACATTTCATCCAAGAAAGGGAAATATCAGTGTGGGGGGCGGATTCCACTTAAAGACTGCCATGATAGGTGCCTGTTTTGTTTAAGTGCATCTGACGACCACACTCAGTGTTCCATCTGTCAGGCTTTTGTACCTAAGACTTTATGTAGCTTTTTTCCCTTATTATTTATCTTGAGAACTAGCATCTCAAGCTGTTGGCCCAAGGTAGCATGGCAGAATCCGCTCGACCCAAGGTACAGCTGCCCTCAAGAAGGCCAGGAAATCTAGACCTGAGCCTGCTGCTGTCCAGCCTGCATCAGCTGTTTCTCTTGAGGTGAATGAGAACCTCGATGGCAGTCCAGTATTACCATCAGTTTCTTCTTCAGTGACCTTCTTGGAGGCTAGCACAGAACCGGATTCTCGTACATGCTTTAAGTCCTTGCAAACATCTGCTGGGGACATTGAGGTGGAACCATGGCTGATTATTTCGGAGGGGCCTAAAGGGATTCCTCAGATCCTTGTTAGGGAGGAAGTGGTGAGTACTTTGATGGAATCCAGGCAGGGGTCCGAATCATCACATCTTGTCAGGGTGGATATCCCCTTGAAGAAGAGACAGAAGTCTAAATATGTGGTGTCAGCTACTAGAGATCCACAAAGAGTGGCAGGACTTCACTCAAGGCTTGTTCCATGCTTTGATGGCTTTAAAGCCTCCTCGGGGGTTTCTGTTTCTGCACCCCCTTGGTCTGATACCCCCAAAGGGGCAAGGCATCCTGAGTCCTCGGATGAGGATTCTGACTCTAATGCTGTTTCTTTAGCCTACTCCTTTCAATTGACTTCTCATTTAGAGTATGAATTGGAGGAGGAAGAAGAATCTGTCAGTCCTGATTCTTCTTTCAAGGAACTATCCTTTGGAGACATGGTCCTGAATATGATAGAACATTTTAAATAGGATTGTTCCCAGCTGTCAGACATCCAGAAAAGGTATTATGAGTTGTTACAAATGGACTCTCCTAAACCTTCTACTGTCCCTGCTGTGTTGGTTGCTCTATTGGGTACCTACTTTTCTGCTTCCCTGGCACCAGACTCCCAACCTCTAGCTCCTAAGAAGCCTCACAGGTGCATACACCTGCAAGTTCTTATACAAATGCCCTTCATCTGATCCAGCAGTGATTTCTGTGTCTACTGATAAGCCTTCTATGCTGTTACCCTCTTCTAAACTCCTTCCCTTGGATTAGGAGAGTAGAACTATGGGGAGGATTGGTAAGAAAGTATAACCTTCTGCTACTTTAGGCTTTTGGGCTATAAATTACCAGACTCACATTACAAGATACATTTTGCCTTTTCCCCTTTCCCAGATTGGGAAGATTGTCGCAGATATGTCTGACTCTTCTAAGGGGAAAGCCTCTGCTGCCTTCTTGTTAGGTTCAGCTTCTGAAGTTCCTTGTCACTCTGTAAAATGCACCTATGATGAGGCTTATGTCTCCTTTAGGGCTTCTGATTTAGCTCATTGATGGGGCACTATACTTGGCTTCGCGTTTAAGCCTTGACAGACGATATTAAAGCAAAATGTCTGACTTATCCTCAGGATAACCAAAAGTTGTTTGGCACTGCTATGGCAGAGCTCTTTAAGACCTTGCAGGATCAGGGTAAGGTCATGAAAGATTTCCATCACATCTTTGTTTTTCTATTCCCAAGTTTTACAGGAGCTATCATATTAAGATTGCCTTTTGCATAGGCTACTTAGATAGTCTTCCAAGGTTAAGAAGGCTCCTAGGCATATTTTTTGTATTAGAGTACTCAAATGCCTAAGCCCCAAAGCAGTCCTTTCCTGACATGTCTACAGCCATCTGACGTTCTGCTCTCCCTTCTTCTTGGCCAGATTGCCTTGTCCATCAAGCTTTTCCTGTCTCTCCCAGTTGGATGAAAGATCACCACAGATGCTTGGGTTGTATCCATTATGCAGGAGGGTTACTTTATGGCCTGAAAAACCCTCCCCTCCTTATGTTACCCGTCATCCTCCTGCAGAACAGCTTCCTCATTTTCTAGGAGTATTACAGGGTCTGTTGTACCAGGGTACTATTCAGTACTATTTGTTTGTGTGTTGTGCATTTAAAACATAAAAAGTGTGCTTAAAGTGTGAACCCGTAGTGATGGGGCCAGAGGTATTATTGTACCATTCGCCCCACCTATGTTTCATTACCTAGTCAGTGTTTTAAATTTCAGAGGGGTGCAATGGAACAAGACTCATTAAGTCCAGGCCAACCATGTGCATTCAGTCACTTGCCAATATAATTCCCTTAGCTTCAATCACTGTACTCATGGAGCTCCCCTTATTCCCACCTTTTATCCTTCTGTAACTACAAACTTAAATGTGTGACTTTCAAACATCTCTTACCAAGTCATTATTGAGGTTCCTTTTGTTGATGTTGTACTAGTGTTCATAAACTCTTTCCTTCAACCTATGCTCAGTTTTACATACATAAAAACATGGACACTGCTGGCATAATGCCACGTAGACCACCCTCTTAGAATTAGTCAAAATTTGACTTAACTTTGAATTCATTGCCTTTAATAAGAAACCTGTTCCACATTAGAATGAATTTACATTGGGAACAGCACCCACATTTCTTCATACGACATACCTGGTGCATGTTTTCTTTAGATGTTATCAAAGGAAAGGTTGTCATTGCTCATGGATGTGTGTATAAAGGTTTTGAAACTTAACTGTTTTTATATTCTGATGAAGTTCCGATAAGGGACAAAAGTGCTTAACATATATATATATATATATATATATATATATATATATATATATATATATATATATATACATATATATGCAGTTTTTTGTTTTAGTTTTAAGTGGTTTATCAAATAAAACAGTTGCTGCTCGCAACCTTCTGCCTTGGATTTGCTTTGGTTTTGAAGCCTTTTGGATTTTGAGTTTTACCAGTTTCTCTTGGAAGACAATGTCCCTTTATGTCTCTCCACACCTTCCTCTTCTTCCCAAGGTCCTTCACAAGATCGAGAAGGACTCTCCAAAAGTCTTGTTGGTGATTCCCTTATGACCCATACAGGACTGGATCCCCATCTTATTCCATCTGACCATTGGTAATCATCAAAAATTACCATACTTCATCAACCTTGTCACTCAGGATAAAGAATCTCTCCTTCACCCTCCCATGTTCACTCTTAACTGACACTTTGGGTGATAGGGGTTTGATTCCTTTCTGACACCAGTTTTCTGAGGACATGCTTAGGGTCCTGCAGGAGGTTGGGGAACCTAATACCAGAAAGTCATATATGTCCAAGTGGAAGGGATTTTCTGCCTGGTGTCTTAAACATCACCAGGATCCCTTTTTAGTGGGGTTCCCCTTGATTCTTTCCTACCCGTGTGAACTGCTGCATACTGGCTTGGCATATTCTTCACTGAAAATTCACTTGTCAGCAATGTCTGCCTGTCTGCCACTGAATCCTCCTTTGGCCTCCAGCTTTGAGGTCAAACAGTTTTTAAAAGATGTTCTTCATATCAGACCCCCAAGAAAGCCCATTTGCCCCTTATTGGGATCTTAATTTTGTCCTTGGAAAACTGACTCAGGCTCCTTTTGAGCCTGCCACTTTTTCTTCACTGCAACATTGCACCCGGAAGACTGTTTGTTATAACCCTTGCCAGATGGGTTAATTCCAGGCCTTGATGGTGAATGAGCTGTCCTTTAATCAGTCTATAGGGCTTCTTGCCTTTTTCCCCTCTCCTCAGTTTGCTTGTGAGAGGGTTCTTCATTCTTTGGACTTGCATAGACATATCAGGTGTTATTTAGGCAAAATAATGGCTTTTCAGATATCTGACCAACTTTTTTGTTCCTTTTCAAAACAAACTGTCTCCTCATGTATTTCCAAGGCCATTTCCTTTTGTCATTCTTTTCATGGCAAGCAGTGGTCTGTTTCTTTTAGGGCTCATACTACTAGGACAATGGCTTCCTCAGGGTTTTTTTTTCAGGTGTTTGGACACCAATGCCATCCTTGAATCTAAACATTACAACTTGAATGTCATTTCCAAGCCAGGGCAGGTTTTACTAAGGCTATCCTTCATGGGTTTGTAGAGGGTTACTCCTTGCCTTCCTCCTGAATACCTTCTCAGTACCTTTTGCACTCACCCAGAGGTGATGAATACTGCAACAGTGGTTTGTAAGGACACAGTACAACTGGGTAAAATCTTACCACAACAGTAGATGTTGTTCTTTTCACTGTTGCAGTATTCACTCCCTCCCTCCAGCTCACTGTTCTTTTTCTCCTTTTCCATGGGTGGTATTTTATTTCTGGCTGAGAGGTTCTTCTTCTGCTTTTACTTCCTTCTTTTTTCCTGGATGTATATGTACTCCATTCTAGGGGTGTGGTCCTTGGTTTTCCTGGGGCACTTTAATTCTGGGGTGGGAGCATTCATATGCAACCTTGATGCCCCGTGCTTGCGCGGAGAGCAAACATCTGACGTTCAGTGCTTCTAGGTAATAAAGGCTTTGGTATATTTGCCGGATGATGGGCTATCCTTGGTAGGAGATCCCAGAGATGATGAATACTGCAATGTTGAAAAAGACATCTACTGTTATGGTAAGATTTTACATAACTGTATTTTTATGTCAGCTCTTGTGATTTCTTATGTCTCTCTCAAGAGTTTGGCAAAGTCTCTCTCTCTCTTTCTTCAAACTTTATTGTTGAAACATTGACAAGCAGAGTTCCCTTATGTTTGCTGTCTCACTTTTTGTTGGATAAACTTTATTAATTTCCTCCTTAGCTTGTTTTGTATCAAAAAATATCTTTGATCCTCCAGGAAAAAAATGTTCAGAAGACAGCTGGTTAAAGCAACTTGAATCTCATAACTGCCTCTTGTCATTCCCTGATTGCTGAGATAAATTTGCTTCTCTTCTGTCTGGTGTACAATTAATGAATATTTCCATAAACAGTCTGCTGTCTCCAATTTTTAATACTTTTCCCTTCTGCCGCAGTTTTGTGACGATCAACTCTTTCTGCTTGTGTATTGCATCTTAACTAATACATGCCTAGCCTAGTTTGGAACTTACACTCAGTGTGCCCCTTTAATGAACAAATCCTGCAGTGGAATACCAGTCCAGTTTGCTTATTTGTGTTTTCATAAAATGAGTATAATCTTTTCCATCTAGTTTCATTGGTAAAGCAGAAAATCTTGTGTTTTGTCTGTGCGCTCTATCTTCTAACTCTACACTTTTTTGAAATAGCTATTCTTGAGAAGTTTCATACTTGGCCAGTCTTTTCTTCATTTCATCCTCTGATTTTTGTATTTTTATCAGTTCATCTGAATAACTAGTTAAAGCTTCTTTTAGTTTCCCAACCTTTTGTTATTTGAGTTTATATACTCCTTCACTATTTCATTTATTTTAATCACCTTTGAGTACATTTGATTTATTTTTTCTTATAAATTACAGGACGTAATCTGTTGTACCAAAGCTGAAGCTTGAACTGCTTTTTGTTGGAACAACAACTGGATTCTTCCCAGACAGTATTTTCTCTTAACATTGTTTGGTTGATTTTCTTTCAGGTTTTCTAATTGTTTTCCTCATTGGCATCCAGACAGTGTACTTACTAGCCAATAACTGATTTCACTAGCCTCTATATCTGTTTCTCCTTTTCACACTGGGAGAGCTGAAATTAAGCTGTTGATCAGTGTGCAGCCATTTTGGAAGTCCTCCAGTAAACATCTGCTAAAGAAAATTACTGGGCCTTATAGTTGGGAAGAGACTACATGCACCAGCACTTTCCTTGCTTCCTCTTTTGTTTGGTTTTGGTAAACAAGTCTTTGGGTTGAACGAGCATAAAGTGCATTTTTTGAACTTGTCAGAGACAGCATGTTTTCCAGGTTGATTTTTTTAACATTTAAAAATCAGTATTGCAGTGACAAGTGGTCTGAGTAAATGTCCTTCAAGAATGCAACTGCAGTCATAACATATGGGTTGTCCTGCCTCAGGCAGCCCTCGGTCGGCCGAATACCAAAGTCTGGGTCCGGCGTCGGCTGGTGTCGCCTCCTCTCCGACGTCACAATGGCTGGAGTATAAAGAAATCGGCCGACGCCATCTTCTTCAGTCTTTCTTGCCGCGCGGTGCCCGAAGCAGAAGCAGTTCGCAAGTGCCGGTCGGTCAGCTTCTGTGTTTTCAGTACCGAAGTCATCTAAAAGCTAAGTACCCCATTGGGGAACATTTATTCTTGCCTCAGCCGATGTCAGAACAAATTGAGAAAGTTAATAATTGTTTGTCTTGTGGTAAACAAATACCTCATAAGGACTTCCATTCTCTCTGCCTTCCCTGCCTGGGCCCAGACCACGACGTCTCGGCCTGTGCTGCCTGTGCCTGCTTTAATAAGTGCAGTCTCAGGCGCCGGGCAGAATTCGACGAGGACTTCTTTGGTGAATCCTTTGCGTATATCATGCCGTCAGAACAACCGACAACCCAATCTGCTAAAAATCGCAAGGACCGGGACCGACATCCTCGGCCCGCGTCCGCTACCGATGTTTCTCCTAAACCCTCTACTAGCGCTCCGGCTCCTTCGGAAGTGGTAAATCTACCGCTCCAGGCCGACGACACAGCGCTACCACGACCTTCGGTGTCGCAGATCTCTCCGGTGCCGGTTGTTGATTTTCCTCCGGAAACCGAAGTTCTGGATCTACCCGACACCATTCCGGTGGACAAGGGTAACGCCTGCACGTGGGGCTGCTAGGCCACCTGTTTCCATGTCCATCAAGGCCTTTGCACGTGCTAAGGCCGCCAGTCAGGCCAAGGCCCATCCTAAACCTGCCCAGGCCTCTTCTTCTGATAAGCAGATCATGTCTCTGGCTGCAGACCTTATTTCCCTCATCAGGGGGTCTCAGCCTCATCCGGACAGGGGTTCTCAGCCACCTACAGAGAAAAGGCCTAGAACTGAGCAGGCGGACGACCTCTCCTCAGATGAAGCTTCTGGGGATTCTGAGCACTCTGACACTCAAGAAGAACCCTTCCAGGCCTACGAGGACTCTGAGGCTGAGGAATCTATTCCCTTTGCCTCCCCTCCAGAGGATTTCTCATTTGGGGAAGTTCTGCATTCCATGAGGGAACATTTTCAATGGCAGGGTCAGGAATTCTCTGACTCCAGGAAAAGGCTACATACTTTCCTCAAGCTCCCCCAGCACAGACCTCTGGCTATCCCTCCAGTTATGGATGTTTTGGATGATGTTTTCTCTGACTCCAGTGCCAGCCCTGACTCTCTTCCTCCTGCTCCTGTCAAGCCGGACAGATATTATAGGGTCCCTGACACTCACAAGCACCTCTTTAAGGCCCACTCTGTGGATCTAGAAACTATTTCACAGGGCCCCAAGGGAGTGGCTTCCTCCTCTGCCAAAAACCCACTGCCAGCTGACAGAGAAGCAAGGTCCCTGGAGAGATGGGGTAAAAAAGTATATACCTCTACTACCCTAGCCATGAGGTCTCTTAACTGCCTTTTTCACATGTTTCAGTACCAAGATTTTCTCCTGGATGATTTACAGAAAAAGGTAGCCTCTTCTGAGCCTATTGATAAAAAGGCACTGCAGGATCATATACATAACACTCAGCAGGTTAATAACCATTTTCTGCAGTGTGGGTCTGATGTACTGGAAGCTTCATGTAGGGCAGCTATGACTGGGGCTGTAATACGTAGACATGCTTGGTTGAAGGATCAATCTTTGCCTGACCATGTTAAAGTAAAGTTACTGGATGCACCTTTGGAGAAACAAAAGCTTTTTGGTGTTACTGCACAAGATGTATTGAAATCCATAGAGGAAAAAGCAAAGTCAGTACAGACAGTCAAGGATTTCCTTCAGGTTCAGCCACCCAGATTCAGCAGAAACTGGCCCTCAAAGAATTGGTCCTTCCCCGGCTCTGACAAGTTTCAAAGGGGAAAAAGCAGATGAGCCAGGGGTAGAGGGCAACACCGAGGATCCTACAGGGGCCGCCAATGGCAACCTCCAAATCAAAGAAGTGGTGCAGACAGTTCAGCTGCACCACAGGGACAATCACAATGACTTCACTTTCGTACCGCCTACAAGGGTTCAAAGAGAAGCACCTTTGGGCGGAAAATTAGCCTTATTCTCACAAAACTGGCATATCTTAACCAAGGACAATTGGATTCTGGATTTGATAGACAAAGGCTACAGATTCCACTTCCATACATTACCAATAAGACAAGGCATGCCGAACCTGCCACATCATCAAAGGGCAGAGGCACTCTCTCAAGTTTCCAAGCTATTAAGTATAAAAGCCATAGAAAGGGTTCCTCCTCAGGAGCAAGGCCAGGGATTTTATTCAAGACTGTTCCTTGTTCCAAGAAAAGAAAACAAATGGAGACCCATACTGGACTTGTCAAATCTAAACACTTTCCTCATTGTGCCAAAGTTCAAAATGCTGACGTTGCAGCAACTTCTTCCCATGCTGGGCAAGGGGTCTTGGCTGGTTACTCTGGACCTCAAGGAGGCATACCTGCATGTCCCAATCAGACAAAGCTGCAGAAGATACCTCAGATTTCTTGCAGGAACAGAGCATTATCAATTCTCAGTATTGCCGTTTGGCTTGTCTACTGCGCCCAGAGTGTTCACGAAATGCCTGGCATCAGTAGTGGCACACTGCAGACAGCGGGGGATTCAAATATACCCCTACTTGGACGACTGCCTCATACAAGCAGACAACAAACAAACCTTAAAAGGGAATTTGGACTATGTCATGCATCTACTGCAGGCCTTGGGATACACGGTCAACATTCAGAAGTCAAAATTACTACCATCCCAACAGATTACACTCCTAGGAGCCAAACTGGACACGGAAACGCAAATGGCCTACCTCACAGAGGAAAAACAGCAGCATTTACCAGAGTACTTCAAAGGCCTAGCAAAGCTTTCCCAGCTGACTGCAAGGAAAATCCTGCATGCCATGGGTTTCATGGCATCTTGTATTCTTCTGATACCTTTGGCAAGACTTCATATGAGAAAGCTGCAATGGTATTTAAAAAACTTATGGTCCTAACACAGCAACAGCCTAGAGGACATAATCCCACTTATTCCATGCCTGCAGAAGGAATTGCTATGGTGGGCGCAAGCCAGTCAACTAAACAAAGGCATGTCTTTCAACAGACCTCAAGCAGGCCAAATGATCACAACAGACGCCTCAGACCATGGATGGGGGGGCGCACATGGAGGGCAGATGCATTCAAGGTCTATGGACGCCAAAGGAAAGACATCTGCACATAAACCAAAAGGAGATGTTGGCAGTGATACATGCCATCGAGACTTTCGAAAAAACACTAAGACAGGGACATTTGCTAATAAGGACAGACAACACTACTGTCATGTGGTACATAAACAAGCAGGGAGGCACTCATTCTTACCCCCTCTGCAGACTAACAATGCTTCTCTGGGAAAAATCCCTGAGCCTGAGGATACATTTACAATCCCAGTTTGTACCAGACAAGGACAATGTACTGGCGGACAATCTGAGCAGAAATTTCATGGATCCACACGAATGGATGCTGCACCCTCACATTTTCTCTCAACTGGCAAGGACATGGGGAAGACCGGACGTAGATCTTTTTGCTTCTCACTTAAATCATCACCTGGAAAAGTTCTGCACAAGGACTCACCACCCTCTAGCTTGGAAAACGGATGCTCTCTCGTTCAGCTGGAATTCTCTAAAAATGTATGCATTCCCTCCCCTGCCTCTGCCTCTGCTGACCAAGGTGATACTGAAGATCAAAGCAGAACAACCAACAGGCATCTTGATAGCTCCAGACTGGCCGAGGCAGCACTGGTACCCATTGCTATTGACCATAACTCGGACCAAGCCATGGCCTCTGACCCTATGGCCCCTGCTCCTAACTCAACACAATTACAGGACTGTACATCAAGACCTGAAAACATTGCATCTGACAGCCTGGAGGCTACCATGAATTCAACACCAATCTCTCTTTCCAAATCTGTTCAAGAGATCTTGCTGGAAGCACGCAGACCTTCCACCAGAAAAACCTATTCAGCCAAGTGGAAGTGATTCAGTATCTGGAATGCCAACAGGGGTCAGGACACAGCATTACTGAGTATACCTCAAATATTAGAATACTTGGCAGAACTATTTCATACTGGACTCTCGTACTCCTCAATAAAAATTCATGCCTCAGCAATCTCAGCAAAATACAACTGTGACCCTCCAGTGTTTTCGCATCCTCTGCTAAGACAGTTTCTAAGAGGGATAAAGAATATCAAACCTCCCAGAAAACAGCCAGTACCTGAATGGGACCTCAACTACGTGTTGGAAAAACTAACTCTCCCTCCATTTGAGCCAGCAGCAAGCTCAGAAATGCAATTTCTGTCATGGAAGACGGCCTTCTTATTGGCAGTCACCTCTGCAAGAAGAGTTTTGGAGATACAGGCACTCATGGCAGTGCCCCCTTCCTCATTTTTCATCAAGACAGAGTCTCTCTAAGAACCAATCCTACTTTCATGCCAAAAGTAATTTCCAGGGTGTCTCTAAATCAAGCTATTCATCTACCTGCATTCTTCCCCAATCCTCAAAATAAGGGGGGAAAACTACTGCAAACTTTGGACATACACAGACAATTACGCTACTACTTAGAACTAAGGACACCAGAAGGTCTGATCAGTTGTTTGTAGCCTATGCTGCTGGAGTACAAGGAAAAGCAATCTCCAAGCAAACAATTTCAAAATGGATTGGACATTGCATCAGATTTTGTTACTCTTTCCATGGAAAAGTTGTGCCAGCCAATATCAGGCCACATTCTACCAGAGCTATAGCCACTTCCACAGCTTTCCTAAGAGGAGTGGCAACAAAGGACATTTTAGAAGCTGCTACATGGAGCTCCGTGCATACATTTACCAAGCACTACAACCTGCCCTTATACTCCAGATCCCGAGCAGGCTTTGCTTTGGCAGTCCTGCAGGGGATTTTAGCTACACCATCCTTATCTTAGTTCCATCCACCCCCAGCTTGGCTATGGTACTCAACCCATATGTTATGACTGCAGTTGCATTCTTGAAGGACATAGTGCAGTTTTGTACCTACCATAAATGTAGATGTCCGATAGATATGCAACTGCAGTCGGATTTTCCCACCCTCCTACCCCTCTGTATCCTTCTTTTTGGGTCCCTACCCCTCTTCCCTTCAGCTGGGGGTATCTCCTATGGTGTATCTCTTTATTACTGTTGTGCATGTTTTGGAATATTTTATCCATTTACCAAATTTAGCCTTCCTAGGAGGGCACCTGGCATCTGAGGCAAGAAACACTGAAGAAGATGGCGTCGGCCGATGCCTTTATACTCCAGCCGTTGTGACGTCGGAGAGGAGGCGACACCAGCCGACGCCGGACCCAGACTTTGGAATTCGGCCGACCGAGGGCTGCCTGAGGCAGGACAACCCATATGTTATGACTGCAGTTGCATATCTGTCGGACATCTACATTTATGGTAGGTACAAAACTCTACTTTGTGTATACATGTTAAAAACCAAAATACAAACAAGTCCCTGTGTTTTTGAAAGTACAAGATAGTTACTTCTAATTAACTTTTTTTAGTAAGACAGTTTTGGCATGCTAAAAAATACTGGAATGGTCCATTTCACTTCATTTTTTTACCTTTTTTTACTGGTTAGTATACCCTGCACCCCTTGTGGATTCAGGTATTTTCTGTGCACCCAGCATTTCTGACAGTATGTTAACAAGGTATGATGACGTGTGGTAGTGCCAGCTATGCCAGAAAGAGTAGGGCAGTGCATGTGTAACATATGCCAGCATAATTAGCTGGAGTTTTGTAAAGAATTTTTTTTATTTGAACATCAGACTGATTTGTACAGATGCTTGTGTTAATAATGTATTTGTAAAGTTGCTTGTGTTAAAAATGGATCAAGAGTGGGTCCTGTTGGACAGAAAATAAATATACACCTATGTCAGACTGTATTATAACTGATGAAATGTATATATGTTAACAGAGGATGCTGGGAGGGGAGGGAAGGGGTTAAGCTTAGCCCAGCTAACCTTAAAAAAATAGCCTGAAGTTAAATTACTTGGTTTAGGCCATAAAGATTTTATCTCACAGACCTGAATGCAGCCAAAGGCGCAGTGTCTGGGCTGGGATCCTGCTCGTATTGTCCTTAGAGGTGAACTAATTGCTACCCTGGGGTGCCAGAGAATGGCTGGTTAGTCTCTGCAGGAAGGATGAAAGGATTGGAATTGTTTTACAGTCTCCAGATGCTGGAATAAACCTTAGCAAAGCTCTGTATGTGAATTGTGACACGTGTGTTCCCGATCCTGGCTCAAATTTCTAGTGAGGGGTACTGTGGGAACCACAGAGTGAGATGACCAGATGTGATGTCATTTTGTAGCCAACACTGAAATTGTATTTAGTTACTATTGAGAGATCTGACCGATGACACTCGGCATTCTGTCTTAGAACTGACAAGACCACTCACCCACTTCATCTTGCCTTGCTTTAGTAAGTAACGTAACTGGGTAACAGTCATTCTTCAGTCAGTTAGGAAAATATAGTGAGATTAGCTTAAAGTGTTGTTTTTCTGTATCTTTCTGAGTCTTTCCATCTGTGTTATTTTTATATTTCCTGTGAATTGAAACAGTGGTATTTATTGTAAATAGATACTCAGTATTCTCCTGTTTTTTTTTTTATTATTATTATTAAATATATCTAAACCTTTTATTGTGACTGGTCTTCTAGAAAATATTTTAACGCTTGAGAGTATTTTCATTTGCTTAGTGGCACTGTAGCATCATGCTCTTGAAAGTCTTGCCAGTTGGTTAACACTACCATTTGTATAAGTATTAATTTTACTAAGAGTAATTGGGTACCCTTTTAAGAGCCTTAACATAGCTGGCTGGTGGCAGTAAATTTGCCTTATAGTCTGGGTGGAGGCACCATAGCGGGTAAATCTATGCCAGTCTTTCCAAGGTGTGTTTGAGTGTGAAAATCAAATCTCAAAGACTGTGTGTGTCAGCTACTTGGAACAGGGACACAAAGCACTGATTTCTGTAGAGAGAAAGGTGGAGTCTTACTGTGGGCCTCAAGAGGAAGTCCAGTCCCAGAACTGGAGGGTGCTGCCTGTGTGCTCTTAAGGGAAATTGTGCTTGGTGCAGAGAGCTGCATCTGAAAATACTTTATGTATCTATTTTATTCTAAGTGAACATTTCCCAGCAGTGTCAGTGGTGAGGATTGAGGCTCCTTGATTACTGTCCCAGAGGAGGGACATCACACAAGGTTTCTCATTTTATTGGCTTTTCAGCTGCACTTTAAATCACTATAATTTCAAGGGAACAGCAATGCAATGTTGCTCATGCCAATTGCCGAGTCTGTATTCATTCAGAGGGATTTTTTATTTAGCAAATGGCCTTTGTTTTTGCGGTTATATTTTCAAACAAAAAAATAGTGTTTTTAATTTTAAATTAAATCCAAATCTCTGTGATCTTTGCAAATATAAAAAAGGTAAAGTGTGTGCATTGAGAAATGTGAGCATTATTTATGGCCATTGGGAAGAAACAGCCAACTAAAACAATTCTGGTATGAATGGGGCCTTGGCCCGTAACCTGCTATATCCCTGTTTGTGTATGATATAGATGTGAGCACATTTTAACACCCTATTGTTTGTAGCAGCCATCAAACTGGGCAAGGAAGCAATAAACAAAGGAAGTAGCAGCACACTGCACAAATGACAGAAGTTGATGTCTGAGATTTGCACAGAAGTATATGCAGGAGATATGAATGTTCCAGGTTTTAGTTGTCTGTAAAATAACATAAAGCAGCCTTGTGGGATCACCACCTGCACCTGTGAAGTGTGATGATGGTGCATTGTCAGCCAGGTGAAGAACTGCCCTAGAGGACTGAATTCCTGCAACATATATATTTTTGAAGTAGAAACTGATTTAAGGATATGGACCATCACTTCATTGCCAAGGAAGAAGCCTGCATTGGTGCAAGACATGGAAAATAAGTACCAGCCAGTCACAAAAAGGATTACCTCTATGCAAAGCAAGGACTTTAGACCCAGACTTCTTGGCTGGTGATGGCCCCTCTTCTATTCTGGAGTCTTCTCATGAGAAACCCCTTGTGGATATGGAAATGCTCACAAGCTTCCAGCTAAGGACTTTGCTGTTGGAGTTTTTAATTGGTTCATAGGTGTATACTAAGCGCATCACTTAGATGACCATCAATAACCTTAGCTACAAAGGAAGAATAATAGGTCTCCCCTTAAATACATTGTCACCACATGTCCTAAGTAAAACTTTATAATCATCCTTCCAGACAGATTTTAAATGGTGCTAGAGATGTTCTCTGTTTGATAAGCAAGTGTAGCCTGTTCCAGAGACAGGGAATGTGTTGGGTTAAGTACCTTGTCATGCAGGCAGGTATTTTAATATGGCACTAGTGTACGTTTAGGTCTCTAGAGTATTTGCTTTAACAGTGGTTCTAGAGAAATAAATGAAAAAGAAAAATTAAAGGATGAAACTCTAAGAAGAAAACTATTAAAATATCCACACCACTGTGTAGTAGTAAACATTTATTTGGTGCTTTCATCCTCCGTAACTATTGACTTCCTCAGAAGAACAATAACATTGACACCCTGCCCTTGAATGCATACAAAACAGTCATGTGACATTCATTAAATAACACCATAAAAATGTTCAATTAAATAAAACTGTAGTATTTCATGAAAAACTCATTTTGACCTATAATTCAATAATAGAACTTGTCAAAGGAAAAAACTTCAAAGACCAATTCACATTAGGTTCAAGCAAGGCACCCTTTATTACTTGCAGCAAGGAGACAAAGCATGTAGGCACATGATTTGTCTGAATTATTAATGATTAGTAGGTTATACTTATACTTTTCTCTTCCTGTCACATAGAAAATGTTACATTCTATTGCTGACGTAGTTAGACACAGCTTTCTGTATGTTCTACAGAAAATGTTGCTAGACTTATTGCTGACCAAGTTAAATTATCTGCCATTCTGCAAAACATTTTGAGAAAAACAACCTGGCCTTGGGTTTATGTCAGTCCATTTCAACATTTCAATTCTTCTATTGTACTGTTCTAATACATGTGTTACATTTTACCGAGATTCAAGGTACATTTCTAGCTTTAGTACAAGTAATGCTGACTATGGTTTAAACTTTCAAGCATCTATTGTTTTCTTTATCAATAGCTTCTCGCAGCTGCATGTTTTCTCATGGCATAAACAGAAATGAATATCCCTTTGTTAAGATTCATGGCATTAGCAGAAATTAATTACTTCTTGTTATTTTCATGACATTAGGAGAAATAGAATGCTTCTTGTTAAGTTTCTAATAGCTGTGCAGATTCATGCAGTGTGAACAGAATAAATGTATTAACCATTTTAAATCTCGAATGCACTAAGCATGCATGTTACTATTACATATTTTTCTAACATTTCCCCCCTTTTAATACTTTTATTCTACTTTCAAGATAAGCATAAACAGTTTTTCTTCCCCAACGTCTTCCTACTCAGGATTTTAAGTTAAGAGAGTCATTCAGTTTAAACTTATGAAAGCATTTTCAGATTTTTAACAATTCTTCAAGTTCAGCACCTTGGTATAAGGTTTCTGAAACTGACATGTCTATAAAGTCTTTAATCAGTCTTTTCATGCAGGGGATGCAGCAGCACACACATACCACCAGTAGGATCATTCCTACACAGATGGCAATCAGGATGTTCGTCAGGATACTGCCCCACACCCCAAACAATCTCTGGAAAAAGTCCATCAATGGATTTGGTCCTGGTTTGGTCATGGCTGACACCTGCTGAATTACCTCAAGATGATTGTATATCTCATGTTTGTGGTCAGGAATATATGAACAGCACTCCTCCTGGATTAAAGTGCACGTACCTTCTCTCGCCGCTAGGGTGAAGTCGAGAGCCATGCGGTTTTGAAGCACTACAGTTCTCATGGTAGTCAGTTCATCAGTCACCAATTCTAGGGCAGAAAAGGTTGCATTGCTCATTATTTTGAGAAGTTTAGACAATTTTCTCAGTTCCCAGATTGATTTCGTTGCTCCATATGCTGGCAGTACACCTGCCCACGAGATGATGGTATCACCCAAGTCCATATGTGACAGTCCATTTTTCCCTAAGCCCACAGCATGATGGTTTTTCCAACCCACATTGATTTGCCCCACTGGATTGACAGGCTTCTTGATTTCTCGTCGAACATTCCGAATTTTACCTTGAGGTAAAACTGCTGCGTGTCGTATGGCCGGAACCAGGTACCCCAAATAACAACTGCCGGATCAGTTCTCAGGTAACCACTTGTATGCTTTCCTACCACATACAAAATAACAGTCTTCTACTTTGGTAGTAACTTTACTATGTCCTGGCTCTGGATGAAACATTTTTTTGTCTATCATAGACAGTTGTCTATAAAGGTCAGCATTATGTTTTACTTCATCAGTTGTCCTATGCATCAGTTCAGCAAATGAATCATAGCTCGTGTTGCAATAAGATCCTGTGTTATCAGTTTTATTGTAGCATCTATAGGGAACAGTCACATTGCAATTGCTCCAACCCACCTGAACTGTCTCATTTTTGTAAAAACACACAGTCCCCTTCTGTCGAACAGACAAGTGCAATGCTACTTTATCTTGTGATGTGACCTCTGATGTATCATAGACTAAGTTTTCTCAAGTCTTGTAGGCTCCTAGGGGGACTGAAGTTAACAATAACCCCCCGTATGCTGTTGGTAAAGCTGTGCAAATCCAGCAATTCGAAACATTGAAGGTCTCATCATACACATATTTGATTGCCTGGTAAGTGTTGAAGTTTGGGTGCCACTCTGCACGCTTGTTTAGTCCAGTTTGTGTGGCTGAGAAAAGGAATGGCCACAACAAAAAGATTATTGTCACTAGTACAGTTAACAGGATGGTTATGCAATACTTTCGAGGAAACGGTTGTTCTGCATTCCTGTTTTCTCCGACTCTTCTGAATAGGTACATTTGGATCTTACTGGATTCTGTCATCTTTATTTCAGACATGTGTTCTTACTCTCCGCCCTAATAGGACCTTTAGCACCGATGGTTTCTTCACTGGGGTTGAGCTGGATCAGTCCTATTGATCTGACCCCCCCTTTGTAGCCAGACTTTGTGTTGAGGGCCCCGATGGGGAGGTAAGAGTTTTGTCCAGTTCAAAGTTCTTAACAAGTTTGCAGTGCGTCCGGTAGATCCACGATGCTCGCTCTGCTATCTTAACTGCAGTGGGTGTCGAAAGAAGCACCTGGTAGGGACCTTCCCACCTTGGCGACAGCAAATTCTTCTTCTTGATAACTTTTATCCACACCCAGTCTCCAGGTGTCACTGCCACTTCTGATGTCTCGATTTGCTTTCTATCTGAAACAGAATTTGACTGCAACAGATGTTTAGAATTCATTATTTTACTCATATATTCAGCTAGTGTAAAATCAGCTTCCTGGTCTGATGACATGAGAAGTTTCCACTGGGGTGTATAGTAAGCCCTTCCAAATAACTTTTCAAAAGGAGTCAATCCTTTTGCTGTAGGGACAGTTCTCATGCTCAACAGTGCCAGGGGTAAACAGTATATCCAATTTTTCCCTGTCTCAGCTATCAATTTTCTCAATTTGTTTTTTAATATACCATTATGCCTTTCAACTAGCCCTGCAGATTGTGGATGGTATGCACAATGATTTTTTAAAGAAATACCAAAATGCTTACTTAACTGCTGTATGGTTTGATTTACAAAGTGTGTACCATTGTCACTGTAGATCCTTTCCGGAATGCCAAATCTAGGAATGATTTCCTTGACAAGTACTTTTGCCACTGTGGCTGCATCTGGATTTTTGGTTGGAAAGGCTTCCACCCACCTGGAAAACATATCTACAATGACAAGACAATACGTCTTATTTTCACATTTGTTCAATTCTATGAAATCCATACAGATAGTGTGAAACGGATATGGTGGTGTAGGGGAAACTCCCCTGCTTGGGCTTTAACGCCCCCTGTGCATGATGTTTGTTACAAATCTGACACGTCAAACAAAATTTTTTAGAGTAGTTTGTAAATCCGTACGTTGTGACCACCTGGTTCACCAGCTGTACCATCCCCCCCTGTTGAGACATGGCACTGCCCATGGCTCAACAAAGCTGCATATCTAAACAAATTAGATGGTAGTATCGGTTTCCCTTCTCTAGAGATGTAAAGCCCCTTTTCGAGAATTGCTCCTCGTTTTACCCATCGTTGTTTTTCAGCTTGCATAGTGAGTGTCTGCATTGTTTTTAACATTTCTAAGTCTAAAATCTCGGAGGGTTGTAATTCCTCATTTAAAAGAAATACTTCTGTGGCTGCTTGATGTTCTTCATTCCACATTGCTGCAGTCCTAACCATTGGGTAGTCCGCTGTCCAGTCGGCCCGAATACCAAAGTATATGGCTGACGTCGGTCAAGGCGCATTAGACTGATGTCAGGACGTCAGGGTACTAATGCGCATGACCGACGTCATATCCTCAGTCTTTTTTGCCGCATGGTCCGATGCAGAAGCAGTTTTGCGAGTGCAGGTTGGCGTTCTGAAATTTTCTGAAGTCGGAGTTTCAGACCGAATCAAAGTTGGCTAAGTACCCCATTGGGGAACATTTTGGTTTTTTCTTGCCTCAGTATTTAACCGGATGTCAGAAAAAGTGAATAACTGTATTTCTTGTGGGAAGCAGATACCTCATAGGGATTACCATACTTTGTGTATACCTTGTTTAGGGCCTGAGCACGACGTTGTTGGTTGCCGCTCTTGTGCTAGATTTAACAAACGCACTATTAAGAGAAGGTTAGACTGTGCCAGGTTAGTGTTTGGGAAGCGTTGTAATTATAAAATGCCGTCGGATGCTCCGACGCCGCTTCAAAAAGCGCAAGGACAAAACAGCAAAGCCTAGGGTTGATGAACCGGCAGTCCCGGACGTCGGTTCTTTAGAAGGCTCAGTGGAGCCAGAGGTTTTGCCAGGAGTTTCTTTGGAGTCTCAGGCAGAGACTTTACTGTTACAGGATGTGCCCTCTCAGGACATAGGCCAGGCTGAGGGGGCTTCTCAGGTAACTGTTCTTCCCTCTCTTCCCAAGGTAGTTAGAGCCTCTCCTTCTGTTTCCAAAACTTCTTTGAGAGGTAGACCAAGTTTAGCTTCAGTGGGGGCTTCTCCTAGCACTTCAGGTTCTGTGCCTAAGAAACATATGCTTAAAATGGCAGAGGATTTAATTACTATGATTAGAGGCTCTATGCCCCCTCCTGATAAGAGGCCTAGGGTGGAACCTGAGTTTGAGAGTTTTGAACAGTGTTCAGAGGCTTCTGAGTCTTCTGTGGAAGACTTGCAGGAGTATCCTCCTTATTCTGATTCTGATGTGGATGATTCCACTCCTACAGCTTCTCCTCCTGAGGATTTCTCATTTTCAGAGACTCTGCATTCCATGAGGGAGCACTTTAAATGGGAAGGCCAAGATTACTCTGATTCCAGGAAAAGGCTTAGGGAATTCTTATTTTACCCCAGCATAGGCCCTTAGCTATACCTCCTGTGTTGAATGTGGTGGAAGATGTTTTTGCAGAGGCTTCCCTGAACCCTGATTCTTTGCCTCCTGCCCCTGTTAAACCTGATAGGTACTATAGGGTGCCTGAAGCTCATAAGTATCTGTTTAAGAGTCCTAGGGCAGACCCGGAAACTGTTTCTCAGGGGCCTAAAGGTGTTAAGGCCTCTGTTGTTAAAAATCCTGTTCCCACTGATAAAGAGGCAAGGGCTTTGGATAGGTGGGGAAAGAAAGTGTATACTTCTTCCACTTTAGCCATGAGAGCGTTGAATTGTCAGTTTCACATGCTAAAATATCAAAATTATCTCCTTTCACAATTGAAATCTAAGGTGGATGCTTTGGCGGAAGGTATAGAGTGTAAAGAGTTGCTGGATTTGGTTCATGTGTCTGAACAAGTGGGTAAGCATTCTTTGCAATGTGGTTTTGATGCTGTGCAGGCCTCCTCGAGGGTGGCTGCCACTAGTTCTGTTCTTCGCAGGCATGCCTGGTTGAGGGATCAGAATTTAGCAGAGCATGTTAAGACTAGGATTTTGGATGCTCCTTTACAGTCTGATGTGTTATTTGGTTCGCCTGTGGAAGCAGTCTTAAAGAAAATGGAGGACAAAGCTAAGTCTATGCAAACTGTTAAAGATTTTTTGCAGGTGCAGCCACCAAGTTTAGTAGAAATTGGCCTACTAAGGGATGGACATATCCTGCTTATGATTCCCAGTCTAGGGGTAGGTCTAGACGTGGTAGGGGCAGAGCTCAAGGTTCTTTTAGGCCTAGAACAGGGGTTCACCTGCTCAGACTTCTGGTGAGGGCAGGGTCAGTCCTTTCGTAAACAGACCCAATGACCTGCCTTTTCAGCTGCCAGAAGATTCTCGCCTGGCAGCTCCTTTGGGAGGAAGACTGTCTCTTTTCAAAGAAAATTGGGATTTAATCACTCAAGACAGATGGGTGTTGGATATCATTCACCACGGTTACAGGTTTTATTTCCATACATTGCCCCTTTCAAAGGCATGCCAGACGTTCCCCTCCACAAAGGAAAGAGGCTCACAAGCAAATTTCTCTGTTACTCCAAATAGGGGCCATTCAGCCAGTCCCTGTACCAGAAAGGGGCCTAGGATTTTATTCTCGCCTGTTCCTAGTACCAAAGAAGGGGAACACGTGGAGACCAATTTTGGATTTATCTATCCTCAACACTTATCTGGACATTCCCAAGTTCAAGATGTTGACGTTACAACAGCTTTTACCTCTGCTGGGCAAAGATCATTGGATGGTAACTTTAGATCTCAAGGAAGCTTACCTTCATGTGCCTATACGACTAAGTTGCAGGAAGTATCTGCGTTTTCGAGCTGGAAATTCTCATTATCAGTTCTCTGCATTGCCCTTTGGCTTATCTACTGCACCCAGAGTATTCACAAAGGTTCTGGCTCCAGTGATAGCTTACTTCAGGCTAAAAGGAATTCAAATCTATCCTTACTTGGACGACTGCCTGATTCTGGCTCAAGAAAAGGAAAACCTTCTACAGCATCTGGAATATGTCATAGCAGTGCTAAGATGCCTAGGGTATTCTGTGAACGAAATAAAGTCCAGTCTAGTACCCTCTCAAGACCTGTGCTTTCTGGGTGTGAGACTGAATACAGCAGCCCAGATGGCCTTTTTAACCCCGGACAAACAAAAGAATCTTTCCAGTTACTTCCATCAACTATCTCTTCAGTCCGGGCTGACTGCAAGGACAGTCCTTCAAGCCTTAGGGTTCATGGCATCTTGTATTCTGGTGCTTCCCAATGCCAAACTGCATATGAGGAAGCTGCAATGGTATCTCAAAAATGTGTGGACACAGCACTGCCAGGATTTGGACACTGTCATTCAAATAATACCTTGCATTCAAAAAGAAGGTTTGTGGTGGGCTCAGGAATGTCACCTAAACAAGGGACTCTCTGTGACCCGGCCAGAGGCGAGTCAGATTTTAACGACAGATGCCTCGGACATTGCTTGGGGAGCTCATCTAAATGGAAAGTGGATACAAGACAAGTGGCCTGCCAGACTACAGCATCTACATATCAACATGAAGGAGATGTTAGCAGTCCAGTTTGCATTCATGGCTTTCAAGGAGTTACTTCTTCCTGGGCAGGTGTTGATTCTAACAGACAACACAACTGTCATGTGGTACATCAACAAACAAGGGGGAACACATTCTTATTCCCTATGCAGGCAAGCAATGATTTTATGGGAGACTGCGCTCAGCTTGCAACTAACTCTTCAGGCAAGGTTTCTGCCGGGAGCACAGAACTCCTTAGCAGATGTGTTAAGCAGGCAAATCATGGATCCCCACGAGTGGAAACTGGATCTTCATGTATTTCAGAAATTGACAGTGTCATGGGGAACTCCAGACATAGATCTGTTCGCTTCTCCACTAAACCACCAGCTGCCAAAGTTTTGCACAAAGGGGTTTCATCATACAGCTTGGAAAGTGGATGCTCTTTCTTTCAGTTGGAAAAATCTTCATGTGTATGCCTTTCCACCTCTGCCTCTTCTTCCAAAGGTGCTCCTAAAGGTCAGACAAGACAAGCCAAGGATGATTTTAATAGCTCCAGATTGGCCTCGCAACACTGGTACCCACTACTAAGGAGTCTGGTAAGGCAGCCCCATGGCCTTTACCTTTGATTCCACATCTGTTATCTCAGAAGGACGGTCACCTGCTCAATGTCAAGCTTCACTCTCTTCATCTAACAGCCTGGCATATTCTGTGTTGAAACACAGCAGGTCTCAACTTCCTCAACAAGTTTTAAATGTGATTATGGAAGCTAGAAGACCTAGTACAAGAAAAGTGTACGCAGAAAAATGGAAGAGATTTTTATTTTGGAGTGCAGCAAAGAATTTGGAGATTTCTGAGCCTAATTTGAGTGTGGCTCTTCAATATCTTACTGAGTTACTGGACAAAGGTTTGTCTTTCTCTTCCATTAAGATTCATGCTGCAGCAATTTCAGCTCACTATGATTGTGACCCACCATTGTTTTCGCATCCTTTGTTCAAGCAGTTTCTTAGAGGGCAAAGAATATAAGACCCCATGAGCTCCTACTCCTGCTTGGGATCTCAATTTTGTGTTGGAAAAACTTACTCTACAACCTTTTGAGCCTGGCTACTGCTGACTTGAAATACTTGTCATGGAAGACTGCTTTTTGTTGGCTATTACTTCTGCAAGAAGGGTTTCTGAGTTGCAGGCCCTTATGGCAGTAGAGCCCTTTTGATTTTCCATAAGGATAGGGTATCATTACGTACTAATCCTTCCTTTATGCCTAAGGTGGTTTCTAGTGTGGCTTTAAACCAAACTATTCATTTGCCTACTTTCTATGCAGATCCCCAAAATAAGGGGGAGAAGATTTTGCACACTTTAGATGTACATAGGCAGTTGCGTTATTATTTAAGCAGGACTAAGGATTTCAGGCAGTCTCAGCAATTGTTTGTTTCTTTTGCTTTGAGTTCTCAGGGCAAGCCTGTGTCTAAGCAAACTATTTCTAAGTGGATTGGGTTTTGCATTTCATTTTGTTACTCCCATCATGGCAAGGACATTCCAGCTGGGATTAGGCCTCATTCCACTAGGGCTACTGCCACTTCAACAGCATTTCTAAGGGGGGTGGCAACTAAGGATATTTTGGAGGCAGCTACTTGGAGTTCAGTGCATACTTTCTCTAAGCATTACCACCTTCCTCTCTACTCTAAATCTAGGGCTGGTTTTGCCACAGCTATTTTGCAAGGCATGTTGACAGCTCCTGCTTCCTTATGATTTGCCAGCCTCCCTTACCTCTGCTTTGGGATTCTACCCAATGGTTAGGACTGCAGCAATGTGGAATGAAGAACATAGTACAGTTTTGTACCTACCATAAATGTAGATGTTCGAGGATCCACATTGCTGCAGTCCAATTTACCCTCCTCCTTCCCTCTGTGTTTAGGGGTGGTGGTGTGGGCTAATATTCTTGTACATTTGTATATATTGTATATATGTTTGATGCAGGGCTTTTTGGTGTTTTGGTTTGGGCCTTGTCTTTTTAGGGTCTTCTGACATCTGGGGCAAGAAAAGACTGAGGATATGACGTCGGTCATGCGCATTAGTACCCTGACGTCCTGACATCAGTCTAATGCGCCTTGACCGACGTCAGCCATATACTTTGGTATTCGGGCCGACTGGACAGCGGACTACCCAATGGTTAGGACTGCAGCAATGTGGATCCTCGAACATCTACATTTATGGTAGGTACAAAACTGTACTTTTTGCAGCTGTATCAGCTCTCGCATTACCTTTTGAAATCCTATCTTGTTGCTTGGTGTGAGCTGTGCATTTACAAATAGCTACTTTCTGAGGTAACTGAATAGATTCTAAAAGATCTAAAATAAACTGTGCATGATTGATAGGTTTGCCAGTAGATGTTATCATTCCCCGGTTTTTCCACTGTTGCGCAAAAACATGTACAGTAGAATAAGCGTACCGGCTGTCAGTAAAAATGTTTACACATTTACCCTTTGCTAAGGTGCATGCCCGTGTCAGGGCGATCAATTCTGCTGCCTGTGCAGATAAATTGTGTGGTAAAGGTTTTGCTTCTATAATCTCAGTATCAGAAACTACTGCATATCCTACTAGGTTCTGTCCTGCAGGACCCCTTTTGCACGAACCATCCACGTAGTATGTCACCTCAGCATCATCCAAGGGGACATCCATGAGATCTTTTCTAGGTAGTGTCTTTTGCTCAATTACCTGCAGGCAGCGGTGCGGTGTGCCGTCTGCAGGGGTCGGGAGCAGAGTAGAAGGGTTCAAGGTCGTGCATCGCTTAATTGACATGTGAGGTTGGCTCAACAATATAGTCATACAGGAAAGATGCCTAGCAGGGGAAAGATATGCCACCTTTTCTTGTAGTAAAATAATCGCGACTGCATGAGGTACTCTCAAAGTGAGAGGGTGGAATAAGACTACTGAGGCCGAAGCCTGTACTGCCATTGCAGCTGCAACTACTGCTTGTACACAGCGGGGTAAGGATCATGCCACTGGGTCTAGTTGTGATGAATAGTAAGCAATGGGGCGTTGCTTATCCCCATGCTGTTGTGTCAGTACTGATGTCATGTAACCCTGCTTACAATCTACAGTCTGGAAAAAACGTTTATGGTAGTTTGGTAATCCCAGAACTAATGAGGATGCTATTAACTGCTTCAGTTTGCAGAAAGCAGATTCTGCTTCTGGTGCCCATTGTAACAAATTCTGGACTGCCATAGGCTTCTTATATATAAGGTCAGTCAGAGGTGCAGATTCCAAGGCATAGTTTGGAATCCAGCTCCGGCAAAAATTAGTTGTACCCAGGAAGGACATCATTTCCTTCTTGGTAGTGGGTTTTGGTGCTTGCAAAATTGCTATCTTTCTGTCCTCATCTAATGTTCTGCCTTCTTTGGATATTACATATCCCAGGTATTTGACTTGTTTTTTCCAAAGCTGTAGTTTACTTTTATTTACCTTATGTCCTTCAGCGGCTAAAAATCGTAGAAGTGCTATGGTATCTTCTCTACAATCCTGCTGGGTGGGGGCTGCCAGCAAGATGTCATCAACATAAAGTAAAATCTGACTGCCTCTTGGTGGGGTGAATCCCGCCAAGTTGCTTGCCATTTCTTGTGAGAATATCGTTGGACTTTCACATATCCCTGTAGTAGTCGCGTATATGTATACCTTTTCCCCTGAAATGTGAATGCAAACCAATACTGGCTGTCAGGGTGTATCAGTATAGAAAAGAACGCATTGCTAATGTCTACCACAGAAAAATACTTCTGTTGAGGTTTTAAATCATTCAACAGGGAGTGTGGGTCTGGCACCGTGGGTGCCCTTGGTATTACTGCATCATTTACAGCTTGTAAATCTTGGACCATACGTCATTCTCCATTTGCTTTTTTGACTGGAAATAAGGGTGTGTTACATGGTGAATCGGGAGATTCTACTAGTATCCCTCCTTTAAGTAAGGCTGCTGTAATAGGCTTTATCCCTGCCTCTGCATCTTTTCTTAAGGGATACTGTCTTTTTTGTGGTCTAAATGCTGACTTTGGCGTGATAGTAACTGGTCCCGCTGTACGAATAAGTCCTACATCTGATTTTCCTGTTGACCAGAGAGTCTCTGGTATATTTTGTAAGGCATTTTCTTCCTCCTTTAACAGGAGTGTCAATCAGCTGTCCTCACCAGACTGTAAGTGCACAGCTGGGTTGGTCTGAGTTATCCAATTCAACTTCTGTATTTGTATTCCCTGTTCTTACAGTTCTATCTCTGTCTGTTTCTCCCATCTCGTGACTTTTTCTCCTAGGTCTGCCCATTCTATATTTCTGTTTTTGGTTAAGCTAACATGTGGTAATCGATTAGATTTATAAAGTGCAAAGAACTCCTGGGGCAATGAACAGCTGGCTACACTGTTCCCTTCTGTGTCCCAGTACAGGTTACACAATATCAATCTATTTGCATGATTCTTAAACAATTCTTGCTCATATTCCATATCAGGTCCTGGTGTATTACAATAATACAGGGTACAGTGCAACAGTTGTTGCTTATCAATGTCAAGGGAGGGGAACTTGCTGATGGCTACATTCATTAACTTTTCGGTTACAGTCCCTGGACCAGTCGTAACCAAGTCCTGGCTGTACCAATAAAACATTTCACCCTCCGATTGCACTGCAAAGGTATCAATTTGTCGCTGTGCTTCCATACCCTGCATGGTTGGGACTACTGCTATACCAAGTAGCTGCATGAGGTCTCTGCCCAAGAGGTTTACTGGGCATTTTGCAGAAAACAATTTTGCTTTTTTGTGTCAATCCTGAAACTGGATCAGTTATTGCAGTGTCACGGGAGAGAGGCTCCCGATGCATCTGTCCATTAGCTGCTTTAACCAGTATGTAATCAGGTGTCTCTGTGTTTTCTGGTAGTTTGGAGGGATGTATCAGAGTTCGTGATGCCCCTGAATCACACAAGAATTTGACTTCCCTCCCTTCTACCAAAAGTGTAACTTCTGGTTTCGTGTCTGCTAAATAGAGCTCCAAGCTCAATAAAGCTAGGTCTAATATTTCATCTTCTTCATTGTCACTAACTTCCTGCACTTCCTCTACTCCCTCTATCACATTCTCATTTGTCCCTTCTTTGCTAGCCCCTTCTAGTGATTCCTGACTACCATATAGTCAGTCCTCACCCTCCTTGTCATCCGTTGTTGCCTTCTTATTTTTCCTGCAGTATTTTGCCAAGTGTCCCTTTTTACCGCATTTAAAACATTCACCCCTTTTCTTTCGCCCTTCAAAGTCCTCTGATCGTTGATCAGATTGTTTCCCTGTGCATTTCTCTTGCCCTTTTTCCCGGACTGTACTACATAAACTTCTGCTCCATCTTCTACAGAAAATATTTGAGCTTTCTTTTTCTTTTTGCTATTAAAATGCCTTTCGGCATGCCTAGTATATTCAAGTAATAATTGTAACCTGCTTGTACGATGATCTACCATGTGTTTTGTAATAAAACTGCTTATAGGTGCAATACTGCCCTTTAAAAATGCATTCTTTAATTGCTGTTCATATGGGGAATCTTGTGTTTGATCTTCAGGAACCTGCATTCCACAGTGGTTATTAAAACACTCTAATAGTCTGGCATAATACCGGTCAATAGTTTCACCTTCTTGTTGGATGCATTGATTAATGCAAGTCCAGTCTGCCCTAGGTTTCCATTTTTCAGAGATACGGTCTTTCAGACCTTTTACTCTGGTGTCTAATTCTGTGCTGTTATGTGGGAGGGCTCTTTGTGCAGCATCGCAGGGATTCCAGTTCCCACTAATCGCATGCCAATCTGGCCCTACAATTTGTCTAACTACCTTTTCTACCTCTTCTCCGTTCAAGTTATAACTCAGCCTCATTCCTTGTAAATCTTCAGAGAATTTTCTAAAATTAACCTTTGGATGGAGGATTCCCTCAGTGGGTTTCTGGATATCTTCCGGAGTCCAAGGTCTATACACTAAAATAGTTGGGTCCTGATTGTCCTGACCTGCCTGAGGGTTGGGTACTTCTATAAGTGGACATATTTCTTCTTCACTTATAGATTGTGAATTTTTAATCATTTGCCATAACTCGATGCCTTGGAGGCGGAGGTGCTGATGCTATTACTAAGTTATTGTCTTCCTTATCTAAAAACATTGCTTTTGAATTTTTGTTCTTTTGTTCCCTACGGTTTACTTCCTGAAGCCACCTGTGTGCTCGAGGAATTCCTAATTTACGTTGCTTTTTTACCCGACCTTTGGAATTGGTTTTGAGTTGTTTAACAAGTTTGATAAGCAAGGATTTTTCTAATTTTCCATCAAATTCGTACTTATTAACCCATTTTGAATAATATTTAATATTGTCGGCGCACTGCGACTGCATGTATTTTGCGTCTTCTGTTAACGGTGGATTTTGGGGTCTTTTTGTGCAATTATTACCCATTTTGTTCTACCCTTTTATCATTACGTAACTTTTCTAATTTTTTAAAGTGGTACCACAGATTTTGTTATAGTCTCTTCAGAATGACTGCCTACTTATTCTGTTTCTCCTGATCTATGACAAGACCGTAATCTTTTTTGTCTCTGACTTGCAAGAAAAATACAGTCTAACAAAAACAATACATATCTAGTCCCTGATCTAAAACAGAAAACGGAAAAAAGTAGATTCACCTTACCTGAGCCCATGTGATTGATCACCAATTCGCGGAGACCCATCCTTCAGTCACAGATCAGAAAGTGGCTGGCCTCTTTTGAACGACAATTCAGTCGGAGGGCTTTTCAGATAAGAAGAACCGATTTGGTTTCTTCTCCGTACGGTTTCAACCACCTCGCCCGTCTGATCTGAGGTGAAGCGAGGGTTCCGGTCCGAAGGACCAATCTGTCAAAGGAAAAAACTTCAAAGACCAATTCACGTTAGGTTCAAGCAAGGCACCCTTTATTACTTGCAGCAAGGAGACAAAGCATGTAG
Organism: Protopterus annectens; assembly: GCF_019279795.1. Lineage (NCBI taxonomy): Eukaryota > Metazoa > Chordata > Ceratodontiformes > Protopteridae > Protopterus > Protopterus annectens. The sequence continues at coordinate 1,723,783,523 of NC_056739.1, read as the reverse complement.
GCACAGGATTTGTCTGAATTATTAATGATTAGTAGGTTATACTTATACAGTTCTCTTCCTGTCACATAGAAAATGTTACATTCTATTGCTGATGTAGTTAGACACAGCTTTCTGTATGTTCTACAGAAAATGTTGCTAGACATTGCTGACCAAGTTAAATTATCTGCCATTCTGCAAAACATTTTGAGAAAAACAACCTGGCCTTGGGTTTATGTCAATCCATTTCAACATTTCATTTCTTCTAATTTACTGTTCTAATACATGTGTTACATTTTACCTAGATTCAAGGTACATTTCTAGCTTTAGTACAAGTAATGCTGACTACGGTTTAAACTTTCAATCATCTATTGTTTTCTTTATCGATAGCTTCTAGCAGCTGCATGTTTTCTCATGGCATAAGCAGAAATGAATATCCCTTTGTTAAGTTTCATGACATTAGCAGAAATTAATTACTTCTTGTTATTTTCATGACATTAGCAGAGATAGAATGCTTCTTGTTAAGTTTCTAATAGCTGTACAGATTCATGCAGTGTGAACAGAATAAATGTATTAACCATTTTAAATCTCGAATGCACTAAGCATGCATATTACTATTACATATTTTTCTAACAGAACTATATATTGATCATTTCGTTCAAACCTGGTAGTTTGCACTTAATCTAAGCTGTCATTATCTCCCTAATCTCAATTTTATTATTATAGTTTTAAATCTTTAGCTCAAATGCATCATATTCCAAAATACTAAAATAAAACTTACTGCATTCATTAGTTGCTTGTAAGTGCTTATTCAAAGCACTTTTGATATTTTTTCTAATGTCATGCTTATGTTAATTCATCCATTAGTTTTAACTTTGATATATTATGTAATAGGTTTTGAATTAAAATATTATTGTAAATAACTGGAAGTTTTAATAGGTAGCAACAAGTCAGTTAATACAACAGGGGATGGACCTGGTTTTATTTATAAAAAATCAGGTGAGTTAAAAAGTTTTTTATATAGAGATAGTACATTACACTCCAGAGTTAAGACTAACAAACCTAACAGCACATATAAATGTAGTAGCTGTAATGTGTGCCTTCTTATTAATGGAAAAGCATTTGTTGGTCTTAGGTATATTAATAAAACCATTCCAGTTGATGGATATTTTACATGTAATACTACTGGTTTAGTATAGAATGCTCAACATTTTATATTGAAATGACAACCAGGAAGTTATGTTAATGGATGAATGAATGAGCACTTACAAGCAAATAATGAACGCAGTAAGTTTTATTTTAATGTTTTAGAATACGTGTCATTAGAGTTATGGTGTGGAAACTGTAAGAAAAAAGTTGAGATTAGAGAGGTGCTTTGTCATCTTAGACAAACCACCAAGATTTAATGAAATGATCACTATAAAATGTTTAGTTGGACTTTCAAGATGGCTGCACATGAAAACAAACTCAGAAAAGTCAGCCATCTTGAAAGTCCAACTAAACATTTTATACTGACAGCTTAGATTAAGTGCAAACTACCAGGTTTGAATGAAATGATCAATATATAGTTCTGTTAGAAAAATATGTAATAGTAATATGCATGCTTAGTGCATTCCAGATTTAAAATGGTTAATACATTTATTCTGTTCACACTGCATGAATCTGCACAACTATTAGAAACTTAACAAGAAGCATTCTATTTCTGCTAATGTCATGGAAATAACAAGAAGTAATTAATTTCTGCTAATGTCATGAAACTTAACAAAGGGATATTCATTTCTGCTTATGCCATGAGAAAACATGCAGCTGCTAGAGGCTATTGATAAAGAAAAAAATGTATGAAAAATGTCTTTTTGGGTAAATTTCAGTAACTGGCTAGCAAGTACACTGCCTAGATGCCACCCCCAAAAAAATTCTGAGAACTTGAAAATCAATCACAAAAGGTGAGGCGAAAACACTGACTGGGAAGAATGCTACAGCTGTCAGCAAAATGCAGTGCAAGCTCCAGCTTGGTGCATGACATGACTTCCAGTAATCTAGAGGGGAAAAAAAGTCAAATGTACTCAGCGATGGTTAAAATAAAATGAAAATCAGAAGGAGTATATCAACTCAAATAACAAAAGGCTGGAAAAAATGGAAGAAGCTTTAAACAAATGTTCAGATGAGGTGATAAAACTGCAAAAATCATAGGTCAAAATGAAGAAAAGGCTGGCTGAGTGTGAGACTGCTAAAGAACAGATGTTTCAGAAAATAATATAAGTATAGGACAGACACGTAAAGAAAACCTGAGATTTTCTGCTGTACCAGAGAAGCTGGAAGTAACAGACTGTATTCATTTTATTAAAGCACAAATAAACAAGTGGACTGGTATTCCACAGAAAGAGTTATTAATTGAAATGGCACATCATGTGTATGCTCCAAACTTGACTATGAGAAAGCAATCCAGACTTGTAATAGTAAAGATTCAGTCTTACCAGCAGAAAGTGTTGATTCTGACAAAAAAAGTATTAAAATTGGGAGACAGTAAAGTGTGGAAAATGATTACTCTTGTACACCAGGCAAAAGAGGAGTAAATTTATTCCAGTAATTGGGGAGTTTTGATAAGCAGCCATGAGATTCAAGTTGCTGTATCCAGCTGTTTTCAGAATATTCTTTCCTGGAGGGTCAACATAATTTTTTGATGCAGAATGTGCTAAGGAGGAAATACGTTTGTCCAACAAAAAGTGAGCTATCAAACAGGAGGAGATTCTGCTTCTTGTTCTTCTGGTAATAAAGGCCATAGAGAGACTGTTCCAATGAAACCTTTTCCAATATTTCAAAGGGGAATGCTTGAGAGACAGAAAAAAGTGCACAAGAATTGGATAGAAGAACTGTGAGTATGCTGAAAATGAAGAAGAGATTGGATTAGGGAGATGGAGGTCAACTGGAAGAAAACCAACAACTCTGAAACTGACAAATAAATGTGGGATTGCATTATCTGTGAAACATGACAGAACAAGAAAACCTGGAAATATTAAACTTTTTTGAATTTGTTAAACTTGTAGGGGACTCCAAGGAATATGCCCTACTTCATGTTATTAATGTTTGGAAGAACATTTAGGAGAGGGGAAGGAAATACTTGACTGTAAGTAAAACAAAATGTTGTTTTTAGCAGTAGTATTTTTATAATGCATGGTATAACCTGCATGTTCTAAAGTAAAGCTTTCTCAGTTATTTCCGAGTGTAATAGGGATACTAAAGTAAACAGGTGCTCCTGTTTTTTTTTCTTCTTTCTCCTTGTTCAAGTTTTAAGAAATGTAGGCACTGCGATGAAAAAAAAAAGGAAAAGTCTGGACAAAGCAGCGTGATAAAAGAACAATTGAGATGCCTTTTTTTACTCTTGCATAGGGGAGTGACTGAATTAAGGCCCTTGATTTGGACTAATAAGTTTTAAGGGGAAGCAAATAAATAAGAACACTGAATGTAATAGAAAATGTTCCCTAGCAAATAAATGAATGCTTGTAGTAGTGGCAACTGTGTATGGATCTCATGTCTCAGTGGAGACAATCTGATAAGGGCCAATAAAAACAGAATACTTTTTTCTTTCAATGGATTTCCTTTAATGGCTAGGCGATAATGTTTTCTGAAAACATTCAAGTGTTTTTTTTCTAATCTGTGAGAGAAATGAAGATAAGACAAAAACAGACAAAACTTAATGAAAGTAGAAGTACAGGCTGTATCATGATTTTAGCATGGATAACCTTCCTTATAGGTGAATCCAAGTTTATGAGTGTGGTTGTCAGTCTGGGACAGTTGTTCCTATTAGGAGAGTTAAACTTCACTATTTGAAGGTGTGCATAATTTTGTGTATTAATGTTGAGTTAATAGCTTTTAGGGGTGTTCCGGGGGGGGGGGTGATTTTCTGTTTGAGGGTTTTCACTAAAAAAGTTTTGTAAGATGTGCATAGGTTGAAATGAATATGACAAGAAACAACTGTATAACAGATCAACCTGCCAAATATTAGTGTATGCATGTGACACAAAAGCTGAAATTAGACATTTAAAAATGTTGTTACAAGTAACAGGTGGGAATAATAATTTCTTAATACAATGACAACACTTTCTGCATTTTCTTTAAATGTAGATGGTCTCACAGATATGTAAAAAAAAAGAAGCAGTAGTGAGCTATATTAAAACATGCAAGTGCAAATAGCTATGCTACAGCAGACTCATTTGGAAAGAAATGAGCATCTAAATTTGATAAAGTATTTCAGGATGTTTATTCAGTAGAATATATGGGACAAGGGAAAGGGGGAGTACTTATATTAGTTGCAGTATAGGAGCTCCATTAGTGATAAAAGAGGGGGGGGGAGCTAATAAAGGTAGATTTGTAGTAATAAGGGACTGATGGCAAGGGAGGAGGATTACTCTGACATGTATTTATATTCCACCTAAAACTGCTATAATGGAGCTTAGGAAAATTCTGGTAGAAATGATCACCTTTCAGCAGGAATATTATGTTTAGCTGGGGAATGGACTTTGATTTGCAGCAGTGAGGATATAGCTTGGGGTCACAGATGGGAAAATATAAAAAAGAAGGTAGATTTTTGAAGAAATGTATGAAAATATTTGGAATTTAAGATGTGAATTAGGTAGTAGGAGTGCAGAGTGAATTTACATGTTATTGCCTGAAGTACAAAATCTGGGCTAGGCTAGAGAGAAATTATATTTCTCATGAACATGTGCATTTAATTGAAAGTTTTGATACTCATCCAATAACTATTTCAGATCACATGTCAGTAATAACTAAAATAAAAATACAGGGCAATAAAATCAAAATGAGATACTGCTGCTTTCCTAACTATCTGTTAAAATGAGAGGTATTTAAAGAATATGTGGTAGAAATTGTTAAGGAGTTATTAAAGAAGATAGAAATATCTTCTGAAAATGTAACTAGGAAGTGGGATAAAATTAAAGAGGAGTTTAAGAACGGGGTAGAAATAAAAGAAAGAGAACAATGATTAAGAAGTAACAAGAATTATTTAGAGGGACTGACAAAGGTTAGAGTACTGCAGAATAGGGGGAATCTCGCAGAACAAGAAAAGGAGCAATTGTGGAAATTCTAAGCAGAAAATAAGAGATTACCTCAATAATATGCGCGAGTTTAAAAACACTGCTGTTAAGCAACTGTTTTTTTTTTTTTGAGAATAACTCCAGAGCATAAAAACTTTTAGCACAAGACTCGGGTAACAGAAAGTAGAAAGGGTTATTGCCAAGCTTAGGGAGCCTGTAACAAGGAAGATAACCAGAGATCCTTTAAAGGTACTAGAAGTATTTTGCAAATCTTATGAAAATCTGTATAAAGTGGAGAAATATGAAATCAAGAAAAGGTACAAATGGAAATGTTTATGGAAGAATTAAATATACCAAGGTTAGAGGGAGATGAGGCTCAATTACTAACAGTTAGGATAGGAGGAGATAAGATAAAATGGTAATATGTAACCAGTCTGCAGGAAAATCCACAGGAATAGATAGTATTCCTGTGGAGGTTTAAAGCTAGAAGGGAGAAACGGATAAAGATCTGGAAGGTTTTGTTTTACAGTATTTTTAAAGGAGGAGAAGCACCAACATCCTGGAAGAAAGCAGTGGTGGCTGTAATACTTTAAGATGGTAGAGACCGATCAGATCCGGCTACATATAGGCCCATTTCAGTTCTAAACCACGATTATAAAGGTTTATGTCAATAATGGCTAACAGAATGGCAGAAGTGATGCCAGAATTGATAGATATAGATCTTTGTGGTTTTTTGGAGAGGAGGCAAACATTTGACAACATTAATAGAACAATGATGATCCAGGGGGAAGCAGAATGTAAGAAAATACCACTGTTGTTGGTGAGTCTTGATGCAGAAAAAGCATTTTACAGAGTAAGCTGAGATTTTATGAGTAGGAAAATGGAGGCATTTGCATTTCCTGATAAAATTATAAAGTTGATTAGGACAATATATGAGGGATCTGAGGAAAAAATTAATGTGAGTGGATTCCTCTCTGATAAGTTCTGTTTGAGCAGAGGAACCAGACAGGGTGTCCTCTTTCCCTTTTGTTATTTGCATTATATTTAGAACCATTGGCAAAGAAAATAAAGGACTCCAAAATGTAAGGATATAATTGGTATGACAGTCAAGCCAAGCTGGCTTTATTTGCAGATTATGTTATTTTATACCTGATAAAACCAGAAAATGAAATTTCGGTGCTGTGGAGGATTTTGAGTCAATTTCAGGTCTTTTTCGGATACAAAATTAATGAAGATAAAACAAAGACAATACAGATATTTATGGGGATATGATAACATGAAGTACTTGGAGTATGGATCAAAAATGATTCTGTAATGGCAGCTAAGGATATGTTGGAAGAGGCTAAGCAAAAGGTAATACAAAAACTGAAAAACTGGGAGCTGTGTTTTATGATATGGATAGCAAGATACAAGCAGCAAAAGTGTTTTTAGTCACTTTAGTTTTATACACAGGTCATGCATATTTTTATCAACTAGAGGAGAAGTTATAGGTAGCAGTTAATTAAGAATTGAATAATGTTATCTGGGAGGGGAAAACAATAGTCAAATGGGATAAGCTCATCCTTCCAATTGAACAAGGTGGTTTGGGATTAGCTGATTTGAAGGGGTATTTCAGAGCTACACAGTTAAGGCTCCTATACATCGCACAAATAGAAAGCTATACTTCAAAGTGGAAAGGGATGATGACTAAACAGGGGAGAAGCTCAAGAAACAAGGAGAGACTGAGATTTTAGATGCAGATCTTTAAGGAAAATAACAGTAACCACATAGAATATTATATTCATAAAGTAGCAGAAAGTATTCTAAAAACTAAGTCAACATGGGAATGGAAAAATGAGATTTTGCTGATAGGGATTACTCCAATTAGGGATACAGGCAGTAAGCTAGAGGAGGCTGGAATTTACTGGAGAAAATTGGCAAAGTTGCCATGGCATTGGTAGAAAATAATTAGAGAGGGAAAGGTAATAGAATGGGAAGAGGACAATAATTTATTTGGTCTGTAGGCTAGAGATTACCTTCACTATCAAAGATTAATATCAGAGTATAGGCAAAGAGAAAGAAACAGGGGGATCTGAAGTGAAACACCAGCAGTGGAAGAGTTTTTAGTGGAATCTAAAACATAAATTGCTGTTAAAAAAGGAATAATTAGTAGAGTATATAGACTATTGCATGATAATTATAAGAGTCAGAGAAGGCTAGAAAGGATTGGGAAGAGAGATTGGCTAAGCAGTTCACAAAGAAACAATGGGGGATATGTGTATGACACCCAGATATTCAACAAAGTCTACAAAATGTAGGATCTTTGCTTGGAAGTGTTTGCATGGGTATTTTTTATATCCCAAGTAGACACCAAAGAATTTTCCTGAGGTAGATGACAAATATTGGAAGTGTGATGGGGGAGGAGGAGGTAATTGGGAACATATTTGTGGGAGTTTAATGAGTTGGCTGACTTTAAAAATTCACTGCATACTACTGTATCAGAAATACTGGGTGAGCAAATTGGATTAACTAAAGAAATTATTTGTTTGAGCTATGATACAGAATCGGAATTGTGTAGACATAGTAAGGCCTTGCTGAGTCTAATTATGGTGGCTGCCAGAAAAAACAATTACTAGAAAATGGAAATCAAAGTCTAAACCAACTGTACTAGAAGCAGTGAATATGGTAATAGAAGTAAAACAACTGGAGATGGGTCTTTAGAAAATGGTTGGAGCAAATTACATATAAAAAATGAGAATTGTGGAAACACATTTAGAGTAACATTTTGGAGGAGGAATGTGGTTTAAAATAGTACAAGATTTGAATGATTTATGTAATGTTTGACTGACATTGACTAGATAGAGTAGAAGTGATGTATATTGTTTGCAACTAAAGTATGTCAATATGGTTTACTTTCATTTGTATAAATATATGATTACCTATGTCATAAACGATAATTTAATAAAGACTTTTTTGTTTTATATATATATATATATATATATATATATATATATATATATATATATAATATTTAGTTCTTCAATCTATGATTTAATAAAAAATTATTAATGAAATAATATTGTGTAATTTTATTTATTTGAACATTTTTTGGTGCTATTTAATGAATGTCATATTCATAGGTTCATAGGAGATTACTAGGCTAATATCTCAAGAGTTCTTATAGGCCTAGGCAGTTTTACCCTATTTTTCTGTCCCTCGAGGAAAGATAACAAGAGTCAGCAAACAGGATGTTGACAAGTTTTACAGACTACCTCTGTCCATAAGGGGCATGGGTGCCACCACAGGAGTAAATTTACGATTTTCCATCCATTGGTCCAGATTGTGCTTGGAGGTGGTCAGGGAAGGTTTCTGCTTCACATGAATAGGAAGCCTATTCCAAAGGAGGGGCAATCTCTGGGATGCACATCTGTCTCTCCACCATGATCTATTCATGTCAGAGATAAAGTTTAGATCTTTAGAGCGGGTAATACTTGGGCAGTTAGTTTTATGATTATGCAACATTTCTATCAGGGCTAGGTCAGAGACTACTTTGTAGGTCAGGCACAGATCACCTCTCAGTAATTGGTAGGAAACTGAATACAGTGGTCGGGGTTTTAATTGGTCCCGATATGACATGTTGGTTATACTCTGTATTGTTTTTGGTGAGAAACTGTGCCCACGCCAAAGGGTACATTGTACTAGATTTATTGGTCTGATGAGGGCTGAGTACAGTGGTACTACAACATCTTTAGATATGGATGCCATGCCCTTACTAATATGCTGAGCCACATAGAAGGGTTTCCTTACCATCATGAATTTAGCAACCACTCTCAGTTAAGAATAATTTGAAAAGTGGTTATTCACAGTACTTTTACATCAGAACAGTAGGTGCCAAAAAGGAAGAAGTTCTTGACAAAACTCTGTGGGACACCACCGGTGGCTTTTTTTCTGACTAATGCAAGTGCCCTGAACTTTAACAGCATGAGTTCTACCAGAGAAACAGTTTACTATACAGTAGATTAGGTACATGTTAATGTTAACTTTGGAGAGTTTCTTGATAAATCCCATCATGGATGATGTCGTCAAAGGCCTTGGCTAGATTTAATTTGGCAGCATGGATTGTAAGCCCTTCATTCACTCTTTTGAAAAAGTCATCTGGGTTGAACAGACAGTACTTTACTTTAATGAAGTAGAACTAGATGCAAGGAATTGAATGTAATCTGTACTTCTACTTATTCATTTTGCTACTGTATGTCCCATAGCCTTGCAAGTAACAGTAGATGTTAAGTTGTCTATCTCGCCTTCATTCTTGCTGGATGGGTTCGGAGCCGATCCTCGGCTCCGACTCGGCCTTTTTCTAAAGCTCGAGAGCTATTTACCGGCTCGAGGCTTCCCCTTATCCCACAATGCTAGGCGTCAGATACCCAGATCTTGTTTGCCGCTTCAGCTATGACGTTGCTTTTTTTGCCAGCTCCAGGTCGTATAATTCTTTTACTACTATATTTACTGTGAGAGTTTTTGTTATTTTTAGATTTTCTTCTATATTAGTTTTATTAGATAGTGTTACCCCTTTAGACCCCACTTAGGATCTCCCTTTTTCTGTTGTTACAGAGTTTTCTTCCCCTCCTCCCCCCACTTTGGGGTTGAGGTTAGGCCTGTCTCTTTATAGTACTGTTTTATATATATATATATATATATATATATATATATATATATATATATATATATATTGTGTTGAGTTTTTTGTTATTTATAACTGTTGTAGTTATAGGGATATTGTATTGTTAGTTCTAGTGCGTGTATGTCTGTGTTTAGTGTTTTAAGCACTAGTTTAACTTCCCTTGGTATCTCTTCTATCATGTCTAAAGATACCAAGGTTTCAGGTTTCAAGAAGTGTGACTCGTGCTGTCAGAAGATGTCTCTGACAGACAGTCACACTTCTTGTGTTTATTGTTTAGGCCCCCTACACCTGCAGGACTCTTGTTCGGTCTGTCATGCTTTCAGTCCGAGAGTCCTGCAGGAGCATAGGAATAAACTAATTTTGAGAGGCTTGTTAAAGCCTGAAGGATCCCCAGCTAAGCCTTCGTCGGGGAAATCCTTAAAGCCCGCCAAACCGTCGGCTCCCTGTTCGGAGCCGACGCTGATCGGAGCTTCTGCCTCCTCGCCTGTTCCAGCCAGAACTGACACTTTGAGACCTCAGTCGGCTCCGACTTTGCTATCGGAGCCTTTTCTGAGCCGAAAGCGTTTGAGATCCCCCTGCTTAGAGTCTGTTCGCTCGTCTCCCAGTTCCCCATTACTACAATTGGAGCAGAGCCATCGATCCCATTCCTCTCGGTCCTCCAGGCTATCTGACCATGACTTAGAGAGGGTGGTCAGTAGGCTCCTTAAGTCGCAGGCACTGGCCAAAATGTTGACTAGCCCTCCTCAACAGACTGTGGCTATCCCTGTTTCTTCAACTGTTCCTCCTCCGACTCTACTACCGTGTTCGGAGCCGGAGCTTGTTGGGGCTCGAATCTTCGGAACATCGGAGCCGATGCCCCTCCCTTCGGCTCCTTCGTCGGCTCCAATCTCTTCATTGGTTCCGTCCTTGGAGGGATCTGGGCACCGAGCCTCTATTGTTGACTCCGAGGGGGCGAGTGGCATCGGACCCTTGTCCGACCCTGTTCTCCCTCTCGGGGCCTCAGCGCAGGTGAGATCGGCCCCGACATCGGCCTCGGAGCCTGCCCTCTCGGTGCCGGGAGGGGTTCACGTCTCTTCGGAGTGGGGACCCTCTTCTCTGCCTGATAGGCATGCCTTTGAGGTCATGAGGAGCGTGCTGACTCCGGTGTCGGCTCCGCGATTGACCCCTTCGGCTCTTCCCCCCATGGTGCCTGCGTCAGTCTCTGTCCACCATCCTGACCCCAAGCGTGGAGAACAGGCGCTCCAGGTAGCCCCATTGGGTGTATCTTCCTCTTCCGAGGCCTCCCCTGATATCTCAGAGGAGCCCCCTTGGAAGAGAAAATGTAAGAGGAAGCATGTTGACTCCCCCGAGTCAGTCACCTCTGACACCGACTTGGAGGATTCGGAAGGGTCCCCAAGGTCCCTCTCTGAGGATGTCTCCTTTTCAGACATCCTTGAGATCCTTAAGCAGAGGGGGAACTGGACCGCCCTCAACCCTTCTGAGGATGAGTCGGTGTATCTGGACGCGTTTGGTTCTCACCCCTCCACCTCCTGGGTGTCTCCGCCTTTCGACCCGCTCATGGAAGTAATGACTTGGAAGGCATGGATGGCCCCGGACACAGTGGAACCAACTCCACGCAGGCCCACAAAATTCATTACAGCCCCGTCCAACAAACAGTTTCTTACAAAGGGTGTCCCTGTTGATGCCATGGTGGTTGCAGCAGCCACTAAGAAGGAGTTGGCTGACCCTTCAGTGCCTGTCCATCCACCTAATAAAGAATCTAGGACAGTGGACAGGTACGGGAAGCGGGTGTTCTCTTCAGTGACCTTTTCCATGCGGTCGCTGAACTATCTGGCCATTTCACCCACCTTCAGAGAGATCTCCTTAAGGAACTGGGTGATACCCTTCAGGATCCATCTGCTGCGGGGTCTCAGGAAAAGATCAACTCCCAGCTGGCGTCCCATAATTCTATAGTCAACTCCTCCATGCGGCTCATTTCTTATGCAGCCGATGGGGCGAGTAGAGCCGCAGGCACATGCGTGGCTTTGAGACGACATGCCTGGATGCGGTTATGTAACTTTGCTGACCCCTTTAAGGCGTCCTTCACCAATACCCCCTTCGATGGTTCGGCTTTGTTCGGACCACAGGTGAAGGATACCCTTACCAGGTGTGAGCAGGAAGGCAAGACTCTCTCTGCCATGGGAGTCCGTTTTTCTACTCCTTCTAGATAATACCCTAAAGGTCAGAAGAGTGGGAAAATGTGGTTTCGCAAACCCCAAGGAGTCGTGCCTGACACACGTGGCAAGTTTCCCTCCAGGGGCAGAGGAGAGAACAACAACAGACGCCACCCGAGGGGCAGAGGGGGTCCGCAAAATCAGGGTAGCAGGGAATCTTTTTCTGACAAACCCTTTCAGCACCCCTGAGGGGCTGCCCGACTGTCCACTGTCGGAGGCAGCCGGGGGAAGATTGTCACTGTACCCAGAAGCCTGGCGACTCCTCACACAAGACAAATGGGTACAGTCTATCATATCCGAGGGTTACAAAATCCCCTTTGTCCACACCCCCATGCAAACAAACAGGTCCCTTCCAGATGTTCCACCCGGTCTAAGGGAACAAGCAGTACTAGAAATTTCAAAACTGCTAGAAAAGAGAGCCATCCAGCCAGTCCCAGCAGACCAGCAAAGATCCAGGATTTACTCCAGGTTCTTTTTGGTACCAAAGAAAACAGGGGACTGGAAACCCATTTTGGATCTTAGCAGGTTAAACAAATCTGTTCAAAGAACGACGTTCCGGATGGTCATGCTTCAGTCCATTCTACCCTTTTTGGGTCCGGACATTTGGATGTGCTCCATAGACCTACAGGATGCGTACTACCATATCAAAATGAACAGATGCTCCAGGAGGTTTCTCCGCTTCCGGCTGGGAGCCAGTCACTATCAATTCAGAGCCCTGCACTTTGGCCTCACCACAGCCCCCAGGGTGTTCACCAAATGCATGGCAGTGGTTACGGCTCACCTGAGACAGCGAGGATTCCAGGTGTTTCCATATCTAAACGACTGGCTCCTAACTGCTTCCACCAGGCATCAGCTAATCTGAGCCAGGGATTATACCATCCAAACTTGCTCAGAGCTAGGTATCTCCATAAACTTCGAAAAGTCTGCGTTGTCACCTTGTCAATCTATAACCTACATAGGCGCCATGTTAAATACAAAAGAACTGTCGGCAAAACTTCCATTAGAAAGAGTATTAGACATTCGCCGACATGTTCAAACATTACTACAATGCAAGAGAATCCAGGCCAGATTTGTACTGAAAACCTTGGGTCTCATGGTAGCAGCAATCACATTACTTTCCCTGGCTCGTTTTCACATGTGGATTCTTCAATGGATGCTTTTTACCCAATGGACTTTTCAACAGCTTCCGATGTCTCACAACATAATAATCACCCAATCATGCAAAGGCCAACTTTCTTGGTGGATGGTCTCCCCTCAAGTTTTTCAGGGCAGACCATTTGTACTTCCTCCTTCAGTTGCCACGGTGACAACGGATGCCTCCCTGATCAGGTGGGGGGGGGGGGGCATTTTCAGGGCAAGACTGTCCAGGGCACTTGGCAACCCCTAGAGTACCATCTGCACATAAACGTATTGGAGATGAGAGCGGTACTTTTAGCGTTGCAAGCTCTTCAGGACTCTCTACCTACCGGGACTATTGCAGTTCAGACGGACAATATGTCGGTAGTGTGGTACATCAACAAGCAGGGCGGAACCAGGTCCCATCCCTTATGTCGAGAAGCACTCAGATTCTGGCAGTGGGCGATCTCCTCTCAACGGTTTCTGATAGCAACGCACATCCCCGGGAAGTCCAACGTCATAGCGGACAGGCTAAGAAGAGCAATCCTTATGCCTCACGAGTGGTCTCTCAATTAGTTAGTAGCGGACAAAATTTTCCGCAGACGGGGTCAACCTTGCTGCGACCTTTTTGCAACCCCTCTCAACAGCAAGTGGAGCGACTTCTTCACTCTCTTCCCCCTCCCAGGCCATACCCCAGAGATGCTCTAGTTCACGATTGGCCCCGAGGTCTGCGCTATGCATTCCCTCCTTTTCCCTTAATTCCAAAACTGATTCAGAAAGCGACCGCTTTGGGATCCAGGAAGATCCTCATTGCTCCTTACTGGCCTCGACAAATTTGGCTCCCATTCCTGCATCGTCACCTGCTGGAGCAGCCCTGGATTCTGAACCCAGTGCCAGACCTCTTGATCCATCAGTCGGGCGGGCTGCACCAATCCCTTCACTCTCTCAACCTCACAGCTTGGTTGCTTCACTTCCAACCTTAGCCAGGCTTCCACATGTTTCTCAGCCAGTGCGCAAAATCATACTTTCTTCGCACAAAACTTCTACTAGAAAGACGTATGCTAGTAAGTGGAAATGTTTTTCTTTCTGGGCAGAGGCTAGGAAGATAAACCCCTTTACAGCCCCTGTCCATAATGTTTTAGATTTTTTGGTGGAACTTTTTTGAGCAGGTTCCTCAGCTGCCACCATTAGGGTCCAATTGGCTGCTATCGCAAATTTTCACGTTAGCCTATCAGAGTCCAGTATCATGTCCCACAAACTTTGTAAGGCTTTTCTTAAAGGGACTATGTTACTTAGACCCCCGGTTAAACATCGCCCCCTCCGTGAGATTTGAACTTGATATTAACTTCATTGATTCTCCCTCCTTTTGAACCTGCAGCTTCTTGTTCCTTAAAGTTACTCTCCTGGAAGACTCTCTTCTTAGTAGCTATCACCTCGGCCAGATGAGTATCGGAACTTCAAGCCCTTTGTGTTCGCCCTCCATATCTTATTTTTCACAAAGATAGAGTTTCACTCAGGACTAATCCTACCTTTTTGCCCAAAATACCCTCAGAGACAAATCTCAATCAGGCTATTGATCTTTCTGTCTTTTTTCCTAATTATTCAAACAGAGCTGAACAAAAGTTACACTATTTGGACATTCACAGGCAGTTACGTTTTTATTTGGATAGGACCAAACAGTCAAGAAAATCAGATCAATTCTTCCTGTCCTATGCTGAGGGGAAGTAGGGCCTGCCAGTTTCTAAGGTAACCTTGTCCAGGTGGCTGGCCTCTATTATTACCTTGATCTACCAACTGAGACATAAAGAACTTCCTTCAAAACCAAAAGCTCATTCCACCAGAGCATTGGCTACGTCGGTAGCTTTTCAGGCTAGACTTCCAATGGAATCTATTTGTGCTGTAGCAACATGAGCCACTCCTCATACCTTCATTTCGCATTACAAGTTGGATATGGCCTTCAGGAGTCGAGCTGATTTTGGTTCCACTGTGCTCAAGAGTCTGTTTCGATGAGCCACCCAGGGCTAAGGTGCTAGGGACGCTGTCCCATCCAGCAAGAATGAAGGCGAGATAGACAACTTAACATTAAGAAGTTATGTACCTACCATAACGTTCCATGTTAGTTGTCTTCATCTCGCCTTCTTTCTTGCATCCCACCCTCCATCCCCCTAGCCTGGTTAGGACCGAGAAGAATCCCTTTTGAGGCCTTCTTCCTACGGTTGACCTTGTTTTTAGGTTATGTCCTCCTCTGTTTGTAGCACTGTAGGTAAACCTTTGGTGGGAACTAGTGTGTTTTTTCCATGGTGGTAGCTTTCCAAATGAGATCTGGATATCTGACGCGTAGCATTGTGGGATAAGGGGAGGCCTCGAGCCGGTAAATAGCTTTTGAGCTTTAGAAAAAGGCCGAGTTGGAGCTGAGGATCGGCTCCAAACCCATCCAGCAAGAAAGAAGGCAAGATGAAGACAACTAACATGGAACGTTATGGTAGGTACATAACTTCTTATTATGGTTTAATGGGTCTGTAATTCGCAGGGTCAGTGGCATCACAACTGCCATTCTCTAGACATCATAGATGTGACCCACAGAAAGACTGTGTTTGAAGAGGTGCTGGAGAAGGGTGTGATAAGTGAGACTGGCATGTCTCCGTTGATAACTAGTAATATTGTTGTGATCCTTGGCTCTGTATCCTTAGTTCTGGAAGTACCAACAGGACCTGATCTGGAATAACTACATCATTGTGGGTAACTGCAAGGGTAAGGAAGGCCTCAAGAACAGACATGTTATTGTTTAGGCTTTTAGCATAGAGTAGTATTTTTGTAATGTTCTATGTGGGAATGTCCATGAGATGAATTTTGCCTAAAAGGTCACGTTAGGATCAACAACATATATCTGTCAGTGTGAGGAAGCTACTGACTGAGACATGCAGACCAGTCTTGGCAAAGCAGGAGGCCTGTTGACCATTTTATCTCACATAGACACTCACTAAATCCTCCTGGAATGACAGCAGTTTAATAGCCAATCAATAAAACCAATTATTTTTTCCTTCAATTCAGACATCAGTCAAAGCAAAGGTATTGCTCAATACTAGGGACATACCTTCCGAGGAGACGTGAGTGGAAACCTCAACAGTCTATCTGCATCTTCCTCGGACTGGAATGCTTATGACTGTTAATTCCCACATCTGCAAGTGCGAGTTTTAATCGTGTGATGCAGTGAAGGTTATAAGGAGCCAAGAAAGATCCCTAATTCTAGCATCAGAGTAAGAGCTATTACCCTATACTTGTGTAGCCTAGTGAGTGCTGTGTCTGTGTGTCTTTTAATAGAATCACCATTAAAGAAGACTTTACTAGGCTGTACTACCAGCTCATAGGACCTTAGTGGTGCAGGATTGCATTTGTATCTCCTAGTAGCAGTGTATCTGGACAACAGTGTGTGGGTGACCTTATTATTATTATCCCTAAATAGTTAAGTTATGCTAGGAAAGTGCCTGGAAGGCCTAGGAGGCTTAGGCAAGGATTTCTTTGCATTTTCCACAGTATATATAGGAGTGATATTGTATGCCGCTGTGACACTAAGTGGAAGGGAGAGAATTGATTTCAGTTTAAATAAGTAATTGCATATCTTATAGGTGGAGTTGGTATGAAAGAAGCAGCAGGTTGTATGTGAACATGAGATATTTTCTACACTGCCTCAAAAAACGTGCTAATAGACTGGTTAAAAAACAAGAGTCTAAAGTATGCCATGACTCCATGGTGTTTGGAAGTGTTTGAGAGCTTTTTAAGGGGTGGGCGATGAGAACAGGGTAAGTATTTATTAGTGCAGTGAGAATAGGGTAGGTAGGTAGTTGATTAAAAACAGCATGTAGCAACATGTTATAAAATACAAACTTTTTTAAAAGCAGCAATGTAAATGTCTACACTGAAAATTAAGAATGAACAGGAAATGAAAGCAGCCTGGAGAAGCACTCTTGAATTATTAATCATGTTTTAAATGTAGTGACCTACTGCAGTCTCACTTCAAGGTAATGTAAATTTACAAACCTGATAAAATCATTTCTAAGTTCAAATATAAAAAGTCTTAGTCTGTCACTAAGACAGCTGCGTGTTACTGTGGAATATATTAGATAACTTCCACATTTTGTGTTTTAGAAAATAAAGTTTTGGTGGAATAGAAAATTGTTTTCCTGCCCCCACAGTATTGCCGGACTGATGATTATAATTTGGTTACCTTACAAACTGTACTCACTATTACTACTTCTGTGGTGTCTTACAGGTTGAAAACTGTTACAAGACTTGAGGTAGTAAGTGTCTCTTGAGATATGGAAGATAAACTTTAAGAAAACAGTTGTGATGTTTCTCTGGGGTTAGAATGTTTATCTTCAGGTCTGATATTGTTGTTTTCATTAATTTCTCAAATGATGGGTTCAGATCCGACTACAATCTGACTTGGCCACTTCTTCCAGATACTCAAATCCTAACTTTTAAGCTCCTTCCTTTACCCATAATGCCGTACCAGCCTAACATACCTCAGATCTCATTTGCCACCATACCAGTACAGACGCGGATCCTCTCGCTCTCGAGCTATGAGTGTATGTCCTTCTATTCATCTGTTGCAGTATTCATTACATGAGGGAGTTCCCCACCGTAGGTGACCTGACATTGGCCAGTATACAAAAGACTTTTACTACTGTAGAGTGTGTGGTATGTTGCACGTAGGCTGCGATCAGACATCAGCCATAAAAATGACGTATGCAGGCACCATCCACAGAACTTCTGTGCCACCAGATCCAAATGCCAGATTCCAATATATGGTCTGACTCCGATTCATTTACAATTCTTCAAATTTTAGATAAGTGCCCCATTGGAGAATTCTTGACTATTTTGCTACTGTCTTTGGTTAGTTTTCATGTCATCCGAGAGGGGCAAGTGCTAATGTGGAAGACAAATTCTATACAAGTATAGACATCTCCAGTGCTTGTTCTGCTTGGGCCCAAACCACAACCACAAAAAAAGCTCTGTTTGTCAAATGTTTGTGCCAGAAACCTTAAGGAGTAGATTGTCCTCTTTAGCTATCTACCTAGAGAATCCGTGCTTAAAAAATGCTATGGAAGGATCTTTGGGGCCTGAGGGTGAGTCAGTTTTGAAATGGAATGCCAAAAAGCAAAGGCCTGAACCTTCTGCTGTGCCTCTGGATACCGATGTCTCTCTTAAGGTGGATGAGAGCCCAGAAACACATCTGGTTCAGATCCACAGGCTGAGCCTGACGTCCAAGCCACCTTGGATTCGAGCATAAGCATGTCCTCAGAGGCCAAGCAGGCATCCATGTCGGATGTCTAAGGGGAACAACTGCCCATGATAATGGAAGGCCCTAAGGGGATTCCTCAAATCCTTGTTAGAGGAGAGATGGAATCTGATCTGATAGAAAATAGGCCTATGCCAGGGCCTCCTACCCTAAATATGATAGACTTGCATGTAAAAAATAAACAGAAGACCATTTGTTCCCACCAAAAGAACCTGTTAGTGACTGGCAACAATTCAGTCAAGGCGTTTTCAATGCCCTTATGTCCCTTTAGGCCTCCTGCATGTTTTACACCTCCATCTCCCAGTGCTGTCTCTCCACTTAAAAGGACAAGGTAAGAGCATTCTTCAGAGGAAGAGGCATCTTCAGGGGAGGAATCTCTGGCCTACTCTTCACAGATCTCTTCCCCCCTGGATTATGCCTCCCCAGAAGAGGACTCCAGTGTAACAGATTCACCTATGGAAGACCTTTCCTTTGGAGAAACTCTAGCTAAAATGAGAGACCATTTTAAATAGGATAGCGTCCAAGTATCTGAAGTACAAAAAAGATACTATGAGCTACTACAGGTGGAATCACCTAGTCCATCTGCTATTCCTTCTGTCTTGCCTGCCTTTCTCAATGCTTTTGCCTCAGCTTCACAGGCACCAGATTACAAGCCACCTGCCCCCAAGAAGCCAGACCACTTCAATACAATCTCAGAGGACTGCAAGTTCCTCTTGAGATGCCTTTCTGTGGACCCTTCTGTTATTTCTGTGGCTTCTGACAAGCCATCCAGAGTTGCCCTCCACTACCCTCCTCTCATCAGATAAGGATAGCAGGATCCTGGATAGATTAGGCAAAAAAGTGAACACTTCTGCAACTCTATCATTTAGGGCCTTAAATAACTAAACTCACATGACCAATTTGCTTTAGAGCTTATGTCCCAACTTTTACAGGTAATTGCAGACTTACCTGACTCAGAAAATAAAACTTTGGCTACTTCCTTGCTTGGTGCATCTTCCGAACTAGCACGTCACTCCGTAAAATGCAGCTATGATGCAGCAGAAGCTTCTGCCAGAGCAGCTGCCTCTAGATCAATATTAAGAAGATTCTCTTGGTTATGACTCCAGCCCTTACCTGAAGATATAAAAGCCAAACTTATGGATGCTCCATTAGGGAGCTGTTCTTTCTTTGGCCCTGCAGCTGCTAACTTGTTCAAATCATTGCAGGAAAAGACTAAGGAAATGCAAGACTGAAACACATTTTTGTTTCCGCAGTACTCAAGTTCCAAAGAAATTATCCTGCAAAACTTGTGTTTGTGCATAGGCATTCACGTCACCCACAACCCAGAACAAAAAAGAGTGACAGGAGACCACAGCAGCCTAGGGCCCCTCCAGCAACTCCACCACTAAAATGGGCCTTTCCAGACAAACCATCCTCTCTGACGCCCCCCCCCCACATCCCACTTTCCCAGCATCTTCACCTGTCCTTCCCAGCCTGGGAAAGCATAACCTAAGACTCCTGGGTCCTCTCCATTGTTCAAAAAGGGTACTTTATGGTATGGGATCACCTACCCTCCTTCAGGGGCATCACTCAACCTCCCAGGGAGCAACAACTTTTTTCCCAGAGGTTCTGTTAGAATTAATGAACCAAGGGACCATCCAGAGTGTTTCCAAAAACCAAATAGGAAGAGGACTTTATTCCAGGTTGTTCCTGGTACTCGGGAAGGAAGGTCCCTGAAGACCCATCCTCGACCTATCCTATCTCAGTACCTTTCTAAGGGTACCCAATTTCCTCATGCTTACCATCCAGACTTTGCTTCCATTTATGCTGCTTCAAGCCGTCATGATTACCCTGGATGTCAAAGATGCATATCTGCACATCCCCATCCTTTCCAACAACTGGACGTTTTTACGCTTCTCTGTATCATCATGGCATTTTTAGTTCTGTGCCGTGGCCTTTAGACTTTCTGCTGCACCAAGGGCCTTCATTCAACAAATGCCTAGGTTCTGTGATTACCCACTGCAGACTTCAAGGCATACAAATTTTTCCTTATCCAGATGACCTCCTCCTTTTAGCTACCTCCACAGAGGAGTTGGACTGAAATATCGCCCTTACCATCGATCTTCTACAAAGTCTGGGTTCACTATAAACTTAAAGAAATCAGTTTTCACCCGTTCACAGGATCAGATTTTCTTGGGGTGCAGGATACAAACAGATCTTATGAAGGTCTCTCTACCCCCACAAAAGGTACAGGACCTCACACATTACTTCAAAAATCTTCTGCTGGTTTACCATATTATATCCAGAGAGTTCCTTGAGGTCTTGGGTTTCATGGCATCCACCATTCCCATGCTCCTAAAGTCAGTTTGGATGCAACACTAGCACCCCTAGAATTCTCCACTCCTCTCATCCCCTGTCTGAAGAGAGAACTTCAGTGGTGGAGACATCGTGTCACTCAGCCCAGGACCCTCCTTGCACTGTCTTGCTCTATGTCAAGAGATCCTCACAGATGCCTCCAACATAGGCTGGGGAGGAACCTTCAAGCACCTGAACGCACAAGGGGTCTGGTCTCCCTCTCAGCTGAAGGAACACATCAATGTAAGGGAGATAAGGGCACTGCTATTGGCCATGCAGACCTTCCATCTCCTCTTTGAACCAGGATCTCTAGAGCTGTTCACAGAAAATATGACAGTCCTCTGGTATGTGAACGGGTGGGGAGTAAATCCTATCTATTATGCAGGCTAGCTCTTCAGGCTTGGGAACTGGCAGTAGAATTCCAGGTAAACCTTCAGGCAGTATACATCCCATCTTCACAGAATTTTGTGTGGCAGCTTACCTGAGCAGGTCCCAAACACGATCCCATGAATGGATGCTTCAAAGGTATGTGTTTCTGGGCATTGTCCACCAATGGGGTATTCCTCAAACAGACTTGTTTGCCTCCCCCATGAACAGACAATTTCCACAGTTTTGTGCCAGAGAGCCTCATCCTCTGTTCTGGAAAGTGGACGCTCTTTCTTTCTCTTGGAAGGGAATGTTTCTATGTGCATTTCCTCCCCTTTCCCTCATTCCAAATGTCCTGTCCACAATTCAGCAGGACAGACCAAAAATCATGCTGGTGACTCTCTTCTGGCCAAGATAGCACTAGTTCCCTCTCCTCCTGCATTTAGCCAAGGGCAATCACCACAAGTTATCTCACAGAGTGGACCTTCTTACCCAAGACAAAGGGACCCTCATCCATCCCTACTTGTAGAGTCTCCATTTGACCCAATGGGTGATAGGGTACTCATTCCTTTCAGACACCTATTCTTTGAGGACGTGCATACGGTCCTGCAGGAGGCCAGGAAACCTAATACCAGAAAATCTTATTTCATCAAATGGAAGACATTTTCAATCTGGTGTCTGAAACGCATCCAGGCCCCACTGACAGTGGAAATTCTCCTAGTTTTATCTTACTTGTGTAAATTGCTCAGCTCTGGCTTGGCTTACTGTTCAGTGAAAGCCCATATGTCAACCATATCTGCCTGTCTGCCTCTATCTTCCCCCTTAGCTAGCAGATTTGAGGCCAAATAATTTCTTAAAGTCATCCTACACATTAGACCTCCCAGGAAACCTATTCCACCTCCCTGGGACCTTAACTTTATTTTGGAAAAGCTGACTCTCCCACCTTTCGAGCCAGCTTCTTCAGGTTCTCCAAAGTACTTCTGAAAAAATGTGTTACTGCTAGCCTTAACTTCAGTCAGACATGTGTCTGAGCTACAGGCCCTTATGATATCTCCACCCTTTCTGGTCTTCCACAAGGACAGGATATCCCTGCACATAAACCCCTCATTCATGCCTAAAGTAGTCAATGACCCGTCTTTGAATCAGTCCATCCACTTACCTACCACCCCTCAGAACCCTAGTGAGAAGGTGCTCCAAACTTTAGATGTCCACAGACAACTTAGATTTTATTTAGACAAAATCAAAGAAAGTCAGATCAGCTTTTTGTTTCTCACCACTCCAGGGCCCTGGGATGGGCTGTGTCCAAGCAGACTATTTCCCCCTGGATTTCCAAGACAATTACCTTTTGCTACACTCACCATGGTAAGACTCTCCCTTCCTCTGTTAGGGCTCACTCCACCAGGGCTGTTGCCGCATCTGGGGCCTTTTTGAAGGGATTGGATACTAATTCAATTCTTGAAGACAGCTACATGGGCCTCAGTCCATACCTTCACCAAACACTACAAATTAGATGGAATATCTAAATCTAGAGCAGAGTTTGCCAGAACCATACTGCATGGGTTCCTGGAAAGCTCCTCTGCCGCACCTTCCTCCCTTACTTCATGAACTTTGGTATTCTCCCTCATGGAATGAATACTGCAACAGATGAATAGAAGGACATAGAATAGTTGTGTAAGATCTTACAATAACGAGAGATGTCCTTCTCTTCACTGTTGCAGTATTCCTATTCCTCCCTCCTTCCACCTGGCCTTGCTTCTTCTTTGATGATTCTTACCCTACATCCTTAGGATGGCATTCTTCCTGGGGCAGTCAGTTCTGAGGATGGTGCGTGTATATGTCACTATTATGGCCGAAGTCCGATCACAGCCTACATGTGACTTACCACTCACCCTACAGTACTAAAAGTCTTTTGTCTACAGGCCGACGTTGGGTCACCTACGGCAAGGGACTCCCTCATGTAATGAATACTGCAACAGTGAAGAGAAGGACATCTGTCATTATGGTAAGATCTTACACAACTATTCTTTCTTCAGGGTTAACACAGGGAGTCCTTTTTATTTTTTACTTTGATAAATGGAAGATGCTGTCCCAGAGGTAGAAGTGTCCCATACAACCAGTGTTTCCGGGATTCCTTCTCAGGCAAACCCTACCACCACTGTTGAAAGCAGCCCGACTGTTGCCCTCTGGATGCAGTTGGGAGGCATTTGGTTCTGCACCGAAAAGTCTGTGCATCCATCACAAAAGATTCTTGGGTGCAGAGAATTATACCTAGAGGGTATATCATAACATTTTCCCAAATGCTCCCTGCAAGTATGAAAAGAATCATTGATGTTCCACTCAGTCAGAGAGAGAGATGGCAGTATTGGAAATAGAAAAGCTGCTCAGAAAAAGAGTCATCCAGGAGGTCCCCGCAGACCAGATTGGATCTGGAACTTACTTCAACATTTTTCTTAGTGCCAAAGAAGATGGGACTTGAGACCCATCCTGGATCTCAGCAGATTAAACAAGTATATGGAATATACAAGGTTCTGGATGGTTATGGTTCATTCCATTTTGCCTCTACAGTGAAAAAATGATTGGATGTGCTTAGTGGATCTTCAGGATACGTACTATCTCATCAAGGTGAACAGGCGCTCCAGGAGACATCTGCACTTTTGGCTGGGAGCCAGTCATTACCAGTTCAAAGCACTGCCCTTTGGCGTCACCTCAGCCTCCATAGTGTTCACCAAATGAATGGCAGTGGTAGCAGCTTACCTGAAGAGACACACGCTCCAGCGATCTAAACCTTGTCATCACAATGAACAAAACATGCTGGAGGGATAGGTTCCTGACCCAGAGACTCCCCAGACTCTGGAATAGACTGTCCATACATGTCAAGCAGAGCACCTCTTTGGCCCTCTTCAAAAGGAACCTTGATGATTGGATGGGAGATAGGAAATTCATACAGGGGATCACGTCAGTCACCCTGCTAGACAGTGGTCCAGGGAAGTAAATACTGTGGGAAGAAATAGACAGGGAATTGTTATGGCTAGGCTTGTATAGGCCCTAGGGCTGATAGCCTAGTACCAACCTATGAACCTATGAGATTGCTAGTATTCAGAGTGTTTCTGTACCTAGACGACTGGCTTCTAACTACCCCACCCATGTATCTACTTATACGGGAAAAGGACTACTTGCGCCAGTTGTGTCTTCATTTAGGCATCACAATCAATTACAACAAGTCTCAACTCACACCCATGCAGAGTCTCAAGTTTATCGGTGCTCTTTTAAACATGGTCACACATATAGCCTCTCTTCCACCTACAAGAATTCAGACACTCAGATCCCAGGTCACTAAAGTAACACATCTCTGCCATTATGTCTAATCTTACAAGCCTTGGGGTCCATGCCAGCACCTATCACCCTAGTTCCTTCAGCAAGGTTTCATATGCAGATTCTGCAGTGGACTATATCGATAACAGTGGTCCATTCTTCAGCAGCCTTTATCTGCCCCTGTCAAGATCACTCAAACTTGTAAAGAATATCTCCTTTTGTTGCTTCACTCAGACAAAGTTTCTCAAGTTCATCCTTTTGTTCTTCCCCTAAAGTGACCATGGACATCTCCTAACTGGGGTAGGGGCGAACTATTTGGGAAGAACAGTCCAAAGTATGTGGTCCCCAGAAGAGGCCAGGATGCACATCAGTGTTCTGGAAATGAGTAGATGTTTTTCGTGTTTCACTGCTGCAGTCATTTCATTTGGGTTATCTGCTTGCAGTAGCCCTCAGTTGGCCTGATTAACAAAGTCTTGGGTCCTGCATTGGTTGCTGTCCCTTCTTCCATGACATCAGGTCGTCAGGAGTATAAAACATACAGCTGATGCCATTACACCAGTCTTTCTTGCCGTGCTATGCCCGAAGCAGAAGCAGTTTGCAAGTGCCGGTCGGCCGACTCCTGAAATTTTCATTTTCAAGTTTCAGAACCAAAGTCTTCAACTAAAGCTAAGTACCCCGTTGAGGAAACTTTTTCTTGCTCCTTACTGATGTCACTAAAAGTTAATAATTGCATTACTTGTGGAAAACAAATACCTCACAAAGATTTTCATTCGTACTGTATTCCTTGCCTAGGCCCTGACCACAACGTGCCTTGCTGTCGGTTTTGTGCTTTATTTAAACAGCGCACTATCTGTCGTCGGTATATATTTTCGCTTCTAAATATTTCGGTTCTCTGTTTAATTATCCAGAAATGTCATCATTAGCCTTCCGACTACCGGGATTCCAAAAAAACACAAAGATAAACACAGAGACAGGCCACCGAGGTCCAAAGCTGCCAACAACGTTTCTCCTAAGCCAGTCGCCAGTTCGCCGGTACTCAGTGAGGCACTTTCGCAGCCCCTGATACCCGCTACTTCTGACTCGCAGGCCTCTACTGAGACCCATTCGGAGTCCGGTATGCCACAAGATGCTTCAACTGTGGAACCTGCAGATGGCTCTACCTTTTATGGGTCTGGAGCCGCTGTGCAGGCACTGGCTTCTGAGGGTCTATTCAGGCCTAAGGACTTGCATATTAAACTGATGCCTCCTTTTCATTTAGGCCAAAATCTTCATGCCTAAGAAACCAATGCCCAGGCCGCATGCTCAGGCCTCTATGCCTAAAAAACAAATGATAAGAATGGCTGAAGATCTTATAACTCTAATCAGGGGAAGCCACCCCCCCCCCAAGAGACCTAGGACTGAAATTGTTTATGAATCTTCTGACCAGGATTCTGATTTTTCTGATTCTTCTGATGATCTGGATTTGCCCTTATCTACTTATGAGGATTCTGATGCAGAGGACTGTATTCCCTCTGCTTCCCCTCCAGAGGATTTTTCTTTTGGTGAAACCTTACATATTCTAAGGGAGCATTTCCACTGGGAAAGCCAGGATTTTTCTGATTCAAAAAAGAGGCTTAGGGATTTCTTACTCCTACCTCAGCATAGACCTTTAGCTACACCTCCTGTACTAGATATTGTTGATGATACTTTCTCAGAATCTAGTTTGGCCCCTGATTCTTTGCCTCCTGCTCCCAGGAAACCTGACAGATATTACAGGTTTCCTGATTCTCACAAGTTCCTTTCTAAAAATCCTATTGCGGATCCAGAGACTATTTCACAGGGGACACAAAGGCATTAAGGCTTCTACTGCTAAAAATCCTACCCCCTCAGATAGAGACTCCAGGGCGCTGGATAGATGGGGTAAGAAAGTTTACACTTCTGCAACCTTGGCCATTAGGGCTTTAAACTGCCAGTTTCATATGTTAAAGTATCAACAGCATGTTATTGGATTGCTTAAACAGAAAATGATGTTAATTCCTGACTGCGCTGAAAATAAAGAATTACAGGATTAAATGCATTCTGCTGAACAGGTTGAAAAACATACTTTGCAATGTGGATTTGATTCATTAGAGGACTCTTGCAGGCTGCTGTTACTGGGTCTGTGCTCAGAAGGCATGCTTGGCTTAAGGAGCAATCTTTGTCTGACCATGTTAAAGCTAAATTGTTGGATGCTCCCTTAAATCAGGACTGCCTGTTTGGCAACAAGGCTGAGGAAGTTCTTAAAAAGATGGAAGATAAAGCTAAATCTATGCAGGCTGTTGAAGATTTCTTACAAGTTCAGTCTCCTAAATTTAGTAGGCACTGGCCCTCTAAAAATTGGTCCTTTCCAGCCCCCTCCAGGTCTTCTCAAGCCAAACCCAGACACAGCAGAAACCCCAGGTTTCAGTCCCAAGGGACACACAAGACTAGGCAGTGGGGGGTTTCTGCACCCAAACCTGGGAGCAGTAAGACTCCCCTTATGGAAAACCGTCTCAATGACTTGCTTTTAAGACTTCCAAGCACTTCCCAACTGAATGCCCCTTTAGGCGGAAAGATTGGTCTGCAGGCCAGAAACTGGGAACTCATTACCCAGGACAAATGAGTTTTAAATATAGTGTCCCAAGGATACAGATTTCATTTCCACACGTTACCAACACCAAGTGGGTGGTCAGATCTACCCCCAAATCAGTGGGCAGAGGCCCAAAATCAGGTACTCTCTTTCTTAAACATGGAGGCTATTCAGTTGGTACCAGAAGAGAAAAAGGGACAAGGTTTCTGTTCGGGACTTTTCCTGGTACTCAGAAAAGGCAATACATGGCGTCCTATCCTGGACCTTTCTATTCGAAACACCTTTCTGGTGATTCCAAAATTCAAAATGCTGACTCTTCACCAGCTGCTTCCTATGCTAGGCAAGGATGCATGGTTGGCAACACTAGACTTAAAAGAAGCATACCTGCACATCCCTATCGGGGAGTCTTTCAGAAGATACCTACGCTTCAAAGCAGGCTACATGCACTATCAATTCTCTGCACTGCCCTTTGGCTTATCTACTGTGCCCAGGGTATTCACAAAGTGCCTAGCTCCAGTCATTGCATTTTGCAGGCAAAATAATATTCAAATATACCCCTACCTGGACGATTGTCTAATTCAGGCAGAAAGCAGACATTCTTTTCAATCATCTGGCCTTTGTTCAAAGGGTACTGACTTGTTTGAGGTTCACCATAAAAGAAAAGAAATCCCAAGTGGTACCCTGTCAACAATTATATTCCTGGGAGCAAGCTTGAATACAAATTCCCAGATGACTTTCCTCATGCCAGAGAAACTGATACATTTGACAACTTACTTCAAACAAGTGGCCACAAAACCCAGCTATCTGCAAGGCAAATACTGCAAGCCTTGGGGTTCATGGCCCCATGCATTCTTTTTATATCATATGCAAGGCTGCATACGAGGAAACTACAGTGGTATCTCAAAAGCCTATGATGTCAACATTCACAGGATCTTGAAGCAAGGATTCCTATAATACCTTGCCTATGCCAAGAGTTCCTTTGGTGGCAGAGGCCTGCCACCAAAACAGGGGACTACCATTCACATTACCCCCTGTCAAACAAATCTTAACAACATACACATCAGACTATGCATGGTGGGCTCACCTGACAAGGAAGTGCATTCAGGGCAAATGGAACCCAAATCAAATGCACCTGCACATAAATCAAAAGGAAATGTTAGCTGTACAGAATGCTCTGACAGCCTTCAAGGACCACATTCTTCCAGGACAACTAATGGTTAAGACGAACAACACCACTGTCATGTGGTACATAAACAAGCAGTGGGGTACACATTCTTACCCCCTCTGCAGACTAGCCCTGGTATTGTGGAACACAGCCTTGAGCTACCAAGTGAATCTATAAGCTCAATTCCTGCCTGGAAAACTAAATACACTGGTAGACGGACTAAGCAGAAACCTCATGGACCCACACGAGTGGAAACTGGAACCAAGGATTTTCAACATGTTGATAAGCAAATGGAGCCCAGATGTAGACCTGCTTGCCTCCCCCCAGAACCATCAACTGGACAAATTTTGCACAAGGATTCCCCCACAAGCAAGCTTGGAAAGTGGATGCTCTATCCTTCATCTGGAAAAACCTATCAGTTTATGCCTTTCCTTCTCTGCCCCTGCTCTCCAAGGTACTACTACAGATCAAACAGGACAAGCCAAGGACAATTTTAATTGCACCAGACTGGCCTCACCAACACTGGTACCTACTCTTGCACAGTGTGTCATGCTTTGCTCCTTGGCACCTGCCTCAGACTCCTTCCGTATTGTCTCAGCAGGAGAACATGATTCTACACCCTCAGCTGCAAACCCTGAATCTAGCAGCCTGGCTAATTACCTAATCTCTCCTTTACCATCCCTCAGTAAATCAGTGATGGATATAATTTTAGAGGCAAGGAGGCCTAGTACTAGAAAATCTTAAGCTGAAAAATGGAAAAGATTATGTGCTTGGAACCAATATCAAGGAATGAATGCAGCATTGCCCAATTTACCTCAGATTCTACAAAACTTGACTGAGATGCTTCATAAGGACTTGTCTTTTTCCTGCATCAAAATTCATGCCTCAGCCATTTCAGCTCATTATAGCACAGAGCCTCCCCTCTTCTCTCACCCACTGTTCAAGCAGTTCCTCAGAGGGGCCAAAAATCTAAGGCCACCCAGAAGAGCTCCAACTCCAGCCTGGGATCTTAACTATGTCTTGAAGAAACTCACTCTTCCTCCTTTCGAACCAGCTGCTACTGCAGATTTAAAATTTCTTTCCTGGAAAACAGCTTTCCTTTTGGCAATCACTTCTGCAAGGGTATCTGAATTACAGGCCCTTATGGCAGTGGAACCTTTCATCATCTTTCATATGGACAGGGTGTCCCTCAGAACCAATCCCTCCTTCATACCCAAGGTGGTATCCAGTGTGGCTCTTAATTAGTCCATTCATTTGCCTACCTTCTTTCCTAACCCACAGAACAAAGGGGAACGGATACTGCAATCTTTAGATGTGCACAGACAGCTTAGATTCTACTTGGACAGGACTAAACCTCAAAGGAAATCTGACCAACTACTGATGGCATTTGCTGCAGGGACAGAGGGGAAAGCTATTTTAAAACAAACCATTTCAAAATGGATATGCCACTGCATTCATTTCTGCTACAAGCACCATGGAAAACCTATCCCACAGGACATCAGACCCCATTCAACCAGGGATGCATCTACCTCTACAGCCCTTCTCAGGGGCGTCCCTACTAGGGACGTCTTAGAAGCTGCTACCTGGAGTTCTCTACATACTTTCACCAAGCATTATCATTTGCCAGTTTTCTCTAAATCCAGAGCTGGTTTTGCCACTGCAGTCTTGCAGGGCCTTATAGCTGGTCCTAATTTTATTTAAATTTCTCCTCCCAACCTTAGCTTTGGGAATCTACCCAAATGTAATGACTGCATCAGTGAAACATGAAGAACATAGTACAGTAGTGTACACTTACCATAAATGTAGATGTTCGAGTGTATTCACTGTTGCAGTCCTGATTACCCTCCCTCCAGCCCCCTTTTCTTCCTTTGGCTATACCTCTACTCTCACTTACTATGCTCTAAAAGCTTTTTGGTGTATTTGCTTTTCTGTTGGAGGTATATCCCTGTATTTATAGATTTAATTGCTTGCCATTAGGAGGGCACCTGACATCTGAGGCAAGAAAAACTGATGTAATGGCGTCGGCTGCATGTTTTATACCCCTGACAACCTGATGTCATGGAAGAAGGGACAGCAACCGACGCAGGACCCAAGACTTTGTTGATCAGGCTGACTGAGGGCTACTGCAAGCAGATAACCCAAATGTAATGACTGCAACAGTGAATACACTCGAACATCTACATTTATGGTAAGTGTACACAACTGTACTTTCTCCTAGCATTGTAGGTCTTTTACGACGTTCTCCCTCTGGGATGATTGCTATTCAGATGGACAATGTCTGCTCTTTGTTATATCAACAAACAGGGGGAGCCAGATCTTACCCAATATGGCAAGAAGTACTAAGAATGTGGCAATGGGCAATCTCTTCTGGCTGCCTTCTCATAACAGTGTACATACCGAGGAAAGCCAACATGATTGCAGACAAACTAAGCAGGTCCATTCTGATGGCTCATGAGTGGTCTCTCAATGTCAAAGTGGCAGAGACAATTTTCTGTCGATGGGGCCAGCCGTACTGTGACCTTTTCACTTTTCCCTTCAACAGCAAGTGCAGCAGGTATTTTGCCCTGATCCCTCCAATGGGGGAATCACCGAGAGATGGTCTAGTCCATGATTAGCCCTCCAGTCTTCTTTAATACTCCCCCCTCCCCTGTTGCCTCTCATCCCCCAAATTTCTACAGGAAGCATACCAATTAAATAGCACAGTTATCCTCATTACACCTTTTTGTCCTCATGAAATTTGGTTTCCCTTCTTCTGGCCTCATCTTCTACATCCACTCTGGATACTGGATCCCAATCAAGACCTCCTGTCTCACCTGACAGCTATAACATAGCAGGACTCAAACGTACATTATGGTTTCTCTGGTTCTGGTGATTGCTAGTCAGCCCAGACTGTCCTTCCTGGTCCGTCATATTTTGGTATATTCTCATAAAGCTTCTCCTACAAAGATTTACAAAACAAAATGGAAGAAATTTGTGTTATGGGCCCTTCAGAGGAATCTGGACCCTTTTTCTGCTCCTATATCAGATGTACTTAACTTTCTAGCTTCAGTATTCAATGACAAGGCTAGTTTTTCTACTGTTAAGGTTCAGTTGGCTGCCATTTCAAATTTCCGTCTAGGTGAAAATAATTTTTCTTTAGGCTTTGCATAATTTAGAAGACACTTTCTCAAAGGAACTTTTTTTTGCTTAGACCACTAAAGAATCGTCCTCCTCCTTGGGATTTAGCTGTTTTGCTTCAGGCTCTGACCCAAGGCCCCTTTGAACCTTCACCCTGGTCAGATCTTAATTTTTTTGTCTTGGAAAAACATTTTTCTAGTCTGTATTATATCCATTAGAAGAGTATCCGAACACCAGGCTCTATCTTCCAAACCTTCATTCCTGGTTTTCCACAAAGACAACTTTTCCTTATGGAGCAACCCATCTTTTTTGCCTAAAGTAACCTCTGATTCTTAATATCAACTAGGTCATTAACCTCCTGGTTTACTTTAAAAATGTTTCAAACAAGGGAGAGTATATGTTCCTTCTTTTGGATGCACATAGACAACTTCGGTTTTATCTCCATCGAACCAAAGATTTTTGTAAAACTGACCAGTTTATTTGCCTCCTTCTCACCTAACTGATTGAACCAGTCAGTTTCTAAAGTTACACTGGCCAAATGGTTAACTGATTTTATGTCCTTTGTGTATAGTAAAAGAGGGTTGTCCTTGCCTAAGCCTGCTAGGGCTCATTCCCAGAGATCTATGGCTATATCTTCAGCCTTTTGTTCAAGAGTTTCCATAGATGGCATTTGTGCAGCTGCTTCTTGGTCTAATGCTTATACCTTTATTGCTCATTACAAATTGAATTTTGTTTCTAGGAACAGAGCTGCTTTTGGCTACTCAGTACTCTGAAATATCCATCCATGAGGACCACCCAAGGTTCGTCTGGGAGGGGACTCTGTCCCATCAATTGAGGAATGATTGAAAATGACAGCATCAGATAAAAATGTTATGTACTCACCATAATGTTACATCTATGTTGTCCATTTTCTTTCTTTCTTCCTCAACCTCCTGCCCTCCTAACCCCCTTCCCTTTACTCCTAGAGAGACCTAAGTGTATCACTTTGGGAACTGTTGTCCTTTGTTCTCCAGCTCTTTTTCTTATTTTATACCTTCCTAAGTTTTCTTAAGATATTATCCATTGACTACTGTGGGCAGCAAACTCGATCTGAGGTATGTTAGGCTGTTAGGGCATTGTGGGTAAAAGAAGGAGCTTGAGAGTTTGGATCTGAGGGTCTGGAAGAAGCAGTCGAGCCAGATCCAGGTCAGATACGAACCCATTCGTCAGTTGAAGAATGAAAATGGACAACACAGGTGTAATGTTATGGTGAGTACATAACTTTTTTTTTTTTTTTTTTGCAAAACACCACATTCATGCCATGGTCCTCCTTGCTAGTTGAGAAGAGACTGAATTTGAAAACCTGCTGATGACAAACCGAAACTAAATTTTGATGTATCTGCAGCTTAATAACCAAATCAGACTAGACACTTCAGATGCTGTATGGTTGTCTTCTTGAAGCTGTTGCTACTGTAACCATCATGAAAGGGAAATGGAAGTTGTATGGTACAGTGCCAGAATGTGTGAAAAAACAGCCAAGATCAAAAGTTCAGTGCTGTAAAAGTGTGAGAGTTTGCAGATAATGGCAGGTCAACCATATACAGAAGGCAACAACATTGGTTGTCTGTGATGGTAATGTTTAAATTAGTTGTATACAATTCATATGGTGATGTGAAGAATAGATTTATAAATGTTTTTTTTCCTTTTTAATATTAGCATGATGTGGCCTTATCCCCAGTTAGCACAGGCCCAGTCAGGTACCTCACTAGACGTGCCACTGTATTCCTTTCCATTAAAGTCTTGTTGTTTTCCTTGTTCTGGCAGAGGCTGCCTATGGCATGGTTTTGGAGATGTGACAATAGTCAATCAACCATTCACATGACTAGTAAGGGAGGCTTTATTTTCCAGTGGTGATGGGGCGGAAGTATTGATGTAACACACAACAGCATATGTCCTTTCCCTACTGTCTGAACCCAGAATACCTAAATATCCTTTATTCCCTAATTGCAGTAGACTTCATGTGAGTCAAGAACAGGACTTGTCCCACTTAGAGAGGTACAGACCATTTAACTCTCAGGCCTTTCATCCCATCTGACTCTTTAGCAGCATAACTCCTTTAGCAGACATGATTACACAAGTCACAAATGAAAATATGTCACCTTCATCTGTTGTTTGCAGAATTGTCACCTGTTTTATTTTCTTTTATTCTTAACATAAGGCAGTGCAGTGTATTGATGAATTTTTTTAGGCATTCACCAATCATTTTACTTATTATGCTGTGTATAGGAAGATTACAAATGTGCATGACATGTGTGATGAATTATTACAGCAAAACAGTGTACTGTATTAATAATGTATTGCTTTACTTCAATGTATTGTGAATATACTCCCCTCACTTACAATGACATATCTTTGTTATATTTTGCAGGGGGACCAGTTTGTGTTTTATGAAGACTGGGGTGAGGCCCTAGTGTCTAAAAGCATCCCTGTTCTGTGTGTGCTGGACCTTGAAAGCAATAATATTTCAGTATTACAAAGTGTTCCTGATGATGTTTCCCCTGGGCAGGTCAGTCAATTGTCCATTGCCAAAAATGGTGTCTGTCTGAAGAGTGATTTTGAGTAAGAATTTCTATTTAGCCATTTTTTTTTTATTTATTTGTTAGCCAGGTGTGAGGTCTGGACTAAATGCCTATTCTTTGGACATTTATTAGGCCGTAATGGTACAAAAATACTGAACACAGAGGAAAAGTTATGTCCATGCACAGTGTTAAGCAGATTTAAATACATTGTGAGAATGTTTAGGTGTATAAATAGCTATAAATTTGGTCATCAGTACAGCAAACAGTATGATTAAACTTATGACCATACCCTAGATAATGAACATTATGATATGATATAATATTATGAAACAAGTATGTATCATTGCAGGTTAACAGAACATTAACATGCTAAATCTAAATGGGTGGAAATACTGTTGAATGGGTTATGTATGTAGAATATATACATTTAGATGGTGATTAAGAAATAGAGTGCAATGAGTGACTGTGTTAATTAAGCGGGTATAAAGGTATTCATTGTAATAGTAAAATGTATCTTAATTCCAGATAAACGCAAAACAGACAGATTTGTGGTTCGTTGGAATAACTCCAGATGGCAGGCGCAAACATTACATTTACTAATATATCAAACTGTTAAGCTCTTTCATCCCACCTATATTCAAGACATCTGCAGAACAATACTAAATTAAACACCAAAACCTTAAATACAATTTGATATAACATAATTAAGTGATGTAGCCATTCCTTAAAGCTGCAGTATCCCATACATAAAAAAATCACATGTAAATCATATCACAAATAAAAACGTTAAAAATAAAATATTAAAAAGCATTTCAGATTTAATCCACCCTCCTTTTTAATTCACTGCTAATATATGTAATGTAATTAAGACAAGGTACTTTAGATGCTTTGATCATTATTTACCAGATCATCTCCCTGTATATCAGGTGATTCCTCCAGTAATGACCCCATATTGTACATTATCAGTCCTTTCTAAAAATCAAAAATTGAAACTTAATAAAATTTTTGCAGAGTAACGAATGTCGTGCTAGCGTACTCTTGCTATCCCTTTTATTAATACCGTACACATGCTGGTATATTCTTTTATTTGAATTCATCTCACTTTCACCAATGTAAAAAGCTTCACGTGTGGATCACCTACCATATAACCACCCTTTCGATTGTACAATTGAACCTACCTGGTAACCTCCACTGTTTAATAGTCTCCAAAATCCCTCCTTCACCATCTAACAAGCTCTACAACAAAAGGAGGAAGCTACTACAAGATAGAGCAAAATCCTTGAAAGGTAAGACACCTTTGGTCATTATAAGTAAAAAACTAAGAGCTCTCATAAAATCATCCAAGGCAAATTTTGAGAGAAAAATCGCCAAGGACTCTAAAGACAATCATAAGGCCTTCTTTAGCTATGTTAGAAACCTAGGAGGAAACTCCCAGATATGCTCAGAATTAGTTCAAAATGATGTGAAAATTACTGAACTTACACACATTGCTAACATACTGGCTGACAGGTTCAGTGCAAACTCCCCCCCCACCCCCCAAAAGGAGAGATATCTATTCCAGAGGATTGTAGCCCCCCAAACATCTCCAACGCCCAGGTGAGAACTGACCTCACTAAGGCAAAAAACACAGCATCCATGGGACCGGATGGTGTCCCCGGCTGTATGCTTCATGAACTCAACGAGGAATTAAACCCACAGTTAGGACAGCTGTTTAATCTTAGCCTCACCTCAGGATACGACCCAAGGAGTGGCGACGGCGACTGTGGTCCCACTTCATAAGGGCGGTGCCTCCACAGACCCTGGAAATTACCGCCCATTAGCTTGACAAGCCTTATCTGCAAAGCCATGGAGAGGATCATAATGGAACTCATAAATAAAGACATAGGGAACTTGCAGACTTTGGATCCAACCCAGTTTGGCTTTGTCAAAGGCAGATCCTGCCTCTTAAACTTGGTTGACTTTTTCGAGACAGTCACCAAGGCCATTGATGAGGAAAGGCAGTCCATACAGCCTACCTCGACCTGGCAAAGGCCTTCGACACAATACCCCACTCAGGTATCATCGAAAAACTCATCAGCTTGAATGTAAACCCATACATCACAAGATGGGTTGCAAACTGGCTAAGTGACAGAACCCACAGGGTCAGAGTTGCTGGAGCCATGTCAGACTCAAAGCCTGTCACAGTGGTGTCCCACAGGGCTCAGTCCTGGGTCCACTCTTGTTCGGCATCTACTTTTCTGAAGTACAAGCAAACACAGGAGGGTTATGGCTGACAAAGTTTGCAGATGACTGCAAACTGGGCGCCATAGTCGAAAACACATCTGACACAGATATCCTCCAGAAGGGCCTCACAGAAACGGATAACTGGTGCCAGAGCCATGGCCTGAAGTTAAACGCCAAAAAATGCATAGTCATACCCTTCGGGAAAAACAAGGTTACCCCTAGCTACCATATAGGTGGCAATCCACTGAGCAAAGAAAAAGTCATCAGGGATCTGGGGACCCAAGTTGACAGTAGCCTTCGTTTGACACTCATGTTGCTAAAGTAGTTAGGAAAACCTTCTATATCGCCCACCTGATCATGAAGGGATTCACATCTAGATCAAGGGAGGTCATCGCCCCTGTACTCATCACTCATTAGACCTATGATTGAGTACAATGCCCGCTCGGAATGTATCTGACCAGACACCTGCTGCAGCTTGAAAGGCCCCAAAAGTTCCTCACCAAAAGGATAAAGGGTCTCAAAAATATGTCTTATGCTGCCCGACTGAAAGAACTCCAGCTATTCAGTTTCATACCGCTTGCTCAGAGGTGACCTGTGCCTGACATATAAGGTCATGTCAAACCCAGATTTGATGAATATGCTTCACCTCAAAAAATCTAGATCCCTCAGAACCACAAGGGTGGGAGACTTAAACCTTGACACGGTTATAAATAGAACGTGCTGGAGGGACAGATTCATCACCCAGAGACTCCCTATGCTGTGGAACAAAATCCCGGTACATGTGAGGCAGAGCACCTCGCTGGCCTTGTTCAAGAGGAATCTTGACCAATGGATGGGAGATCGCAGATATACCCCAGGGATTACTTCAGTGTCACTGCTTGACAGAGGCACAGAAAAATGATAGGCATAGTTTTTATTCAAACTAAAGGGGTGGCGAAAGCCACATAACTATGGGCTAGGCTTATAAATGCCCTTGGGCAGATAGCCTAGTATGAACCTATGAACCTAAGACTGTGGTGGTGGTGCTGCAGTAGCGTTGTCGCCTCACAGTTAGACGTTGCCCGTTCGATTCACAGTTAGAGCGTCTTCTGTGTGGCGACATGCGTGAACGGGTGTTCCTTCATTGAAGGTTGTGCGTTAGGCCCGGCAAGCCAGCACGTAAAACACTACTGCCAATCATTAGCGGAACAGAGTTCCGCTGTGGCGACCCCTAACCGGGAAAAGCCGAAAGACACAAACAAGCCATCTAAGTCTATAAAAGAACTTTGCCCACAACTACCACACCTACCCGTATTATAGGATAAGCGTTCACCCTTATAGGCTTTTCAGTCCGGAATTCTCTTTACATTCTTTCTGTTCTTATAGATAATCCCCAGGGCATCCAAAAATTGACCTGTGATAAATCAGTGCCCCTCAGTATGCTCCAGTTCCTGTATAAAAGTTTCTTTATATCCCCCGCATCAGCAGTGTAATGCAAAACCATGTACTTAAAAAACCTATTGTTGCCCCCATTCAGCTCACCTGAATACTGCCCTATCTTGTGTCTGTCTGTTTGATGTAAACCATACCTCAGTATGGGTCAATACCTGTCATCCCTTTGTTGTTTGACCCATTCCATCTATTCATCTGTCATTCCTTCGGGGTAATCTTGTTCCAAAAACATACTTTTTAATTTGCTGAACTCTTCACCACACTAGTCCTCATTAGAGGTAAGCCTAGATACCCTTATAAATTGACTCCTAATAACCCCCCTCTTTTGATAAATCGGGTGGCTACTGGTGTGGTGAAGAAAAGAATTGCTGAACGTAGGTTTCTTGTATACCCTCATATCCAGCCCACCCTGCCCACTATTTGTGAGTAACGCATCCAAGTAGTATATGTTGCTAATATTACACGTAGATGTAAATCTTAAAAAAAGAAGTATATTCCTCCAGTCCCTGTATAAATTATTCTAGTTGCAGTTGACTTCCATTCCATATCAGTAATATATCATCCAAATAGTGGAGATAGGCGTCAGAATATATATAAAGGTCCATCCTGAAAACCTGCTCTTTTTCCCCATCAATAAAGTGCTATATTGGCAAATGTGGGGTGTGCAAACAGCCCCCATTGTGACACCTTTCAACTGTTTAAAGTACTCACCTTCAAAAAAAGGAAAATTATTATTCAGAATAATTTCCATGAAGTCTGTTACCATCTGGACCTCTTCTCCTGAAAATACTTCGTAATGTGTAACCACATTGTTAAACCAAGTCATAACCTCTGCATGTGGGATAACTGAAAATAGACTCTTATTGTTTGTTATGCTACATATTATCTTCACATGCAAACCCCCTACTTTGTCAATAAAGTCCCATGAATCCTTTAAAGCATGATCTATGTTAGAAAAAAATAGTTTTTAACTTAACATCTATATATTTAGCAATTGGTTCAGTAACAGAGCTCCTTGTGGAAACTATGGGGCAAAATGGAGGGTTATTAACATCAGTGTGGATTTTAGGTATTCCAGATATCTTGTGTACAATAGGATGTTCCACTTTTTAAAAATCAGCCAATTTAGCAATAATAATACCATACAGCAGCAATTCTTCAAGATGTATATGAATGTATCTGTTAGCTGTATCAATCTAATTTGTAGAGACAATCTGGTAATTATTAATGTCCTCTACTATATTAGACACCTTGCCTACATAGTCAACCATGTCCATGAGCACCATTCCCCCTCCTTTAGCGGGTTTCATCCATCTAATATGCTTGTTAGATGTAAACCCTTTTAAGATTGATACTTCATTTGAGGTTAATACCCGTGGTGGTGGTGCTGTGGTAGCGTTGTCGCCTCACAGTAAGACGCTGTCCGGTTCGATTCCTAGCTAGAGCGCCTTCTGCGTGGAGACATGCATGAATGGGTGTAGCTTCA
This sequence comes from Protopterus annectens, assembly GCF_019279795.1. Classification (NCBI taxonomy): domain Eukaryota; kingdom Metazoa; phylum Chordata; order Ceratodontiformes; family Protopteridae; genus Protopterus; species Protopterus annectens. The sequence goes on along the minus strand of NC_056739.1, from coordinate 1,723,744,629 downwards.
TTGAAGGTTGTGCATCAGGGTGGTAACTCGGCACGTAAAAATCAACTACCAATCATTAGCGGACCGGAGTTCCACTGTGGTGACCCCTAACCGGGAAAAGCTGAAAGACACAACAACTTCATTTGAGGTTAAATTGTAGTACATTCTGTCCCTTCTGTTTGCTAATAAATGCTTTATGTCCTACTCGCACATCCTCTCAATGCCTGGATCAGCTGATAAACTCCCCTACCAGAGATGAAAACATATTGGACCTGGTCATCACCAACATGGGCGACAGGTGTTCCGCACCGGAGGTCAACCCGTCACTGGTTAGATCAGACCATAAACTAATCACAGTGGATGTCCACACCACACCACCACCCCAACCAAGGAAACCACAATGAAAAACTTTTCTATAACAAACTTCAGCTTACTTAAGACAGAGGTGGTAAGTTTCACAGCCCCCACGCTAAAGAATAATAGTGTCCTAGATGCAGGAACCTTTACAAATGCACTCTATGAGCACCTACAAGGATGCATGGATCGTGCCATCCCTAGCAAAACCAAGACTCACTCCCCTAAGAGAAGGAAACCAGTCTGGTGGACCCCTGCCATAAACAGGCTATACAGGACTGCATGGATCAGGCAATCCCTAATAAAACCAAGACTCTTTCCACCAAGGGCAAACGTCCAGTCTGGTGGACCCCAGCCATAAACAAACTTTACAATAAGAGGAGAAAGCTGTTACATGATAGAGCAAAATCCATAAAAGAGAAGACATCTTTGATCATTATTAGTAAAAAAATACGAGCACTCATAAAATCGTCCAAGGCCAACTTTGAGAGAAAAATTGCAATAGATTCAGAAGACAATCATAAGGCCTTCTTCAGCTATGTTAGAAACCTGGATGGAAACTCCCAGATATGCGCAGAATTAGTCCAAAATGATACAAAAATCACTGAACCCACAGACATTGCCAACATAATCAGACTTTTCTTACACCACCTACCAGAACAAGGATTGCTCACTCTCATCTTATATCAACTCTTCTATATGCTGCGCCTATCTTCACTAACCTCAAAAAAACCAGCCTTAGCAAACTGACAACCTGCTATAATAACATTGCCCGCTTTGCTACTGGTAATCCCTATAGAACTCATCACTGCCTCAACTTACAACTTCTAGGCTGGCCTGAGTTTCAAAACTATCTTTTAATCCATCAACTCTGCATTGCCCATAAAATACTATACCAACCTAATAACACCCCATACTCTCTCAACTCATAACCCCGTATAAAAATCTCAACTCTCTCCGCTCATCCAGCAAACTTCTGACAAGCTCAACAAAGTCTAATAATAATGCTGGTGACTCTCTATTTACCAATGCTATTGGGTCAAAATGGAATTTGTTACCCACTAGCTTAACAAAGATAACTTCATTGCCCCTCTTCAAACAAAACATTAAAATGCATTTCCAAAATCACTGGCTTTGCTCCTGCCATAAACCTGATTAGTCTATCTCTATTACTACCCAACAGAACCTTTCTATTCCCATCCTCATTATTTCCCCTTACCCTTGCTCCTTTCCATATAAATCCAATCAATTTTTTTTGTCCCTACTTGTTAATTGAGAATTGAACTGTATGGAGTAGTTATAGTAACTAACTCCTGTACTAGTATTTTACACATAAGAGCGTTATCTTTTATTTTTATTTTTATTTTTATATGTTTTTACTTGCTAACTCTATTACTAACTCTTAGATGTTCATTATTATTAGTACTGTTAGTACATTTTGTATAACAATTTGTGTGTGTAAAAAAAAAAAAAAAAAAAAAAAAAAAAAAACATTTTTACCTCTTCTCAGAATGTATCTCACTCTGTGGAGCTTTTCTCCCCGGGCCTCTACTGAAAATGGAAATTCATCCAGCTAGACTAGCCCGGTCAACAAATGTAAAATAAAATAAAATAAAATAAAATACTGACAGACAGGTTCAGTGCAAACTTCACCCCCCCCAAAAGGAGAGATAACTATCCCAGCGGAGTGTAGCCTCCCAGACATCTCAAATGCGCAGGTGAAAGCTGCTCTCTCTAAAGCTAAAAACACAGCATCAATGGGACCGGATGGTGTCCCTGGCTGTGTGCTACACAAACTCAACGAGGAACTAAACCCTCATATAAGGCAGCTGTTTAATCTTAGCCTTACCACAGGATACGTGCCCAAGGAGTGGCGTACGGCAACTGTGGTCCCACTCCACAAAGACGGTGCCTCTATGGACCCTGGTAATTACCGCCCCATAAGCTTAACAAGCCTGGTCTGCAAAGCTATGGAGAGGATCATAATGGAACTCATAAACAAAGACATAGGGGACTTGCAGACATTGGACCCGACCCAGTTTGGCTTTGTCAAGGGCAGATCATGCCTTTTGAACTTGGTCGACTTCTTCGAAACAGTCACCAAGGCCATTGATGAGGGAAAGGCAGTCCATACAGCCTACCTTGACCTTGCAAAAGCTTTCGACACAATACCCCACTCTGGTATTATAGAGAAACTTACCAGCTTAAATGTAAACCCATATGTCACAAGATGGGTTGCAAACTGGCTAAAGGACAGAACCCACAGGGTTAGAGTTGCTGGCGCCATGTCAGACTCCAAGCCGGTCACAAGTGGTGTCCCACAGGGCTCAGTCCTTGGCCCCCTGTTGTTCGGCATCTACTTCTCAGAAGTACAGGCAAACATAGGAGGACTATGGCTGATAAAGTTTGCAGATGACTGCATACTGGGCGCCATAGTGGAAAGTACATCGGACACAGATATCCTTCAGAGGGGTCTCACGGAAACTGATAGCTGGTGCCAGAGCCATGGCCTGAAGTTAAATGCCAAAAAATGTATAGTCATACCCTTTGGGAAAAACAAGGTAACCCCACGCTACCATGTAGGTGGCAATCCATTAAGCACAGAAGAGGTTATCAGGGACCTGGGGACCCAGGTTGACACTCACATTGCTAAAGTGGTTAGAAAGACCTTCTACATTGCCCACCTGATCATGAAGGGATTCACATCCAGATCAAGTGAGGTCATTGTTCCCCTGTACTCTTCACTTATCAGACCAATGATCGAGTACAATGCCCCATTCGGGATGTATCTCACCCGACACCTGCAGCAATTGGAGAGACCCCAAAAGTTCCTCACCAAAAGGATAAAGGGACTCCAAAATCTGTCATATGCTGCCAGACTGAAGAAGCTCCAGCTCTATGCAGTTGCATACCGCCTGCTCAGAGGTGACCTGTGCCTGACATACAAGGCCATGTCCAACCCGGAATTAATGGACATGCTCCACCTCAAAAAATCCAAATCTACCAGATCCACTAGAGCAAGCGACTTAAACCTTAGCACGGATATAAATAGGACATGCTGGAGGGATAGATTTGTCACCCAGAGACTCCCTATGCTGTGGAAAAAAATCCCGGTCCATGTGAGGCAGAGCACCTCGCTGGCTCTGTTCAAGAGAAATCTTGGCCGGTGGATGGGAGATCGTAGGTTTACCCCGGGAATCATCTCTGTGTCACTGCTGGACAGAGGCACAACAAACTAATGGGCACAGTATTTTTTAACATAAGGGGTGGCGTAAGCCACAAAACTTTGGGCTAGGCTTATAAATGCCTTAGGGCAGATAGCCTAGTATAAACCTATGAACCTATGAATAATAGAAGGAGGAAAAAAAGCAAATCCCAAGAAGGAAAGACATCCCTGATCAGTATCAGTAAGAAACTAAGGTCCCTTATAAAATCATCCAAGGCTAACTTCAAAAGAAAAATAGTCAAGGATTCGAAAGATAACCACAAAGCCTTCTTTAGCTATGTCAAGAATCTAAGTTGCAACTCGCAGATATGCTCTGAGCTAGTGCAAAATAGCACAAAATATACTGAACCTACTGATATTGCCAACATCCTGGCAGATAGATTCAATGCAAACCTCACCCCACTCTCACCCCCAAAAGGGCCCACAACAATAACAGAAAAGTGTAGTGTCCCAGAAATCACAGAAGCACAGGTGAAAACAGCCCTTTCAAAAGCCAAAAGCACAGCGTCAATGGAGCCAGATGGTGTCCCAGGCTGTGTCTTGCACGAACTACAGAACGAACTAACCCCCCACCTAAACATGCTGTTCAACCTCAGCCTCTCCACAGGCTACGTGCCCATAGAGTGGCGCACAGCAATGGTTGTTCCACTCCACAAAGGAAGGGCCACAACTGACCTGGTAACTATCGCCCCATAAGCCTGACTAGCCTGGTCTGCATGGCTATGGAGCGCATCAGCATGAAACTCATTAAGAAAGACATTGGGAACCTCCAAACACTTGACCCGACCCAGTTCGGCTTTGTTAAGGGCAGATCATGCCTACTAAACCTGGTTGACTTCTTCGAGACAGTCACCAAGGCCATAGATGAGGGGAAGGTGGTTCACACTGCCTACCTTGACCTCGCCATGGCTTTTGACACCATTCCCCACTCGGGAATTATAGAAAAACTCACCAGCCTGAACATAAACCCCCTACATCATGAGATGGGTTGCCAACTGGCTTACAGACAGAACTCACATGGTAAGAGTAGTGGGCTCCAGGTGCGACTCTAAGCCAGTCACAAGTGGTGTCCCACAAGGCTCGGTCCTGGGACCCCTACTGTTCGGCATATACTTCTCAGAAGTACAGGCAAACACAGGAGGACTATGGCTAACCAAGTTCACCAATGACTGCAAACTGGGAGCCATAATTGAAATCATACCATTTGGGAAAAACAAAACACTCATGTATTACCACATAGTTGGCAGCCCCGTTAATACAGAAGAGATAGAAAGAGATCTGGGGACCCAGGTAAATAGCAATCTCTCCTTTGACAATCATACTGCCAAAGTAGTTAAGAAATCCTTCTATGTAGCCCATCTAATTACTAAAGGGTTCGCATCTAGAAATAAAGAGGTTATAGTGCCCCTCAACTCGTCACTCATCAGACCCATCATAGAGTACAATGCCCTATTTGGGATGTAACTCACAAGACACTTCCAGCAGCTGGAAAGACCACAAAAGTATTTCACCAAGAGGATTACTGGCCTCAAACATATGTCCTATGCAGCCCGACTGGAAAAACTCTGGCTGTACTTAGTGGCATATCGCTTAGTCAGAGGTGATCTCTGCTTGACTTACAAAGCCATGTCCAACTCAGATTTGATGGACATGCTCTACCTAAAGAAATCGAAGTCACTGCGAGCCACGCGCACTAGTGAGCTAAACCTCGCCTCTTGACAGAGGCTCTGTTAATTAATCAATAGGGCGGCAAAAGCTGACACACTCTGGCTAGGCTTATAAATGCCCTTGGGCAGATAGCCTAGTACCTACTTATGAACTTATGTGTTTTTTATAACAAATGTTTTATGCATGAGATATTGCAGCTTTATGGAATGGCTAAGTCACTTAATTGCATTATATCAAGTGCTATTTAAGGTTGTGGTGATTAATTTACTGTTCTTCTGTAGATGTCCTGAATATAGCTGGGACAAAAGTGCTTAACAATTTGTTTGATATATTTTTAAATTTACTTTTTGCACCAGCCGTCTAGAGTTAATTCCAACGAATGTTGGATCAGTCATCTGTTCTGAGTTTATAAGTTCATTGGTGACCATTGGTGACCATTAGTGATTAGGCTGAGCATGCTTTCCTTTGTGATTATTAATTCCAGAGAAGGCAATTGATCAGGGAGCTGAGGGGGTAAGGGGAAAGTTGTGTGAAGTATATATATGTATATGCGTATATATATATATATATATATATATATATATATATATATATATGTATATGTATATTGAACCGAGAACCTCGAAATCTTGTAATCTCGAAATTAATTAAAAAAACAATAAAAGCGTGTAAAACTTTGTTTTTGCAGGTGGGTAAGCCCCCCCTGCACCCCCCACGTGGGGGCTACGGCACCCACATCCCCTGCACCTTAAATATACTAACTCCGAGATCACTCTACAGGGAAGAGGACAGTAATGGGGATTGCTAGACAGTGCGGAACGGGAACATTACCGTTGTCTTCAAGGTAGTGCGATCTCGGAGTTCGTATATTTAAGGTGCAGGGGGTGTGGGGGCTGCAGAGGGGCTTGCCCCCCTGCAGAAACCTTCTTTAACATGTTTTTTTTCTATTCACTTTTTCATTTCGAAATTTTATAATTTTGAGATTCTGGGTTTATGAATTTCCACATTATGGCATTTCAAAATTAAAAAGTGGACCCATATATGTATATGTGTGTGTGTGTGCGTGTGTGTTGTGTGTGTGTATATATATATATATATATATATATGTACCACACACACACACATATATATATATATATATATATATATATATATATATATTTATATTTATATATACATATTGTTGTTGAGTCTTTCGGCTTTTCCCGGTTAGGGGTCGCCACAGCGGAACTCCGGTCCGCTAATGATTGCTAGTTGATTTTTACATGCCGAGTTACCAGCCCTGACGCACAACCTTCAACGAAGGTACGCCCATTTACCCATGTCTCCACGCAAAAGACGCTGCAGCTGAGAATCGAACTGGACAGCGTACACACTGTAGTTTTAAATGTTTGGGAGTAAGCTAATTCAGTGCACATGTTGCATGGACCAAACTCTACACCTTACCATTCGAAGTAAGGAATATGAGCAGTTAGCAACCACCATGCCTGCAGCATTTTATTCAGGCACATTGACATCATTATCATCAAACCCCTGGTCAGGGTGTTGCGTCAACTGTCACCAACTTTTCCAATTTGGTGGTAGTCTCCTACCTTCTTGGACAAAATCATACCTGGCTTTCACAGGTGCACTCTCACACAGTCTTTCCATCTCTTTGCTGGACACCTTCATATCTTCTTGCCTCATCCTCTCTGTCCTGTATCATTTATTGATTTTTTATTTCACATTTGTTCATCAGGGAAGTCCGACTGGGCCAGAAAGTGTCCACATTTAGCTGAGGCCTGGTGAGAAAAACTCCACAATCGCAGTCTTTTAAAAATCAGTTGTAGATATTTGAAATCACAAAGTATAAATTTACACTGCAAAACACAGGTGTGAAAACATGCTGTATTGAGAAAAACCTAGAACATATGCTTTATATGTAGAGTGCAATGAAAAACAATAACATGAGTTGGAAAAAATGTGTTGGGGAAAAACTCGTTAGTCATATTATTTGTTGCATAATTAGTATGTGATAAATGAGACTTGAGATAATTCTGATAAGATATTTAAAAGAAATATTAGTGATTACATGGTTAGAAACAGTGAGAGGAAATTGAGTGATGTCTTGGTATGAGAGAAGGTGTTTATATTATGGTTATAGAAGGAAGTGAGGCTGGAGAGAAAAGGAAATTATGAAAAGGGTGCAGGGTAGGGTGCCTTCTGTTAGCATAGGTGAGTAGGAAGGAAAGAGAGAGAGAAAAGGTTGGCAAAGAGAGTGTGTACATGTCAGGGTAGTGGGAAAAACAAAATAAAGGAATGGAGTAGGTGGTTGGAGAGGGTTGTTGGTCTGACTTAGGTTGAAGGGGGAGAGTGAAGTATACTGAGTAAGTTCAGCCAGGCTTGGTGCAGGAGCAGGCCCATGTTTTTGTTAAGTATTTTTTTAGGGAGCATTTAAAGGTGTGTAGGTTAGAAATAGTTCTGGTGGTTAGAAGTAGGGGGTTGCATTTTTTTGCTACTGAGTACGACTGTGGGCCTTATCCAGGGGATTGATTTATTGATTTTTATGGTGAAATGTTGTTTGTCTTCTGCTCTGATTGTTCGTTTAGTGAAATATATGTTGATTAAAGGGGTAAGAGATGGGCAGGATAATGTTTTGTGTATGATTGTATGTATTGTTATGAGTTGAATGTGGGAAAGATGGAAGGGGAGTTCCAGCCAGGTAAGGCTATCCAGAGCTTTGCAGTGATGGTAAAGGAGGATGAATTTGTAGCAAACTTCACAATTTTGTTGTAGAAGCTTTCAAGTTTGTTTTTATGGATGATTGTAAATTGGTTAGAAATGAGGCTCCATAGAGTAAGGAGGACAGAAGGTAGGTTTTGGCTAGAGTAATTTTGTGGGTGTGCTCAGAATACATTTTTCTGTAGAACATGCCTAGTTTTTGATGGGTTTTCTTGACATTGCTTTGGATGTGGATGTCAAATTTAAGATTATCTTCTATTATGACACCTAATAGCTTGGTATGATGAACTAATTCAATTTCAGTGCCACTTGCTGAAAAGATTTTGAAAGATGCTTTGTTAGGGGGTGTGAGCTTTTGGGGTAAAGAGGAGTAGTTTGTTTTTTGGAGGGTTGATTAAGAGTTGTGCTCTTGTAAGCCAGGTTTCAGTGGAGATGACAGCTTGTTGAGTGATTTCTTGCAGGTGAGTTAAGGTGTTAGAAAGAGCCGATGATGGTAGTGTCATCTGCATACTGAATCAAGGTGCCTTCACAGGAAGATAAATGCAGGTTATTGATAAAGAAACGTGGAATAGTAGTGGGCCAATGATGGATCCTTGTGGGATTCCTATGGAAGTGGGAAGCTATGCATATACAGTTTGTTGCCTGTTGGCAAGGTAGTCAGAGAACCGTTGAAGATGGAGATGCTAGACCCAGGGAGGAAAACTGATTGAGGAGTTTACTGAGATTGTTAAAGGGTTTTGATAGATGTAGAAATACTGCAGATACAAGTTTTAGAGTTGCAAGCTTTATTGACAGTGTCTGTAAATGATAGTAATGCAGTGGAGGTGCTATGGTTTGGTGGAGAAATTGATGATGGTACACATCTTTCATGGAATTTAGAGAGAGGGAGACAGGATGGCTATGGGATGAAAATTTGTAATGTCAGTGGAATTAATTCCATTATGTAAGGGTATAATATGTGCCATTTTCTCAAAGTTAGGGACACAGGATTCTGTAATTGATTTATTAATAAGATTGCTGATTGGGTAGGCTGTTGCATCTGTAGCTAGATTTTTATTCTGGGGGAAGGTTGTCGGCTGAGGAGGAACGAGGTTTTAGTTTATGTAAAAGCCTTTTTATGAGAGTTATAGAAACTGTTTGAAAGGTAAAGTAGGTGGAGTTGTCTGTAGGTGTTGAAAAGGTTGCAGTTATGTGATCTTTGTGAAGGAGTTGTACTAGGGTCTAAGGTAGGGTAAGTTAGTTGCATGGAAGGGGGTGTGTTAAGTGACTTTGATGTTAAGTTGGCTATGCATTCTATGAAGTATGTATTTAAATAGGTAGCTGTTTGAGGAAGAGGAATGTCTGAGTATTGGCTGAGATCCTTGATGAGCGAGGATATGGAGGACCAGCATTTTACGGCTGATTTTATCACTGTCTTGTAGCTGAGTATAATGACACTTTTTATGTCTATTAACTTGTTTCCTGACTTGGTTCTGTAGCTGTCTGAATAGCTGCTGATTTTTCTCATTTTCATTCTTTTGCCAGTTTATCCATGCTCTGCCTTTGTCTTTCATAAGGAGTTTGCATTGGTTGGTGAGCCATGGGGTATGGTTGTTTTTAATTATTTTTGTACACTATGGGGCTAAGGTGTTAAGAATATTTAGAAATGTTGCATCAAAGTATGCAACTGCCTCATTTAAGGGGAGTCTTTTTAGGATGGACCAATTAACTGCTTTCAGAGCTTCAGTGAAAGACTCTTTGGTGACATTAGAGAGATTACCTGTAGTTTTGAGCTTGCGTTCCTTTGATAGTTTTGTAATACTCCTGTGGGTATAAAGTGGCAGGTGGTCACTTATTGTGTCAGGGAGGGTACCTGAGAAGGTCAAATTAGATTGGTTGGTAACCAGAATCCAGTCCAGGGGTGGTATTTCAGCATCTCAGCATCTTTTATGTAAGGTTTTAGCCATATCTCTTGTGTCTGGGATATCAGGGTTGTGTTGAGTCGTCCAGTTATGAAAATCTGATTTGGTGCATGTGCTTCTAAGATTTATAGTGACTATATTTAAACATTTAGAGTGTATTCTTTGGTTTTGGGTTGTGTTGGGACCTGGATTGGGGTGGATGTCACCACATTGATGTATGGTGGAGAAAGCCGGCTTGATTATTATGGCATTATTAGCAGAGATGGATGGAAGTATTGCCATGACATTGGGACCGACATTGTTTAGTATTTTGGGGTTACAACAGTGTAATGGCGTTAAGGGAAGTAAGCTTGAAGAGATTTTTGAGTAGCTAGTGGCAAGATGATTGATAGGTGAGGATGAAGTAATGGCAGAGGTTTGCTGATTTATTATTACTGCTGGTGGAGATGTTATCTGCACTAGAATGCCTTCTGCTTTCCTGCATCTGTACCTGAGTCACTGTAATCTATTCTCTTCAACCTTCTTTGCAACTGGAGCTGCACCAGCTTCTGCTTTGATGTTGTTATGTCTTTGTCTGTCTTGCAGTGAGTATCCTACCACCCATGTCAGGCACTTCTTCTCCATCATCTGTAGCTTCCTTAACAGCTCTGCCTTCTCTGCCTATTTTTCTGAACCATACAGTAGTACTAGTCACAACATTGCTGTCTGTGCATTGTTGTGCTATATATCCCCCTAGGGCAGAAAGAATAGTTGTGTAAAATCTTACCATAACCATAGATGTACTTGTATTCCCATGTTGCAGTATTCATAACATGAGGGAGATTCCACCTAGGCAACCCGAACGTCCGGCCAGTATACCAAGCTGCTGCTAGGTATGTGCAACATTGCACATAGAACAGCCGAGCGTCTGCCACAAAAGTGATGTCTGCGTGTACCATCCTCAGAACTTCTCTACTGCCAGTCCAAACAACATCTTCCAGCTGTCCTTCTGATTGCAGAAAGTTTCTCTTCTTTTCAGATAAGTGCCCTGTTGGGGAAACTGTTTTACAGGCTAAACAACACACCTGATACACTTGTAATAGGTGACTCTATCGTCAGGCACACTGACGTCCCGCTCACCAGGCTGAACAAGGAGAAGGTCACGGTGAGCTGCCTGACGGGCGCTAGGATCCGCCACATAACACAATCACTCAGGTCACTCCAAGGCAAGTACAAATATGACAGTCATTGTCCATGCTGGTGTGAATGACCTGAGACGTACCTCCCTGGACTACATAAAAAGAGACATAGAGGATCTCTCTGAGCATGTAGCCCAGGCCGGTATGACCCTGACCTTGAGTAGCATCTTACCCTCACCAAGAATGATGCCACAATATGAAGACAAGATGATCAATTTCAACAATTGGCTTAAGTATTGGTGTCATTCAAAGGGGATCCAATGCCTGTCAGCCTGGGATGACATGCTCGACAAGCCACGATGCTTCGCCAGGGACGGCTTGCACCTGTCACCCCTGGGCTTTCGGATATTGGCAAAGGCTCTTGCTACCCCCATAGTGCCTTTTTTAGGCAACTCTCAAAAGACAAACCCACCACCATAGGTATCACAAGGGATAAGAAACTAAGAGTAATGCTACTCAATGCCAGAAGTCTAAACCTCAAGATGCACGCACTCGAAACTCTCCTTAGCATGGAGAACATCGATATCTGTGCAGTAACAGAAACTTGGTTCAAGGCTCCCGGGAGCACCCCAGCACTACCAGGTTCTACCTCATACCATGCTTTTCGGCCCCAAAACTTGGACCGAACCACAAAAGGAGGGGGAGTATCAATATTCATCAAAGATACCCACACCTCCAGGTTGGTGGCACAGCACGAAGCATCAGAGACTATCCATGTGCAACTAACAGTGGGTAAAACTGCCTTCCAGTTTATAGCCTGCTACAGACCACCCTCCCAAACCCAGGAACCCCACTCGGCCTTCCTGAGAACACTGAAAAATATGAAGGTCTCTCCAAACACCATTATATTGGGCGACTTCAACTACCCAAACATAGACTGGGAGCATTACTCTAGCTCCAACACCCTAGCCCAAAGGTTCCTAGAATTTATAAACTCAAATGCTATGGAACAACTTGTTACCACTCCCACAAGAGGGGAAGACATACTGGACCTGATCATCACCAACATGGGGACTTTATGCTCCAGACCAGAAGTGTATCCCTCACTGGTAAGATCAGACCATAAACTAATCTCACTGGATATTCACATCCCGACCCCACCCCCTGCCCAGAAAACCACAGTGAAAAACTTCTCTAAAGCAAATTTCACACTCCTCAAAACCGAGGTGGAATCCTTCAAAGCCCCCAGGCCTGTGGAAAATACGGCCCAGATTGCAGAATCCTTTATAAACGCATTCTATGAACACCTTCAGGAATGCATGGACCATGCAATCCCAAATAAAACCAAGACCCAATCCTCCAAAGGCAGACATCCTGTCTGGTGGACTCCAGCCATAAACAAACTATACAATAGAAGGAGGAAGCTACTACATGATAGAGCAAAATCCCAAAAAGGGAAGGCATCTCTGATCAGTATTAGCAAAAAACTACGGGCACTCATAAAATCGTCTAAGGCCAGCTTCGAGAGAAAAATTGCACAGGGCACTAAGGATAATCACAAGGCTTTCTTTAGTTATGTTAGTAACCTGGGTGGGAATTCCCAGATATGCTCAGAATTAGTCCAAAATGACAAAAAATACACCAAACCCACAGACATTGCCAACATGCTAGCTGGTTGAGCTAGGCTAGGTTCAGCGCAAACTTCTCCCCCCCCACCAAAAGGGCAAATATCTATCCCAGCAGAGTGCTGTCCCCCTGACATCTCAGATGCTCAGGTAAGAGCCGCCCTCTCCAAAGCAAAAGACACAGCATCAATGGGACCAGACGGTGTCCCGGGCTGCGTCCTACATGAACTCCAAGAAGAGCTAAACCCAAATATAAAACTACTGTTCAATCTCAGCCTTACTATAGGATATGCACCCAAAGAGTGGCGTACAGCAACAGTGGTCCCTCTCCACAAAGGTGGTGCCTCAGTGGATCCTGGAAACTATCGCCCCATAAGCCTGACTAGCTTGGTCTGCAAAGCTATGGAAAGGATCATCATGGACCTCATAAATAAAGATATTGGGGACCTACAGACACTGGATCCTACCCAGTTCGGCTTTGTTAAGGGCAGATCCTGCCTCTTAAACCTGGTCGATTTCTTTGAAACAGTCACCAAGGCCATTGGCGAGGGGAAGGTGGTCCACACAGCCTACCTGGACCTCACAAAAGCCTTTGATACAATACCCCACTCGGGCATTATAGATAAGCTCACCAGCTTAAATATAAACCCCTATGTCACTAGATGGGTTGCAAACTGGCTCAAGGACACAACCCACATGGTTAGAATTGCTGGAGCCATGTCAGACTTCAAACCAGTTACAAGTGGCGTCCCACAAGGCTCAGTCCTGGGACCTCTCTTGTTCGGTATATATTTCTCGGAGTACAGGCCAACACGGAAGGACTGTGGCTGACCAAGTTCGCAGATGACTGCAAACTGGGCGCCATAATCGACTCTCCAGCCGACACAAGCATCCTCCAAAAGGGCCTCATAGAAACAGACAACTGGTGCCAGAGCCATGGCCTCAAGCTAAACGCCAAAAAGTGTATAGTCATCCCCTTTGGCAAAATCAAAGTGCCCACAAATTACCACATAAAAGTACAGAAGAAGTAATTAGGGACCTGGGGACCCAAGTTGACAGCAATCTCTCATTTGACAACCACGTGGCCAAAGTGGTTAGAAAAACATTTTATATAGCCCACCTAATCATGAAGGGATTCACATCTAGATCAGGGGAGGTCATCATGCCTCTTTACTCATCCATCATCAGGCCCCTAATTGAGTACAATGCCCCTTTTGGGATGTACCTTACCAGACACCTGCAGCAACTGGAAAGACCCCAAAAGTACCTCACCAAGAGGATCAAAGGGCTCAAACAGATGCCATATGCTGCCCGGTTAAAGAAACTCCAGCTCTACTCAGTGGCATACCGCCTGCTCAGAGGCGATCTGTGCCTGATGTATAAAGCCATGTCCAACCCGGAATTAATGGACATGCTGCACCTCAAAAAATCCAAATCCCATCGAGCCACGCGCTCGAGAGACTTGAACCTCAGCACTGAAATAAATAGGACATGCTGGAGGGACAGATTCATAACCCAGAGGCTCCCTTCACTCTGGAATAAAATCCCAGTCCAGGTTAGGCAGAGTCCCTCATTGACTCTGTTCAAGAGGAATCTTGATGAGTGGATGGGAGATCGTAGGTTTACCCCGGGTATCACTTAGACAGAGGCACAGTATTCTAACCTCGAAAAAGGGCATAGCAAAATTATTTTAAAATGAGTGGCGAAAGCCAAACACACTCTGGCTAGGCTTATAAATGCCCTAGGGCAGATAGCCTAGTATGAACTATGAACCTATGAACTTTTGCTACTGCTTGCTTGTTAGAGGTTAATGTCATCCAAGAAGGGCAAGTGCCTCTGAAGACAGATTCTATATAAAGGCAAACACAACTAGTGTATTTTTTTGTCTGGGGTCCAATCACGATTATAAGGCCTGTGTCATTCGTCAGGCATTCATCCCCAAAACACTCCGTAGCAATCTGTCTGCTCTTAATTTATACCTTGAGAATCAGAGACTGAAGTGACTAGTGCTAGGTATGGAAGGCACTGCTGGTTCATCGGGTGAGCCCTCGAAGAAAAAGGTGAAAAGGGTAAGGCCTGAATCTTCAGTTGCACCTCTGATCTCGGAAGTCCCTCTCGAGGCCAGTAAAGGCCCAAAGGTTCGTACAGTGTTGGGTCCTCCTCCTTCAGTGGGTACTGATCTAGAAGCCACTAGGGAGGATCCTACAGCACGTCCACAGAGGTATTGCAGACGTCCATTTTGGATGTTAAGGGGGAACCACAGCTCGCTCCTTCTAACATTCTTCATAGTACCTCTCCTGCTCCTTCCATTGAGGTTTTGCCCATGTCCGATACAAAGTTCAGACCTACGGCTGCCCTTCCTTCCCAGCCTAGGGAAGGCCTTCCTCTTAAGAGAAAACAAAAACATGTGTCTCCCAGTAAGGAGTCTTCCCCAGACTGGCAAGCTTTTTTTTCAAGTTGTTTTGAATGCTTTCCTGGCACATAGGCCTTCCACTTTGCATCCTCCTACTCCAGCATCTTCTATTTTCCCTCCTCCATCTGCTGAACTTGAGGTTTATGAGGAAGATGATTCATCTTCAGATGAATCCCTGACTTACTCCACTCAAATTGATTCTCCTCTGGAATATGTCCCCCCTGAAGTGTATTCCAATGGCAAGGATTCTCCTGCAGAAGATATTACCTTTGGAGAAACTAATTCCAAAATAAGGGACTACTTCAAGTGGGAAAGCTCACAAGTCTCAGAGGTACAAAAGAGGAATTATGACCTCTTACAAATTGACTCTCCTTCTCCTTCAGCCATCCCACCTGTCTTGACAGCTTTTCAAGATGCTTTTCTTGCAGCATCTAAAACTCCTGATTTTCATCCTCCTGCTCCTAAAAGGCTAGACAGGTTTTATAAGGTGCCTGAGGACAGTACTTACTTGTATAAATGTCCTTTTGCAGACCCAGCAGTAATCTGTCTGTCTGCTGACAAACCTTCCAAATTACTGCCCTCCACCAATCTCCTACCCTCAGATAAGGAGAGTAAAATGATGGAGAGAATTGATAAAGAGGTCTACACCTTTTCCATACTGGCCTTCAGGGCCATTAATTATCAGACACATATGTCCAAGTGTGTTCTGACCTTACTTTCAGAGGCCTTCAAACTGCTGACTGATCTCCCAGACTGTGCAGCACAAATCCAGCTTTCTTCTGTTTTGGGACTGTCTTCACAGGTTATCAGACATTCCATTAAGTGTAGTAATGATGCAGCAATGGTGTCTGCTAGATCAGCAACATCTGGATCAGTCCTCAGGCGATATTCCTGGCTGAGGTTGCAGCCTTTGCCTGAGGATTTCAAAGCAAAAATTCTGGTGCATCTCTGGACAGTACTGCCCTTTTTGGTTCTAATGCTGCAGCGCTCTTCATATCCCTTCAAATGAAAGAAAGAGAACTTCAGGAGATTAAACATATTTTTGTCTCCACAGTTCCTAAATTTCATAGGAACCACATTTCTAGAACTAATTTTGTAAGGAGGAAGACCCATACACCTTCCCAATAACACAGGAAGACCACACGTAGGCAGACACCTGCTAGGACTCTGCCATCCTCTGCTCAAAAAGTCTCCTTTCCAGACAAGCCAGGAAGTCTGAGACTACCTTGCAACCTCCTCAGAAATCCCCCTTTTCCAGAACCTTTCTCGCTCCCTTTCATTTGGACAAGCATTATCACAGACAAATGGGTCATGTCCATTGTACAAAGGGATTATTACATGACTTGGAAATCCACTCCTCCCTTTGTTTGGATTCCACATCCTCCAAAAGACCAGCTCCACCTTTTCTCTCAAGTCGTTCAAGGGTTCTATTCCAGAATGTTCTTAGTTTCTTGGAAAGATGGCCCTTGGAGACCAATTTTAGACTTATCCCAACTCAAATTTATTCTTTCAAGTACCCTCCTTCAGGATGCTCACACAGCAAACTGTGTTTCCTCTCTTGTTACCCCAGGCTTATCTGGTTTCCTTAGACATAAAGGATGCATTCCTTCACATTCCCGTTCACCCTCTATTCAGGATATATTTACGTTTTTATGTTGCTTTCTCTCCTTTTCAGCTCTGTGCTTTGCCCATTGGACTCTCTACAGCACCAAGGGTATTCACAAAGTGTTTGGCTTTCATTGCATTTTGCAGACTGCAGGGGATTCTCATTTACCCTTACCTGGATGACCTGATCATTCAAGCAGAACATCCAGTCATCTTGCAACAGAACATTCAAACCAGCATCTCCTTGCTCCTCAGCAAGTCTTGCTTAGTCCCTCTCAGGACCAGGTTTTTCTGGGTTTCAGGATAAGGACAGACCTCATGATGGCTTTCGTACCTTCACAAAGGGTGCAGTCTCTGCAGACTTACTTCCTTCAGTTGCTTCCTCTACCTTCTGTGACTGCCAGGGAATTCCTCAAGATGCTAGGTTTCATGGTTTCAGTTATACCAGTGCTATCCCTAGCCACACCCCACATGCAAAAATTCCAGTGGTATTTGAAAACTCTCTGGCCCATCATGTTCATCCTCTAAAATTTGTCCTTCCATTTCTGCCTTGCCTAAAGAAGGAATTGCATTGATGGAGTTACCAAATTTCTGGGAACCTAGGACTTCCCCTTAGTCAGGAAATGTTCACAGATGCTTCAGACCTGGGGTGGGGGGACAACCCTGGGAAACCTAAAAGTCCAAACCCTATGGTCTCCCTCTATAAGGAAGCAACACATCAACATCAAAGAGATGAAGGCTCTGATCTAGGCCCTTCAAGCCTTCATCATCTCTCCTTCCATGTCCTTTGAAGTTGTTCACAGACAACACCACTGTTCTCTGGTATGTGAAGAAACAGGGGGGAACAGAGCTCTACCTACTTTGCAAATTAGCAATCCAAGCCTAGGAGACTGCTCTTCAATCAAAGATACCTTTAACTGTGGTTCACATCCCATCAGCTCAAAATGTTCAGGCAGACACTCTAAGCAAATCCGTGACATAAACGCACAAATGAATGATCCACAGGGATGAGATATATTTTTTGACATTCTCCACCAGTGGAGTACACCTGAAATAGATCTTTTGCTTCCCCTATGAACAGACAATTTCCAAAGCTCCATGCCAGAGTCCCACACCCTCTGCTTTGGATGGTGGATGTCCTATCATTCTCTTGAAGGGGATGTTTCACTACACATTCCCCCCTTTCCCCCTAATTCAGAAAGTCTTCTTGAAGATGCATAAGCACAAACCAAAATCTTGTCGGTGACCCCCTTTTGGCCTAGACAGCATTGGTTCCCTCTTTTTCTGCATTTAGCCAAGGGCAGTCATCACACGTTATCCTACAGGGTGGATCTCCTCACACAAGACGAGGGATCTCTCATTCACCCACATTTAGTAACATTGAACCTGACCTTGTAGGTGATAGGCTTCTGATTCCTTTCAGAAACCTTTTTTTTCCTGAGGACATGCTTCTAGTCCTGCAGGAGGCCAGGAAACCTAATACAAGGAGATCCTACTTGTCTAAATGGAAGATGTTCTCAATCTGGTGTCTTAATAACAGACTAGATCTATTTTTCAGTGGATATCCCTCTAGTCCTTTCTTACGTGTGTGTGAACTGCTCAAGGCTGGACTGGCTTATTCTTCAGTTAAAACCCATTTGTCAGCCATTTCTGCATGTCTGCCTTTGCCTCTCCACTTAGGTTCTAGGTTAGAGGTCAAATTTTTCTTAAAAGGCATCCTTCACATCAGACCTTTCAGGAAACTTGTTCCTCCTCCCTGGGACTTAAATTGGAAAAACTGACCCAGACTGTCATTGTGCCTGCTGCCTCCTCTTCCCTAAAATTCTGCCCTTGGAAAACTGTTTTACTAGTAGCCATTACTTCTGCTAGGCTTTAATGACTTCTCAACCTTTTCTGATTTTTCACAAGGATAGGGTGTCCCTGTGTACCAATCCTTCCTTCATGCCTAAAGTAGTCAACGACTTATCCCTCATTCAATCTGTTATTCATCTGTCCACCTTTTTCTCAAAACTCCAGTGAGAGTGTGCTGCACACTTTAGATGTACACAGACAACTTAGATTTGATCTAGACTAGACCAAATCCATTAGAAAGGCTGAGTAGTTTCCTTTCACCCCAGGACACTGGGTAAACGTGTCTCTAAACAGACCATTTCGTCTTGGATCTCAAAGGCTATTGCCTTATGCTATCTCTCTCAGGGAAAAAAAACAGTCTTCCTCTGTTAAGGCCCATTCAACTAGAGCTGTGGCCTCTTCTGGAGCCTTCTGTAAAGGATTGGACACTACTTCTATGCTAGAAGCAGCTACTTGGTCCCCCGTTCATACCTCTACAAAACACTACAAACTAGATCCAATTTCCGGATCCAGAGCAGGATTTGCTAGAGCAATTCTGCATGGATTTATGGAGACTTCTTGTGCTCCCCCTCCCCCATGATTTTTGGTGTTCTCCCTCATGTTATGAAAACTGCAACACGGGAACAGAAGGACATAGAATAGTTGTGTAAAATCTTACCATAACCATAGATGTACTTTTCTTCCATGTTGCAATGTTCTATCCCACCCTCCTTCCCCCTTGGTTCATATTCTTCCTTTGATATGTCTTTCGATTTTCTTTTGGCTGTTATGTTAGGACTGGTGTTCTGACCGGGGCATTCAGTTCTGAGGATGGTACATGCAGACATCACTTTTATGTCCAGTGCTTGGCTGTTCTGTGTGCAACATTGCATGTACGTTGCGGTAGCTTAAAGCTTTGATATACTGGCCAGAGGTTTGGGTCACCTAGGTTGAATCTTCCTTATGTTATGAATACTGCAACATGGAAGAGAAGGACATCTGTAAGATTTCACACAACTCTTCTTTCTGCCATAGGGGGATATATAGCACAACAATGCATATGGTTTTGGCTCTGTTAATTTTTAGGAATGAAATTAGGATTTCTGCTTTTCCAAATTTGGGGATTTTGCCTGTTTAGGGAGTTACTATGAGCATATTTGGGAAGATTATAGCTATTCCACCTGCTTTTTTATGTTTTCTATCAAGCCTAATATTATAACCAGGGATGGTATTTCAGCATTTCAACATCTTTTATCTCAGGTTTTAGCCATGCATCTTTTGTGGCTGGAATATCTGCGTTGTGTTGAGTTGTCCAGGCATGAAAATCTGATTTTTTGCATGTGCTTGTAAGGTTTAGAGTGACTATTTGTAAACTTTTAGGGTGTATTCTTTGGTTTGGGTTGTGTTGGGACCTGGGCTAGGCTGGATGTCACCACACTGATGTATGATGGAGAAGGATGGTTTGATTACTATGCCTTATTAGCAAAGATGGGTAGAAGTATTGCCATGACATTGGGACTGACATTTTATATTATGTTTGGGTTACAATAGTGGAGTGGAATTATGGGAAATAAGCTTGAAGAGAATTTTGAGTAGCTAGTGGCAAGAATGATTGATAGGTGAGGATGAAGTAATGGTTGAGGTTTGCTTATTTATTATTACTGCTGGTGGGAATGTTAACTCCACTAGAATGCCTTCTGCTTTCCTGCGTCTGCACCTGAGTCACTGTAATATGTTCTCTTCGGGCTTCTTTGCAATTGGAGCTGCACGAGCTTCTGCTTTGATGTTGTTATGTCTTTGTCTCGTAGTGTGCATCCTACCACGCATTTCAGGCACTTCATCTCCATCACCTGTAGCTTCATTAACTGCTCTGCCTTCTCTGCCTTGACTGCCTAGGTTTCTGAACCGTACAGTAGTACTAGTCACACCACTGCTTTGTATACTTTACTTTTCAGCTTTTTTGTTTTTCTTGTCACACACCACTCCTGACACTCTGTACCAGTTAACTGCAGTTCTTTTGATTCTAGTTTTAACCTCCTTAATCACACTTGCCCTTTCCTTATCAATCCCGCTCAGATATTTGAAGTTGTTAACCTGTTTCAATATTTTCTCTTTTATCTCAGTTTTCACCTTCTTCTGATTTCCCCTATTTGCTGCCATGACAACTGCCTTATCTGTACTTCTGTTTCATCCGGTCTGCCTTCAGTTTTGCATTCCCTTCCCCTACTATTTGCTGACATTCCTCTTCAGAGTCTGCTTGCAACGTCGCATTGTCAACATGAGCATCTTTGTTGATCTATCCCCACCGACCTGTTTGCTAATGTAGTCCATCACCAGTATGTCCATCTGTGGACTTAAAGCTGCAACTGTAATGCACATTCACTCCCAGTGAGAACCCCTATGTGAGTCTGTACACTGACCGTACTTGCATCATTGGATTCTTGCCCAGAGCCTACAGTAATTCAACCAGTGTTTCTAAGAGACTTTGAACCATTGTAGGATTAACCGAGTCTACTTTTTTTGGACCTTGTCATATGCTTTCTTCAAGTCTAGAAATGTCTAGTTGGACTTTTTCCTCATCTCTAGCTTATTCTCAACTCTGTCTCATCAAGAAACTTAACAAATGAATGTTACAGAATACTTGTATTTAAATTTTGCTTTGAGATAGGATCATAATAAATGTGTAAACTGAGGGTAACCCTGGATGTTTCTTGATTTGTTGGCATATGGGTATGTGTGTGTGTGTGTGTGTGTGTGTGTGTGTGTGTGTGTGTGTGTGTGTGTGTGTGTATATATATATATATATATATATATATATATTATGTGTGTGTATGGTTATATATAAACATCACTGAGTATAGTACAAGTGCATCTACACATTTATTTTTTATTCATTGATATGTATTTCATTTCTGTGTTCAGGTCCTAATTAAAGTATTTTCTTCATTTGTGCTGTTTCCTAGGCTTTGACTGGGGCCTGTACTTTCAAAGGCCTCTAACTGATATAGCAATATATCTGAATTATGTTTTTGAGTGTTTGGGAATACACTCCTTCATTTCCCCCTCTGTGTCTGATTACTTGAGTATTAAGTTGGGAGGAAGGTGATCCTGCACTTAGTTATGCAGGAGCTCCATAGTGAGCCTTTATTGTGTCTGAAAGAGAGTCTGGGAACAAGTCCACTTACTTGGTAAAATAAAATAAAAAAAAAAGTTGTAAACAAGCGAATAGATATGTAGTTGCTTCCTGTGTTCTCTTCAATTTGTTTGTGAATGAATTACATTATGTCTAGAAGAGAGGGAGCTTCAGAACCTTGGCCACTTCTCAGCTTATTCTGTTGCTTAACGGCAGAACAGCTGCAGCAGATATCCAGAGAGCCTGAGCTCACGTCCTAGTCAAAGCATGCACTTCTTTAGTACTGTGCTCCATCTCGTTCACCATGGCTTGTACTGTATGGAGAAGTTTGAATTCTCGTTCAGGGAGTTAGTTGATGCACTCTCTTCCTTTCCCATCCTTGTCTGATTACTTATGTAGTCATTCACTCATTAATTACTTGCTTAATTCAGTTCCAGTATAGGGCTGAGGGAGGAGCGTATCCCAGCATTCAGTGGCTGTGAGGCATGGAAACATCCTGAAAGGGACACCAACCCATAGCAACACACACACACACACACACACACCCCTATATGATGATCTCCAGTTCATGTTTAGCATGTCTTTAGTGTGTGGGAAGACACTGAGAAATGTGGCAAAAACCCACTTGTAAACAAGGAGGATGTGCGGACTCCCACACATAAAAGGGACCCCGCTGAAAAGCGAACTGGATAACCAGTCATTATGAGGTGACAAGACTACAATGCATATGGTTTATAGGTTCATAGAAGGTTGCTAGGCCAATGGCCTTAGAGCTTTTACAAGCCTAGCCATATTTATCCCGAGTTGCCCCAGTAATCTGTAGTTAGGTGAGTGAAGTTCACAGAGGTAAGGGTCTATGGTAGTTAATAATGACTTCCTGTGTCCAAGACGGACATAGACATCACAAGGAGTGAATTTGCAGTCACACATCCATTGATCTAGGTTGTATTTGAAGAGGGTCAGAGAGGGGCTCTGTTTCACATGAACTGGAAGCTTGTTCCAAAGTCGTCACTCTCTGGGAGATATGTATCTGTCTCTCCAGCATGCCATGTTTATGTGAGAGGCTAGGTTAAGATCCTTGGAGCGAGTGACCCTCATGCAGTTTGATTTATGAATGTGTAGCATTTCATAAGGCCCAGGTCAGAGACTTCCCTGTAAGCCAGGCACAGGGCACCCTGTAGCACACTGTAGGAGACAGAATACAGTGACAGGGCTTTCAGTCTTTCTCTTTAAAACTTGTTTTGTGTAACCTGTAATTTCTTGGTGAGAAACCTCTGTGGTCTCTGCAGTTGTTGCAGGTATCTGGTGAGGTACATGCAAAAGGGAGCATTGTACTTAGTTATTGGTCTGATGAGGGCCGTGTGTAATGAAATTATAACATCCTTAGATCTAGATGTGATGTCTTTACTTATAAGATGTGCCACATAAAGGATTTCCTTACTACTGTGGATATGTGGTGGTTATAGTTCAGGTTGCTAAAAAACCAAAGTAGCCAGATCAAGCACCACTGGGTCTACACTTAGGGGAGGGTGCTATCTATAATGTAATTAACAGGGATGTCAGCTTTCCCAAAGGAAATAATAATGCATTTTTTGCATTTAGCTTTAATCCGGGGTGGGTGCTGGTAGACATACAGCATATTGTCCCTCAGGGAGGGGGATAAAAGATAATATATTAGAGGAGGAAAAAGGAGTGGGTTAGAAAGAAGAAGGTAATACTTATAGGGGGTGTTGAATCTACTGAGAGATTCCAAGCTTTAGGGAAGAGAAGGGAACAGGAGTTGATTTGGACCCCTTGGGTTATAAGGGGTTCAGGCAGCTAACATATGACTATACCAGAAAGGATAGCATTCTGCATGTGGTCACAACCAAGTTAAAGGAGGATTACAGATGTCCATATGAAAGCACCGTTAGCCAACAGTGATACAGCTGTGTGATTTAGAGTGGGGACAGGGAGTAAGAATATAATGGCAAAAATAATGGTTTTGGATTTTAAGGAAGTATGTTATTATGAAGGAGAAGGTCAAAGTTGATGTAGGAAACTGGAATAAATTAAGGAAATGGGTCAGTGATGGAGTGGAGTACTCCAGACTGTGAGCAGAGGTATGAGTAAGAGACAAAAAAGTGACGAGAGTGCCCATTTGTATATATAGGAATATGTGGCAAACAGGACAAAAGGTATGGCATATAAGAGGTGGAAAGGAGGGGTGAAGATATAGAGAAGGCTAGTAAGTGGGATAGTAAAGGTGCAATTTAAGAGTTGGCAGAAGGGTCTGGAAGTGGAATAAAGTCTTTTTAGGTATGTGGTAGATTGGAGGATGGGAAGAGCAGACCTGCCCAGAGTAAGCAAAGATGGAAGCAAGATCATGGATGACTGGAAGAAGTCAGAGGTATTGCATATATACTTTGCCTCAGTCTTCACAAAAGATAATAAGGGGAGGTTGCTATGCTTGGATAGAGGAAGGGTAGACTTGAGAGAGTAATGGACAAACACCAGGATTAGTAGGTAGGAAGTAATGAGGGAAGTGATTTCCATTACAAATAAGAGCCCAAGGGTCAGATGGGCTGCCTCCTAGGGTCCTCTCGAATCTTGGCATTATGCTGGCAGATCACTGGTCGCTGCAGAAGTGCCTGAGGACCCGAAGGGCAACATGTATAATACCCTTGTACAAGAAGGAGAGGGAATGGAAGGAAGGAACAGGAAAAATTCAGATAAATTCGGGCCTGTTGCCTGTTGGTTTAAATGCAATAGCTGGGGAAAGTAATGATAGAATCCTGAAAGAGAAACTGGTTTCTCTGTTAGAAGGCCATCAACATGGCAGCACACCTTGGTTGGATGACTAGGAGTTTTAAATCAAATCTGATCCATTTGTATGACTGGGCTACAGGCAAACTTCATAGTGGAGTACTGGTAGATCTGGTCTACATGGACTTAATCAAGGGCTTAGGCTTGGTCCTGCACATTATACTGATTGGAAGACTGTGAAGGAGTTGGAATTTAGGACCAATACCAAGAAACTGGCTTGCTGTACTGTTGAAGGGTAGGACAAAGAGGATTGGATGACTGTGACATTATCACAAGTAATGAAAGTGACTAGTGGAGTGCCAGAGGGTCCATCCTGAGTCCATTACTGTTTGGTATGCTTGCTTCAGATATCTGTGTAGGATTAGAAAAAAAGAGTCAGCCTATTCACTTATGACACAGAGTTAGTGTGATAAGGATTACAGGAAGAGTCTAGGAAAAACTGCATCACAGAGACAGAAAGATAATGCATGCCCCACACTCCAGCGATCATTGGTCTTTGCTTGCAGACTTCATTGCTGATTACAAACTGTCATAGAGTTTCCCTGCCCTAAATGTTAGAATTTTGCCATGCAAATTTAAGGTGTTTCTTGTGCATTCAATGCAAATGAAGCTCGTGATTAATGTAAAGCACAGTGATACCTGTCCTTATGTGTGAAGCCCTTTCCCCTCATCTAGCTAGATCTCAAGCCCATACTCATTGTATGATTCAGTAGATAGTACAGGGCCTAGTGTATGTGCAGCCCTGACTCCCACTTTGGGAGCACATACCAGGATGTAGGCATGACTCCTATCCAGGTCTTTCAGTCAGAACAGACCTGCAACTGGCCAGATCCTGGGGAGTATTCCCTTAAGTTGCCTGGACTTAGTTTTTGGACAGAACCTGGGATCACCTCCTCATCAGGCTTCCTTCCATCTTCAGCAGGGCTCAATGGCAAGGTTGAGAAAGGTCTTCTGGTCCTTCTTACCAAGATCCATGGTTCAGGCCAAAGACCTCAGTAAGCCATTTTAGGCCTAGTGGAATCTCTCATATTTTGGGGAAAGATGGGATAGTGCCAGCATGAGCCCTGGTGGATGTCTGTCATATTTTTGTTGTCTCTGGCTAGCATGTTGTGAGTTGTTGGCACTCTGCCCCTTTGACACCTGGCACAAACCATATGTTCTTCATATTGATCACTGCTGCAGTAGGCTTAGCTGTATGGGTTATATTCTTCCCAGGATATAACAGCCAGCCAGCTTTCAAAGTTTCAGGGCACCTTCCATGTGCCCAAACTGTCAAGCAGCTTGTGCAAAGTTCTTCAGAGCTTTACTGCTGCCAAAGAGTATGATCCTGTGAGTGCTTTTGAAGATTGAGAGTTGGCTTTTGCTTTTTTTGCTGGGCAGATAAGTTCCCTACAGGGAAAAAAAATCCATTTTCTTAAACATTGTTCATGTCTTATTACTGCCCTCTTCCGGACATATATTTTAAAGTTAGAAGTGTTGTTATTTAATGGACTGTCTTGTGACTGTAACACTGTTTTGAACAGCACTCATTTCTTTCCGTCAGTGTAAACGTAGTATATACTAACTTTATTTTCTCTGGAGAGACCGTGTATATTTTTCTGTTGTGGGGCTGCCATAGTGTTTTAAAGTGCTTTTTAGTGTTTTACTGTTAAAAATGTAGCTTGTGGACTGGTAGTTCCATTTGCTGCTTGTCTCCCCTAGGAAAGAGGCACCATTTTTGGTTTGATCATGAAACAGTCTACTGGTCCCAGGGTTGGTCCTTCTTCCAACCACAAAAAGAAAAAGTTAAGCATACAGCTTCGCCACCATAACAGGCCATCCGTTTGTTTCAGCTGCAGTGGGTGACTGTGCTATGGCCATTTGTTATACCTCGGACCACTCATATTTTACCCAGGATGCCTTTAGTGTAGCATTTACAGCCACTGTGGACTCAGGGTTAACCACATCCTCTGCAGCTGTTGGAGTTCCTTGAGTCAGCAAGGGAAAGCCACTCTTCTCAGTCCTGGAATAGGGGACAGGAAAGGATTCCCTGTTGTCAGAATGTTGAAACCATCCGTGGGGAAGCAGCTGCTACCATTAGTTCACGGCTGACCCTATTTGTCCTGTCAAAAATAAACAGAAAACCAAGCATGTAGCTACTCCTTCTCAACTTTTTTTGGATAGGAGTAGTTTACTGGGACTAGCCCAAGGTTTAATTCAGGCTACTGATTCTTCTTGTAAAGTAGGTTCTGGTAAAAGAAAGAAGGATTCCTCTTTTCCTGAAGATATTCAAGATGGATTCAGGGTTTTCTCTTCAGATTTCTTATTCAGACTCTAAGCAGATCATAGTTTCTGATTCTCCCTGCGAGGATTTCTCTTTCTATGAGACTATTGTTAGAATGTCCCAGTGTTTACAGTGGGAGAACACTGAGGTTTCTCAATCCCTCAGAAAATACTGTGAATTGTTACAGAATGATTTTCCAGAACCTACACACATTCCTCTTGTCCAGTCTACTTTACAGGATATATTTCTTACTGCCTGCAATTTGCCTGATAGTCAGCCATCTGTCCCTAAAAAGGCAAATAGGATGTATAAAGTTACTCAGTCGTTTAAATCATTCCCAAACCTGACCCAGCAGTTGTAGCCTTAGTTTATTCTACTGTTAATAAGCACTTAATTAATTCCAATCCTATTCTTTCTAATAATGAAGGGACAATTATTGATAGGTATGGGAAAAAGTGTATACTTCAGCTACTTTAATTTTCAGCATTTTGAATTGTCAGGGTCATATGTTAAAGTTTATTCTGACATATTGTGAAAGTATGAGGAAGGTTTGCTCAACAGTTTCATCTTTTGAAGAAAATAAAAATCTGCTTTAAATAACTTAGTTTCTTCTATTGCACAGTTCACTGCTTACTGTTTGCAGTGTGTGTATGACTCTGTTGATACTTCTTCCAGTCTATGGCCACTGGTACTGTTTTAAAGTGTGCTTGGCGACATTCTCAGAAGTTTCCAGATGATGGAAAAATGAGATTTAAAATTGTCCCTTGGTGAGAGATTTAATGTTTGGCCCCTTTGCTGCAGAGATGACTAGTAAGTGTGATGAAAGGAGCAAGCTAATCCAGGAAATCCGATATTTCAGATCTCATTTTCCAAACTGTCCAAAGGATTTTCTTTCTCATCCAGTTTTGTCAAAAAACAGAATAAACAGCCTCAACAGAATTCAGATAAATGTTTATGAAGAAATGGCAAGGGAGTCCCAAAAAACTCGCAAAACCAAGGACAGTCCAAGTCTGAATGACTGTTTAAGAGACCTTGTGACCCCCTCCCACCCTTGCCCCTTTTCTCTTCCAGAAAGTCTGAATCTCTATTTTTATCTTTGGCAACAGATTATCTCAGAGAAATTAGTTTGCAAAATAAATAGTCAAGGTTACAGATGGCAGTGGGAGGAAATTCCTCCTTTCCAGGAAGTCATCCCTCATTCTGCAGATAAGACTGTTTTGTTTCCACCTGTTCTTCATCACATGTTGCCCCAAGCAGTAATAGAACCAGTTCTTCTTTCCCAGCCGGGGAAGAGTTTTTATTCAAGAACGTCCCTAGTGCCAAAGAAAGAAAACACTTGGATACTGTTTGTGGCCCTTGCTTTCCTAAACCTATTTGTGATAGTGTTCAAATTCAGAATGTTGTCACTTCATAACCTGGTACCTCTTATTCCTCTTTCAGGTTTCCTGGTAACACTAAGCTTAAAAGATGCTTGCCACCGTATCCTTATTCATCCAGACTTCAGACATTTCTTAAGATTTTGTGTGTCTGGATCACATTACCAGTTCTTTGCCTTACTCTTTGGACAATCCAGTGCACCAAGTGTCTAGATCCAATTATAGCTCATTGCAGGCTACAGAGTATCCACAGTTTTCTATATTTAGATGACTTGTTTATCTTTGCAGAGTCTTTTTCAAGGTGTCAGGAATCTCTGTCTCTTGGTTGAGAGGTATCTTGCACAACCACGATTCCATGAGAACATTTAAAAGTCTTTATTGACTCTGTCACACAGGAGTATGTTCCTGGGATGTCATCTAGACACCTCAGTTCAAAAGGCTTTTCTTCTACATGAAAAAATAGATCTTTATTTAGATCTCCTCCTAAGTTTTTCTAGTTAGACTTTGGTCACTGCAAGGGAATACCTCTGGCAAGACTCTGCATGAGAAACTTACAGTAACATCTGAAATATCTCTGGCCCCAACAGCAACACCCCTTATCTTTTCAGACCTCAATGCTGGAGTTTGTCAGAAGAAAAGTCTTTTGGTGGAGACAACATTATCCTTAAATCTAGGTCTCCCCTTCTCCCTCCCTGCTCCAAAGCAGTCAGTCATCAGAGATGCTTTGGACTTTGCTTGAGGAGCACTTTCAGAAGGGATAAAAATGTGTGGTGTGTGGGACACCAAAGACAGATGCAAGCACATAAATATCAAGGCGATGCTTGCGTTGATCAAGGCACTCAATTCTCTCAAACATTTTTGGTCCCCAGGTCCTTTTCAGGTGGTTATAGACAGTACCACAGTCTTGTGATACATCATGCTACCTTAGGATATAGCTTCACAGCACTGTCTCGCTCTACAGGCATCCTACATTCCATCAGAGCATAATTGTGTGGCCAACAAGCTGAACAGGACCAGGGCAGATCCTCATGACTGGAAACTAGATCAGGGGGTCTTCAAGATTTGAATCATCTGTGGGGAATTCCTCAAGTAGACCTCTTTGCCTCTTCTCTGAACAGTCAACTGGCAAAGTTCTGTTCTAGGGCTCCATGTAAAACGGCCTGGAAGATGGATGCCTTTTCTTTTCTTTTCAACAGGAATGCTGTGTATGCCTTTCCATCCTTTCACTATTATTCAGTATACTTCTGAAAACTGAGAAGTAATCCACCAAGATCAATGTGGTGGCTCCCTTCTGGCACAGGCAACTGTGGTTCTCCCTTCTCTTGGAAATGGACAGGGGTAACTACCACAAGCTTAATTACAGACTGGATCTACCCCCAGAAGACCAGGGATGTTTGATTCTCCTGAACATCAATCATCTTCCATTGACTGCTTGGTGGGGTCTTAATTCCTTTTGGGCACCTGCTGTCTGAGGAGGTGCATCAGGTACTAATGAAGACAAGAAAGCCTGCTACTAGAAGGTCATATATTAGTAAATGGAAAAAGTTTTTTAGTTCATGCCAACAACATAACCAGCACCCATTCAGAGCTAGTTGATGTCCTTCTGTTCTACTGTACTGATTTCCCGTTTTTTATTTCTCCAAGTCTTTTGGGTTTCTAATACCATGAAGGGAATGGACCCCATTTCTAAGTCAAAGTACGATTAAAATTCCTGAAATTAGTATTGTTTCACTCTTTGATGTCAGCCAAATGTGTTCTTCACAGCATCCACAATATGCCCGGTAATGACTCCTTCTGCAATCTGTATGGTCTTACATGAATTGGTAACATGTCTAAATACGATTGTAAATTCATTTTTATAAGACCCGTTGCTCCTACTATTATTGGAACTGTCTGGGTATCCTTCTTCCACATGGCTCTCGTTTCTGCCTGCAGATCCAGGTATTTTATGACTTTGTGTCTCTCTGAACACAAGACACTGTAGTCACTGGGTGTGGTGATTTCAATGATCAATGCTACTTTTGTCTTCTTCTCTTAGACCACTATGTCCAGTTTTCTAGCATCTATCTTTTGAACTGTTGGTATTGGGTGATCCCATGTGATATAAACTTCATCATTTTCTGTGATTCTTTGTGGCTTATGTTTCCAGTGTTTTTCAGCCACTTTGATACCATAATGTTTGCACAATCTCTGGTGTAAAAGTCTCACCACATTATTATGCCTTTCAGTATACAGTCCTTCTGCCATTAGTGCGTCGCAACTAGCAACAAGGTCTGTGACTGTTTCCAATTCAGTTTTACAAGACCTACATATGTCTGTTTCTCCCACATGTTCAGTGGACTTTGTAAACCAGCGTGTACGTAGCCCACTGTCTTGGGCTGCCAGTATTAACCTTTCATGTCTTGATATGAATTCACCTCTCCTTAACCATTCTTGCATTCATTCTTGATCAAGGCTCTTCCAGAGGTTTTCTATATTTGCAACTATATTTATGTTTTTTCCACATTTCTTGCCTTCTCATCTGGTCCTTCAGCTTATATTCTTTCTTTTGTTTTTTAGTACATTCAGTTGCTGCCTGGTTTTTGTCTACTTCTGGTTTGATTTCCATTCCTGCTTGACGTCGATATGCTTCTGCTAAATTAAGCAGAGACGTCATCTTAGATTTATTCTCCTCATGTTTCAAAGCTTTCACTACTTTTGGATCTTGTGAGATCAGTAGATATGTGTGGCGTCCCACGATTGCAGATCTATACATGTAATCAATTTCAAGGAGGCCCATCCTTCCTTCGGAAGGGGGAATATATGATCTTGGTATACACTGATTTCTATAAATCATTTGGTGAGCATGAAACATCCTTCTTGTTTTAATATCCAGTCTGTCCAACACTTTTTGAGGCCAGTCAATAACTCCAAAACTATAAGTTAGGACAGGAAGAGCAAATTGATTTGTAGGCAAATTTGGATCTTGTTCCTAGATATCAGTGCTGTTTTCAGGATTTATTTAAGACTTCTAAAGTACTCCTTAGTGAGTTTTATTCACATTTGTTCCTGTTTTATTGCTGATCCTTCATCAATTTTCAAGTATTTATACACTCCCTCTTGCTCAAATTCTTTTATATCACATTCTTGTCCCAAACTGATGTTTTCCTGGTGCTGCAGTTTTCCTTTTTTAAAGGTTGCTTTTGCACATTTATCAAGACCAAATGACATTCCAATATCATCTGAAAAAATGTTGGTAACCTGCAGCTGTGCTTTCAGTTCTTCATCTGATGAGCTGTACAGTTTTAAATTATCGACAAAGAGAAGATGAGAAGTCATTAGACTTCATTGTTTTCTAGGAGCCAAATTGTAGCCATGACCTAAGCTGTTAAGTAAACAGCTTAATGGATTAATGGCAAGGCAGAATAGCAATGGTGACAGAGTCACCCTGAAATATCCCCCTTTGAATTTTTATCCTTGGGATAATTAATCTGTCCTCTATCATGGCTTAATTGCAAAGTGGTCTGCCACTGTTTCATGGTTACTGTAATGTAGTCAATCAGTGTAGGATGTATCTTATACATTTTTAAGCACTCTTTTATCCATGAATGTGGAATACAATCAAATGCTTTTTTGTAGTCAATCCGTGCCATACTTAGATTCTTCCCCATCTTACAGTTCTCCACTATAACTTTGTTTAACAACAAATGATCCTTTGTTTTGTATGACTTTCTTTTATTGCCTTTTGTTCTACTGTAATAATTGAGTTTTCTTCTAAATGACTATAAACTCTGTCTGCGTCAATTCCCATGTATAGCTTGTACGTCGTCGGAAAACAAGTTATTGGTCTATAATTTTTAGGGTAGCGTGCAGGTTCACTATTAAGTAAGTGCATTGTTTTTCCTGTTGTTAACCAGTGCGGTGTGTGTTCAGGGTGTGCATATAAATAGTTTTTACTCATTGCTAAATCCTCGTGCAAAGAAGTTAATACTTTAAGCCAAAAGTTAGGTACTGCATCTGGGTCTGGGGTTTTCTCAACTTTGTTTCAATCTCTCTGGCTGTTATTTCATCCCATTTCATATCCTGTACCTTTAAACTTCTTAATGTTAAGTTGTCATTCTCGCCTTCATTCTTGCTGGATGGGTTCGGAGCCGATCCTCGGCTCCGACTCGGCCTATACTATAGCTCGAGAGCTATTTTTACCGGCTCGAGGCAGCCCTATAACCCACAATACCATGCGCTAACTCCCCAGATCTCGTTTGCCGCTTTGCTGCGAGGTTGTCTTTTTTTTACCGGCTCAGGTCAGTAAGAGATTTATTCTATTAAACTAAATTTTCAGGTAGTTTCCCCAGTTAGTTACCCTTGTTTAGGTCCCTACTAATTGCCTTATTCATACAACCCTTTTTGTAGCCCTTCTTCCATTCTTTAGTTAATTTTTATCTATGGGCCTACGGGCCTTAGTTTCCCCACCCCTTACAGTGTCTGTGTGTGTGGGTTTTAGTCAGTTCCCTTAACTTTTCTAATTTTAAGTTGAGTGTGTGTGTGGACTGACTGTGTTTACTGTGGTTAGGACTATGTCCAAAGACACTAAGGTCTCGGGATTCAAGAAGTGTGACTCGTGCTGTCAGAAAATGTCTTTGACAGACGGTCACACTTCTTGTGTCTATTGCTTGGGGCCTTTACACCTGCAGGACTCTTGTTCCGTCTGTCACGGGTTTAGTTCAAGAGTCCTGCAGGAGAGGTGTAATAAGCTCATCCTAAGGGGCTTGTTAAAGCCCGATGACTCCCCGTCCAAGTCTGGCTCGGGGAAGACTTCAAAAACCACCAAACCCTCGGCTCCAGCTTCTGAATCGAGGGCTGGCGTTATCGAGATGGCTCCGACATCGGTTACATCCGGATCTGAGGGGGGCAAAGTGGTATCCGCTCCAAAACCAGCATCGGAGCCGACCCCAGAGCGCAAGCGCTCTAGATCCCCCTTGCTAGATTCCGTCCGATCGGCTCCGAGATCCCCTCTCCTATCGGAGCGGAGTCATAGGACTCACTCATCTAGGTCATCCAGGCTCTCCAACCATGACATCGAGAGGGTGGTCAGTAGGCTCATAAAATCTCAGGCACTAGCCCAAATGCTCCAGAGCCCATCTCACCAGACTGTGGCTCCTTCGGTACCGCTATCGATTCCTCCTCCGACTCACCTCTCGAGTTCGGAGCTGGAGTTTGTCGGAACCATAACCTTACCCATGTCGGAGCCGATACTCCCACCTTCGGCTCCGGTGTCGTTGGCTCCGACCTCTTCATTGGTTCCGTCCGTGGAGAGGTATGGGCGCCGGGACTCCATTGTCGGCTCCGAGGGGGCAAGTGGCATCGGACCCTTGTCAGACCCCGCTCTCCCTCTCAGAGCTTCGGTTCTGGTTAGTTCGGCCCCGACATCATTCTCGGAGCCTTTTCTGTCGGTGCCGGGGGCGGTTCCTGTCTCTTCGGAGCCGGGACTACCTTTGGTATCTGATAGGGGAGCCTTCGAGGTGATGAGGAGCGTGCTGGACCCAGTGTCCACTCCATGGTTAAGTTCTGCAGCTCCTCCCTCTACAGTGCCTGTTACGGTCTCTGGCCATCCTCCTACATCTGACAGCAGAGATCCAAAGCGTAGGGTACCCACCTTGGGTGTCTCCTCCTCTTCCGAGGGCTCCCCTGAAGTTTCAGGGGAACCCCCTAGGAAAAGAAAGTGCAAGAGGAAGCACATAGACTCCCCCGAGTCTGTCACATCGGACACCGACTTGGATGAGTCGGAGGGTTCCCCCAGATCCCCCTCTGAGGATGTCTCTTTTTCAGACATCCTAGAGATCCTAAAACAGAGGGGAAATCGGTCCACTCTCAAACCTTCCGAGGATGAGTCGGTTTACCTTGACGCTTTTGGATCTCGCCCTTCCACCTCCTGGGTGTCTCCCCCTTTCGACCCACTAATGGAGGTAGTGGCTAGAAAGGCATGGGCAGCTCCTGATTCAATGGAACCTACCCCTAGGAGGCCTTCTAAATTTATTTCTGCACAAGAGGACAAATCCTTTCTCATAAAAAGGCATTTCAGTTGATGCTATGGTGGTAGCAGCAGCCACTAAGAAGGAATTGGCTGATCCTTCTGTACCTGTTCATCCTCCTAACAAAGAGTCCAGGATCATGGACAGGTACAGCAAGCGGACATTTGCTTCAGCGACCTTTACTATGCGATCACTGAACTATTTATGTCATTTCACCCGCCTTCAGAGAGACCTGCTCAAAGAGCTGGGTGAAACGGTACAGGATCCTTCTGCTGCGGGGTATCAGGACAAGATAAACTCCCAGCTGGCAACCCTGAACTCCATTGTTAACTCCTCCATGTGGTTTATCTCTTACGCAGCCGATGGAGCGAGTAGGGCCGCTGGCACAGGTGTTGCGTTGAGACATCACGCTTGGATGCGACTCTGTAACTTTGCCGATCCCTTCAAGGCTTCCTTCACCAGCACCCCCTTTGATGGTTCAGAATTGTTTGGACCTCAGGTGAAGAATACCCTCACCAGATGCGAGCAAGATGGTAAGACTCTCTCTGCCGTAGGAGTCCATTTTTCCACACCTTCTAGACCTTATCCTAAGGGACAGAGGGGGTGGAAAAATGTGGTTCCGCAAACCACCGGGAGTCGTGCCTGCCGCACGTGGTGAATTTCCCCCTAGAGGCAGGGGGGGAATAATAACAGATGCAGCCCCAGGGGCAGAGGGGGTCCACAGAACCAGGGTTCCAGGGAATCTTTCCCTGACCAACCCTTTCAGCATCCCTGAGAAGCTGTCCGACTGTCCGCCTTCGGAGGCAGTCGGGGGAAGATTATCTCTGTACCCGGATGCCTGGCAATCCCTCTCCCAAGACACATGGGTACAGAAGATCATATCCGAGGGTTACAAAATTCCCTTCACTTCCCCTCCGGTACAACCGCCAAGACCCCTACCAGACGTACCACCCACACAAAGGGGTCAGGCTCAGCTAGAAATAAAAAAGCTGTTAGAAAAAAAGAGTCATCCAGGCAGTCCCAGCAGATCAGCTAGGATCCGGAATCTACTCCAGATTCTTTTTGGTACCAAAAAAGACTGGAGACTGGAGACCCATTTTGGACCTCAGCAGATTGAACAACTCTGTACAAAAGACAAAACTTCGGATGATAACACTGCATTCCATTCTACCCTTTTTGGGCAGAGACAACTGGATGTGCTCCTTAGACCTCCAGGACGCGTACTATCATATAAAGATACACAGGCGCTCCAGGAGGTTTCTCCACTTCCGGCTGGGAGCCAGTCATTATCAATTCAGAACCCTGCCCTTTGGTCTCACCACAGCCCCCCGCGTGTTCACCAAATGCTTGGCAGTGGTCATGGCTCACCTGAGACAAAAAGGATTCTAGGTGTTTCCATATCTAGACGACTGGCTCATTTCCGCTACCACCAAGCAGCATCTTATAATGGCCAGGGATTACACTATTCAACTTTGCAACAGTCTAGGTATTTCTATAAATTTTGCAAAGTCCTCCTTGCCGGCTTGTCAATGTATAAACTTTATAGGTGCCATATTAAACACCACAGAAATGTCTGCAACATTACCACCTCAGAGAGTGACAGACATAAGGCGGAATGTTCAGTCCCTGTTTCAGCCCAACAGAGTTCAAGTCAAGCTAGTATTGAAAGCGTTAGGCCTCATGGCAGCGGCGATTCGTCTACTCCCATTAGCCCGCTTCCACATGAGGCTCCTTCAGTGGATGCTGTTTTCTCAGTGGTCCTTTCAACAGCTACCAATGACTCACAACATTTTGATAACCCCATCTTGCAAGAATCACCTCTCCTGGTGGATGGTTTCCCCTCAGCTTTTTCAGGGCAGACCCTTTGTTCTCCCCCCCCAGTTGCCACGGTGACAACGGATGCCTCCCTGATCGGGTGGGGGGGCATTATCAGGGCAGGATGGTCCAGGGCACATGGCAACAATCAGAACGCCACCTGCACATAAATGTCCTGGAGATGAGGGCGGTGCTTTTGACGTTGCAAGCCCTTCAGAGCTCTCTTCCCACAGGGACTATAGCAATTCAAATGGACAATATGTCTGTGGTGTGGTACATAAACAAGCAGGGCGGAACAAAGTCCTACCCCCTATGTCGAGAAGCACTCAGACTTTGGCAATGGGCGATTTCCTCTCAACGGTTTCTGATAGCAATGCACATCCCCGGGAAGTCCAACGTCATAGCTAACAGATTGAGCAGAACTATCCTCATGCCTCACGAGTGGTCTCTAAATCAAGCTGTAGCAGACAGAATATTTCAGAAGTGGGGCCAGCCTTGCTGCGATCTTTTCGCAGCTCCTCAAAACAGCAAGTGCCTCAACTTCTTCACACTCTTTCCTCTACCAGGCCATCCCCCCAGAGACGCTCTTGTTCACGATTGGCCCCGGGGTCTTCTATATGCCTTTCCTCCCTTGCCATTGATCCATAATTAATTCAGAAAGCAACCGCATTGAGATCCAAAATGATCCTCATTGCCCCGTTTTGGCCTCGACAAGTATGGTTTCCGTTCCTGCACAGTTACCTACTGGAACAGCCTTGGCATCTGGAACCCCTTCCAAATCTGTTGACCCATCTCACGGGCAAGCTGCATCAGTCTGTTCATTCCCTCAACCTCACAGCTTGGTTACTCCACTTCCAGCCATAGCCAGGCTTCCCCTTATTTCTCCTCCTGTTCGTGATATCATTCTGGCTTCCCATAAGTCCAGTACTAGGAAGACGTATGCGAGTAAATGGAAGCGTTTTTCGCATTGGGCACAAACTAGGTCCCTAGATCCTTTCCATGCACCCATTCATAAGGTTCTAGACTTTTTGGCGGAGCTTTTTCATTCAGGGTCATCGTCGGCCACTATCAGGGTACAATTAGTGGCCATTGCTAATTTTCATGTTGGGCTCTCAGAAGCAAATATGTCCCACAAACTCTGTAAAGCCTTCCTCAAGGGCATCTTTTTGCTTAGACCACCAGTTAAAGATCCACCTCCACAATGGGATTTGAATTTAGTTCTAACCTCATTGATTCTGCCTCCTTTTGAACCTGCAGCTTCTTGCTCCCTCAAGCTTCTTTCTTGGAAAACTCTGTTTTTAGTAGCCATAACATCTGCCAGAAGGGTATCGGAACTTCAAGCCTTGTCTGTCCGTCCCCCTTATTTGGTCTTTCACAAAGACAGGGTAACTGTCAGAAAAAACCCTTCCTTCCTACCGAAAGTGTCCTCGGAAGCAAATCTAAACCACTCCATTGACTTGCCTGTCTTCTTCCCAGACTATGCCAACAGGGCTGAACAGAAATTACATTCATTAGATGTTCATCGCCAATTACGGTATTATCTAGACAGGACAAAACAACTCAGAAAGTCAGACCAGCTCTTTCTCTCTTATGCTGCAGGAAAGAAAGGGCTTCCGGTATCGAAGGTTACTCTTTCCAGATGGTTGACATCTATTATTACCTTTGTCTATGAGTTGAGACACAGGCAACTTCCATCTAGGCCTAAGGCTCATTCAGCCAGGACACTATCAACATCAACGGCATTTCAAGCAAGGTTACCACTAGATGCCATATGTGCAGCAGCTACATGGGCTTCCAAACATACCTTTATTGCCCATTACAAACTTGATATAGCCTCCAGAAATAGAGCTGACTTTGGTTCTATTGTACTCAGGAGTTTGTTCCATTGAGCCACCCAGGACTAAGATGCTAGGGACGCTGTCCCATCCAGCAAGAATGAAGGCGAGAATGACAACTTAACATTAAGAAGTTATGTTCTTACCATAACGTTCCATGTTAGTTGTCTTCTTCTTGCCTTCTTTCTTGCGTCCCTCCCCCCTGCCCCCTAGCCTGGATATACTTGAGGTCTCTGAGTCCTTCCATTTCTGGAGATACAACATGTTACGGTTTCCCCGTATCCTTAATGTTACTAGCAGGGAGCCCGTACTTGCAAAGGAGGATTATGATATTATGATATTATATTTATACTATGTCTTAGCTTCCAAATGAGATCTGGGGAGTTAGCGCATGGTATTGTGGGTTATAGGGCTGCCTCGAGACGGTAAAAATAGCTCTCGAGCTATAGTATAGCCCGAGTCGG
The DNA here is from genome assembly GCF_019279795.1 of Protopterus annectens. NCBI lineage: Eukaryota > Metazoa > Chordata > Ceratodontiformes > Protopteridae > Protopterus > Protopterus annectens. The sequence goes on along the minus strand of NC_056739.1, from coordinate 1,723,706,490 downwards.
AGCCGAGGATCGGCTCCGAACCCATCCAGCAAGAAGGAAGGCGAGAAGAAGACAACTAACATGGAACGTTATGGTAAGAACATAACTTCTTATTCTTTCTTTTACTTATTCTGTCCATTTAGCATCTTTGTTATGTTCCACAGGATCTTCATAGATACTTCTCCAAAATGTATCTACTTCCTCTTTTTTTGGCGGTCTTTCAGTTCCTTTTACTTTATTTCCCAATTCTCTATAAAACTTTCTTGGGTCATTAATAAATTGCTTATTTTGTGCTTTTCCCTTATATTTATCTTCATATCTTCTAAGTCTTTCCGCCTGTTTTGAAATTTTCAGTTTGTTATTTCCAATAGTGCACAATAGATCCTGGTCTGTTTTAATGCTGAGCATTGCTTTTATCACATCTGTCTTTCTTAGTATTTTTGTTGATCTATTCCGTATTCTATAACCTTCTAACAGTGACACTTCTTGCCTTAGCTGCTTTATAGTTTTCTCTATTTGATATTTCCATGATGGTGTTCACTTTTTCCCTTGCTACCCTGTATTCCTGTGGTAGAACTTTATCAGTTGTTAATTTAGCAGCACAGTAATATATTCTGTTTACTTCTGTTATATTGCATGGATCTCTATGGACAGTCCTAATTACTGTGTTCATTTGTTTTGTCAAACTTCTGACTTTTGGGGGTTTTATTAACCTTTTGCTGCCTATTTCTCTCATTGATCTTGATATATCTGTCTTTCTCTATTAAATCAAGCAACTCTTCTCTAAACTCATTTTCTTCCATACTGAGGGCACATCCCTCGTTTTCCGTTTCCTGCAGGCATTCTATAGAAAGTTCTATAGCATCGTCCTGTGACACATTCTCTTCAATTTCATCTTGTGTCATCTGTTGTTCTGTCATATGGGAACTCACTGGCCTATCACTTTTCAACATTGACTGCATCAGAGTTTCTACAGTTTCCTGTTCCTTTCCTTGCTGTCTAGCTTCGAATGAATGTTTATACTAGTTTCCTCTGGAAGACTCCAAAATATCTTAGGTTCATACTAGGCTATCTGCCCTGGGGCATTTATAAGCCTAGCCCGATTGTGTTTGGCTTACGCCACCCCTTGATTTGAGTATACTGTGCCCCTTTTAAAGTTTAGTTTCTGTCTAATAGTGACACGGAAGTAATCCCTGGGACAAACCTACGATCCCCCATCCACTCATCAAGATTCTTCTTGAAGAGAGTCAGTGAGGTGCTCTGCCTAACATGAATTGGAATTCTATTCCAGAGCGAAGGGAGCCTCTGGGTTATGAATCTGTCCCTCCAGCATGTTCTATTTATTTCTGTGCTGTGGTTCAAATCCCTCGAGCGCATGGCTCTAAGGGATTTAGATTTACTGAGGTGGAGCATGTCCATTAATTCTGGGTTGGACATAGCTTTATATGTCAGGCATAGATTGCCTTGAAGTAGGCGGTATGCAACTGAGTAGAGCTGGAGTTTTTTTAACAGAGCAGCATATGGCATCTGTTTGAGTCCCTTGATCCTCCTGGTGAGGTACTTTTGTGGTCTTTCTAATTGCTGCAGGTGTTGGGTAAGGTACATCCCAAAGGGGGCATTGTATTCTATGATGGGCCTGATGAGGGATGAATAAAGGGGCACGATTACCTCTCTTGATCTAGATGTGAATCCTTTCATGATGAGGTGGGCTATGTAGAAGGTCTTTCTAACCACTTTGGCAATGTGGTTGTCAAAGGAGAGATTGCTATCAACTTGGGTCCCCAGATCCCTAATTACTTTCTCTGTAATTAATGGGTTACCACCTATGTGGTAATTTGTGGGCACATTGTTTTTGCCAAAGGGTATGACTATACACTTTTTGGCATTTAGCTTTAGACCATGGCTCTGGCACCAGTTATCCGTCTCTGCGAGACCTTTTTGAAGGATGTTTGTGTCAGCTGGAGAGTCGATTATGGCGCCCAGTTTGCAGTCATCTGCAAACTTGGTGAGCCATAGCCTTCCCACGTTGGCCTGTACCTCAGAAAAGTAAATACCGAACAAGAGAGGTCCCAGGACAGAACCTTGTGGGACACCACTTGTGACCGGTTTCGAGTCTGACATGGCTCCAGCAACTCTGACTCTGTGGGTTCTGTCTTTGAGCCAGTTTGCGATCCATCTTGTGACATAGGGGTTTATATTTAGGCTGGATAGCTTATCTATGATGTCCGAGTGGGGTATTGTGTCAAATGCCTTTGCGAGGTCCAGATAGGCTGTGTGGACTACCTTCCCTTCATCTATGGCCTTAGTGACTGTTTCGAAGAAGTTGACCAGGTTCAAAAGGCAGGATCTGCCCTTGACGAAGCCAAATTGGGTAGGATCTAGTGTCTGTATGTCCTCAATGTCTTTGTTTATGAGCTCCATGATGATCCTCTCCATAGCCTTGCATACTAGGCTAGTCAGGCTTATGGGGCGATAGTTTCCAGGGTCCGCAGAGGCGCCACCTTTGTGGAGTGGGACCACTGTTGCTGTACGCCATTCTTTGGGCACATATCCTGTAGTGAGGCTGAGATTGTACAGCAGTTTTACTTGAGGGATTAGTTCTTCTTGGAGATCATGTAGGACGCAACCCGGGACGCCATCTGGTCCAATGGAAGCAGTGTTTTTCGCTTTGGAGAGGGCGGCCTTCACCTGAGCATCAGAGATGTTTGGGAGGCTGCACTCTGCTGGGATAGATACTTGCTCTTTTGGGGGGGAGAAGTTTGCACTGAACCTGTCTGCCAGGATATTGGTGATGTCTGTGGGTTCAGTGTATTTTTTGTCATTTAGAATCAACTCAGAACAAGTCTGGGAGTTGCATCCCAGGTTCCTAACATAACTGAAAAAAGCCTTATGATTGTCTTTAGTGTCCTGTGCAATTTTTCTCTTGAAGTTGGCCTTGGAGGATTTTATGAGGGATCGTAATTTTTTGCTAGTACTAATCAGAGATGCCTTCCCTTTTAGGGATTTTGCTCTATCATGTCGTAGCTTCCTCCTTCTGTTGTACAGTTTATTTATGGCTGGGGTCCACCAGACTGGACGCCTGCCTTTGGATGATTGGGTCTTGATTTTGTTTGGGATAGCATGATCCATGCATTCCTGGAGATGTCCGTAGAATGCGTTTATATAGGATTCTGCAGTTTGGGCCGTCGTTTCCACTGGCCCTGGGGCCTTGAAGGATTCCACTTCAGTTTTGAGAAGTGTGAACTTCGCTTTTGAGAAGTTTTTCACTGTGTTTTCTGGGCTGGGGGTGGGGTCGGGATGTGGATATCCAGTGAAATTAATTTATGGTCTGATCTTACCAATGAGGGATAATACTTCTGGTATGGAGCATAGAGTCCCCATGTTGGTAATGATCAGGTCTAGTATGTTTTCCCCTCTTGTGGGAGTGGTGACTAGTTGTTCCATAGCATTTGAGTTTATAAATTCCAGGAACCTTTGGGCTAAGGTGCTGGGGCTTGAGTAATGCTCCCAGTCTATGTTTGGGTTGTTGAAATCGCCCAATATAATGGTGTTCGGAGAGATCTTAGTGTTCTCCAGTGTTTTCAGGAAAGCCGAGTGGGATTCCTGACTTTGAGAGGGTGGTCTGTAGGATGCTATAAACTGAAAATCAGTCTTGCCCACTGTCAGTTGCACATGGATGGTCTCCGATACTTCGTGCACTGCCACTAACCTGGAGGTATGGATATCCTTGATAAATATGGAAACTCCCCCTCCTTTTGTGGTTCGGTCCGGGTTTTGGGGCCGAAAAGCATGATATGAGGTATAACCTGGTAGTGCTGGGGTGCTCTCTGGAGCCTTGAACCAGGTTTCTGTCACTGCACAGATATCGATGTTCTCCATACTGAGGAGCGCTTTGAGTGCATGCATCTTGAGGTTAAGACTTCTGGCGTTTAGCAGCATTACCCTTAGTTTCTTGTTCCTTGTGCTGTCTATGGAGGTGGGTTTGACTTTTGAGCCTTGCCTAAAAAAGGCACTATGGGGGTGGCAAGAGCCTTTGCCAATATCCGAAAGCCCAGGGGTGACAGGTGCAAGCCGTCCCTAGCAAAGCAACGTGGCTTGTCGAGCATGTCATCCTAGGCTAACAGACACTGGATCCCCTTTGAATGACACCAAAATTTTAGCCAATTGTTAAAATCGATCATTTTGTCTTTATACTGTGGCATCATTCTAGGTGAGGGTAAGATGCTGCTCAAGGTCAGGGTCGTACCAGCCTGGGCTACATGATCAGAGAGCTCCTCTATGTCTCTTTTCATGTAGTCGAGGGAGGTATATCTCAGGTCATTCACGCCAGCATGTGCAATGACTGAGTCATATTTGTATTTGCTTTGGAGTGACCTGAGTGCTTGCATTATGTGGCGGATCCTAGCGCCCGACAGGCAGCTCACTCTGACCTTCTCTTTATTCAGCCTGGTGAGCGGGACGTCAGTGTGTCTGGCAATAGAGTCACCTATTACAAGGGTATCAGGTGTGTTATTCAGCCTTAAGGGCTGTGACTGCTTGGCACACTGACTTTGTGTGCTATGTGTTGTACGTGTTTTGTTTTGGGATAGCGTTTGCTTGGATGTCTGCTTTGGAGGTCTCTGTTGCTTAGGTAGATTTTTATTTAGAGCCTCCGAGTATGTTTTTGTGTTTTTATGTGTTTGGTTCGCTGTTGTGGTGGGACTATGTGATACTGGAATTGTGTTGTGTGAGGTTACCTTCTCCTCCTGACTGGTTACACCAGTTTTGAGATGAGAGAGCTCAGCCTCCAGTTTGGCTATATGGTTGCACCTCTCACATATATTTGAACCTGTTTGGAGGAGGAGAGGGTTGTCCGTGTACCTGAGACAGTTGTAACATTGCCTCAAAATTCCCAGATTCACCAGCTGGACTGGAGAGGAAACCATTGACTGACCTTTGGATATGCTAGAGTAATATAGGGAACTGAATTAAAACGGACCAATAGGAGACAAGGTAATCGTAGAGAGTATAAGAGTAAGTAGTGCTTATGGTTTATTAGTGCTAACTTGTAAGATTACTTATTTGGACCAGTGAGGGGCCTTAGAAAGAGAATATGGTGTTTAATTTGAGAGCTAGAGCAGTTCTAAGGGAAAAAGTGAAGAGCAGACTTTGTGGAGCCAGGAATAGTTTAAACCCAATTAGGCGGCACTGCCCGATGTTGCGCTATGAGCAAAAACGCACAAAACCGCGCAAAAGAGGGTTTTAAGAGAGGGAGATCAAGGAGTTTGGAATTGACCAAAAATGGCCAATAAAACTACAGTTTCAAGGCAGTAACCACTTCCACAGGGGCAGGCAGGCTGCTCAATGTTTATCACTGCCACTGATGAACACAGAGACTTCCCTTTAGCCCAAGCAAACAATGGCCTCCAAGAAACTTACAAACAGTTCAGAACAGCAAATCTGTAACTGAACTTTTTTAAATCTCAGAAAAGTGGGAAAAAAAGCAAGATTTTTGTTTTTTTGTTTTTTTTAAGGAAAGCAGAGGTTCACAAGTATCAACAAGTTAGAACAGTGCAGTAAATGACCCCACACTTGAGTGCTAGGCCAGAGACAGATAAAATGCAAGTTTTAAGAAAAAAACGATTTTAAAAATAAGTGCAGGCATGAAATTCAGTAATCAGCTCTAGGTTGTGTTCTAAATACAGTTACCAACACAGAAATCAAGTTAAACAAGCCAGAAATGCTCAAAAGTAGGCGGCAATGCAGAAAAACTTAACAAATAATCTGAAGCAAAATACTTAAAATCTCAAAAGTGGCTCCTTTCTTCTCTGAGCGTTTTCTCCTCTTGGTGGGTGCTTCACCAACAGCCAACAAGTCCAAAAAGATATGGCACCTAACCAATTTCTTCCTGTCCCACTGGTTTCCCCTTAATTTGGATATCCATTGCTGTATCCTGTTGTGGTACTTTCTGTATTCGAGTTACTACAATGAAATCCTTCTCTTTGCAGCTGTTCCATAACCTCAGTTTCTATTTCTTTGACTTCTCCAGTACTAATCTCTTTTTCTACTTTTCCTCTTAGTCTTCTTATTTTTTGTATTGTAAAGTTTTCCATATCCGGATTTATTTCCATATATTTTTCTTCAAATATCTTTGGTGCTGCTCTTTTTGTATTGGTTAGTTTTGCTTTCTCCTTTGCATAAATATTGCACCATATTAAATCTCTTTTCCTTTCCCCTGTCCATATTTCTTCTTCACATGTCTCCTGATCTTCTTGCTTTTCCTTATTCTGGGGACTCACTCCATCATGCTGTGATGTAGTCTGTTTTAGACCCTCTACATTAAATCTTTCACTTCGCAGGCACTCCATAACTTCAACTTCTATTTCTTTAACATCTGCTTTACTAATCGTCTTTTCTACATTACATCTTTGTGCTATTAATCTTTTTATTGTGAAATTTTCCATATCTGAATGCCTTTGCCTGTATTTCTCTTTGAATATCTTTGAGATTTCTCTAGATTAGTTAACTTGGGTTTCCCTTTGATTAAATATTGCCATAAAGACAATATCAAATTTCTCTTTCTTTCCCATGTCCATATTTCTTTTTTATATTTTTCAAATATCTCTAGGTTTTGTTCTTTATATTTACTCATTTCCTCAGATGCTTCTTTTTCCAAACAGATCAAAATTTCTTGATCTATATACTGTTTTTCAAAAATTTATTGTATTAATGAACACAAATGTTTATTTGAAGCTTCTGACAGTTTTTCCTGCAGAAGTATTTTTCTTCATCTAATTTTTCTCTTAATCTTTTTGTATATCTTGTGTCTGGAAATTCTGGCACTTTTACATATTAACAGTACATAATTTCTTTCTTATCCTCAATAGTCCACTCTATCATCTTTATGGCTCTTCTTTGGCCAATCAATTTTTGTCGTTTCTGTGGACTGCTACTGCCTTCTACAACAGGGGGGGGCATCTACTTGAGCCTGGCCGGGCCCCATTGTAGGAATGTTTCCATATTTTGAGGATTCTACACTGTCATTTTTCCCAATCCTGGCACCAGTGTGCCTACCAGCATTGGGCACTTTTTTATCCTAGGTCTTGTGCACCCAGCTATCTTTTTTATTTTTAATTTACTTCTGTCCATGATGTATGCTGTATAAATACAGTCTGTATATCATTACCTTGGTGAGATTTTGTGAAAAACAGGGTCCACCTCGCGAAGGTACTCACCAAGACTTGAGGATGAATTCAGTTTCAGCACTGCAACTCTCCTTTGCTTGCTGAGACCCAGGGCAGCCTGATATCTGGCCAGTATGCCAAAAGCCTTTTCCTACCTAAGGTTACACCATACATTGCACATATGCTGCTAGCATATATAGGGCATAAAAGCGACATTCCAGATGTACCAACCTCAGAACTTCTCTGCCACCAATCCGAATGCCATCTTCAGTCATCGGTGTGTTCGCCCAAGTTGTTTGGTGGTATATCAAGCCGTTCAGATAAATGTCCTGTTGGGGTTTTCTTTTCTTATTTATACTGATGCTTTTTGCTATGGGGTTTTTACATGTCATCTAGAAAAGGCAAATGCCAGTGTGGAAGACAAATTCCACATAGAGATACTCACAAGCAGTGCTTGCTTTTCTTAGGGCCTACTCACAATCACAAAACTTGCAGTACATATTTGGTTAGGCTTTTGCGCCAAAGACTTTACGACATTGTCTTTCTTCTCCTGTTATTTACTTTGAAAATCAGTGTCTCAAACTTTTATGAACGGAAGCTGTGAATGGGACTTCTAGGCCTGATGTTGAGTCTTCACTGATGAGAAAGGCCAAAAAAACGAGGTTGGACTTTTCTGCTGCACCTCTTACATTAGACGTTCCTCTCGAGGCTGATGAAAGCCCAGGGGTTTGGTAGGTTCTGGGGTCAGATTCCTTGGCTGGAGCCATTTCAGAGGCTGCCATGGATCCGACAACAGGCACGTCCTTGGAAGCATTGTAGACATCCATTTCGGATGGTCAGGCGGAACCATGACTTATTATTACAGAAGGGCCTAAAGGTTTCTGCAAATTCTAATGAGAGAAGAGACTCTTATGACTGTTATTGAGTGTAGGCAGACGTCAGGTCATTCCATGTTTCATAAGGTGGACATCCATGTAAAAAAGAAGCAAAAAAAAAACACGTTTCTTCACCCAGGGACCTTCAAAGTGAGTGTTAGAACTTTATCTATTGCTTATTTAATGTACTTATGGCTTTGAAGCCTCCTTTGGGTGTCTCTGTCCCTGCTCCTCCTTGGCTATCTTTCCCTCAAAAGAGAGTTAGGGATCAGGATTCTTCTGATGAGGAGGTTTCTTCGAATGAGGAGTCCTTGGCATATTCCACCCAGATTCCTTCCCCCTCTAGAGCATGCATCTCCTGAAGAGAAATCTACTAGTCCGGAATCTCCTATTGAGGAGAATACGTTTGGAGATACAATTGCTAAGATGAGGGAGTATTTCAAGTGGGATTGCTCCCAAGTTTCTGATGTGCAAAAGAGATATGAGCTCCTACAAATGGAGTCCCCTTCACCATCTGCTGTTCCTCCACTTTTGCCTGCTTTACTGGATGCTTTCTCTTCAGCATTTCAGGTTTCAGATTCTCAGTCCCCTGCTCCTAAGAAGCCTGGCTATTTTTACAAAGTGCCTTGAAGATTGCAAATTTCTTTACAAGTGTCCATCTGCTGACCCTTAGTTGGTTTCTGTGGCCTCAGATAAGCTTTCAAATTACTCCCCAGCACTAAACTTCTTCCCTCGGCTAGAGAAAGCAGGACTATGGAAAGACTAGGAAAGAAGGGCTATACTTCTGCCACCCTCGCCTTTTGTGCTGTTAATTACCAAACTCATATGACCAGATATGTTTTGGCTCTCCTTTCCCAGGCTACTCGAGCTATTTCTGACCTTCCAGATTCTCAGGGGAAAACGTCAGCTGTGTCTTTGCTAGGGGCTTCCTCTTAGCTAGCTCCCCATTCTGTCAAGTGCAGCTATGATGCAGCAGAAGCTTCATCTAGGGCTGCTGCTTCAGGATCTGTATTGAGGAGGTATTCCTGGCTAAGACTTCAACCCCTGAAAGTTGACATAAAAGCTAAGCTGATGGATGCTCCCCTGTATAACAATGGTTTGTTTGGAACTGATGCTGCTGATTTGTTTTAAGTCCTTGCAGGAGAAAGGCAAGGAGTTACAGAACTTGAAACATCTTTTGGTTTCACCTGTGCCTAAGTTCCAAAGAAATTATCTTTGCAAATCAGCTTTTGTTTGAAGACATGTTCGTCCTCCTAAAGACTTCCACCTAAGACTTCTCAGGCTTCTCCAAGTTAGAAACAGCCCTTCCTGACAAGCCAGGTAGTATCTGTACATTTCTTACAGCCTCATTCATCTTTCCCTTCATCTTTCTCTGTCTCTTCCACTTTGGACAAGTTCTTTCCATAATTCAGCAAGGTATTTCATGACTTGGCAATCCCTTCCTCCCTTCATGGCCATTCCTCAGCTACCTTGGGAACAGTTATATTTATTCCCAGAGGTACTTCAAGAGCTGTTAAATCAGGGAACTATTTGTGAGGTTCCACAGGATCAAAAGGAAAAGGCTTTTTTTATTCATGAATGTTTCTGGTGCCCAGAAAGGTGGGTCCTTGGAGATCCATTCTGGATCTTTCACGCCTAAATACCTTTCTGAAAATTCCTTCCTTTCCCATGTTGTCTCTTCAAACCTTGTTTCCTTTACTTTTTCCTCAGGCTTTCATGGCTTCTCTGGATATCAAAGATGCCTACCTTCACATTCTTATTCATCCCCTTTTCAGGAACTTTTTATGTTTCTCTGTTGCTTCCTGGCATTTTCATTTCTCTGCTTTGCCCTTTGGCCTCTCTACTACTTCAAGGGTCTTCACCAAATGCCTAACTCCTGTGATTGCTTTCTGCAGGCTTCAATGCATCCAAGTATTTCCTTATCTGGATAATCTCCTTTTTCAGGCATCCTCACCAGAGACTTTACTGCAAAATCTTCACTTTCCCATTACTCTTTTGCAAAGTCTGGAGTTCACAAGAAACTTCTCTAACCACTTCTCAAAAACATGTTTTCCTGGCGTGCAGGATTCAGACAGTGCTTTTGCTGGCATCTCTGCCTCCGCCAAAGACCTTGACTCTCATTTCCTTCTTTCAAACTCTTCTTCCTCTGACCTCTTTCACAGCCAGAGAGTTTCTGAGACTTCTGAGATTTATGGAATCCACCATCCCTCTGTTACCTCTAGCCAAACTCCACATGAGGAAATTTCAGTGGTTCCTGAAATCAGTCTGTGAAAAATATGTGCATCTACTAGAATTTACAGCGTCTCTTCTTCCCTGTCTAAGTAGTGAACTTCATTAGTGGAATCAGCAGTTGTCTCTGAACCCAGGCCATCCACCTCTTCCATCTCAAGAACTGTTCACTGACACCTCAGAGATAGATTGGGGAGCAGCGTTTGGGACAATGAAAGTGCAGGGGTTCTGGTGCCTGTTCAGCAGAAGGAGCACATCAACATCAAAGAGATGAGAGTGCTTCTGCTGGCACTTCAGGCCTTTCATCTTCTTTTCTCCCTAGGGCCTCTCAGAGTGTTTACACACAACACCACAGTCCTGTGGTATGTAAACAAACAAGGGGGAACAAAATATTACCTTATTTGCAGGCTTGCAATCATGGTATGGGAGCTTGCAGTTTGGTAATATGTGACTCTTCAGGTGGTTTATATTCCCTCAGGTCAAATTATCTTTGTGGAAAACACACTGAGCAGGTTCTGGACTCAAACCCATGAATGGATTCTTCACAGGGATGTGTTTCTTGACATTGTCCACAATTGGTGCACTCCTCAAATAAATCTATTTGCCTCTCCTCTGAACAGACAACTTCAGTTTTGTGCCAGAGTCACAAGTCCTCTAGTTTTGGAAGGTGGACACTGTCTCATTTTCTTAGAAGGGGATATTTCTTTATGTATCCCCCCCTCCTCTCATTACGAAAGTTCTGTTCAAGATTCAACAGGACAAACCTAAAATCATGCTAATGACTCCTTTTTGGCATTGGTTCCCTCTTTCCTGCATTTAGCCAAGGGCAATCATCACAACTTACCTCACAGGGCAGACCTCCTCACACAAGACAAAGGTATCCTTAATCCATCCCCACCTGTCCGCTCTTCAACTGACTGATTCTTTACAGACACCTGTTCTCTGAAGATGTGCTTAGGGTTCTACAGGAGGCCAGGAAACCCAATACTAGGAAATCCTATATATCCAAATTGAAGAGGTTTTCTGTCTGGTGTCTTTCACATAACCTGGATCCACTTTCGGTGGATATTCCTGTGGTTCTTTCTTACTTGTATGAATTGTTCATTGCTGGATTGGCTTATTCCTGTGTTAAGTCCCACCTATCAGCCATCTCTGCTTGTCTGCCTTTATCAACTCCTTTAGCTTCTATGTTTGAGGCAAAACAATTTCTAAAAGGTGTCCTATATATATCAGACCTACCAGGAAGCCTGTTCCTTCCCCCAGGGATTGTAACTTTATTTTGGAAAAATTGACTCTGGCTCCTTTTGCGGCTTCAGCTTTCTTGCACCATTGTTCTGGAAGACTGTTTTGTTGTTACATCAGCCAGACATGTGTCTGAGCTTGAAGCCCTTATGGCTTGTGCTCCTCTTTTGTTTTTTCTTAAGCACAGGATGTCCTTGTGTACTAATCCTTCTTTTATGCCCAAGGTGGTGAATGAGTTGTCGCTTAATCTATTCATTTGCCTGCTTTTTTCCCTTCTCCACAATGTACTAGCAAGAAGGTGTTACAAACCTCGGATGTGCATAGACAACTCAGATTTTTTTGGGGTAAGACTAAGGCTGTCCAGAAATCTGATCAGTTTTTTGTTTCTTTTCATCTCAGGTCTTTGGGATTGGCTGTTTCCAAGCAAAAAATTTCTTCTTGGATTTCTAAAGATATTTTGTTTATGTTTCTCATGGAAAGCCCCCCTCCCCTTAAGTCTCATTCCACTAGGGCTGTGGTTTCTTCTGGTGCTTTTCTCAAGGGTTTGGACACTAATTCCATTCTTGAGATAGCTACCTGGACTTATGTGCATACTTTCACCAAACACTACAAGTTGGATGGAATTTTCAGAGCTAGAGCTGCTTTTGCTAGGGCTGTCCTTCATGACTTTCTGGAGAGCTCTACTGGTCCTTCCTCCTCCCAAGTTTATTCTTGAGCTTTGGCACTCTCCTTCATGTTAGGAATACTGCAACAGCAGAATAGATGTACATAGTATAGTTGTGTAAAATCTTACCATAATGATGGATGTCCTTCTCTTCACTGTTGCAGTATTCAGTCCCTCCCTCCTAGCCCCTGCTACTTTTGTGTCTTCTAGATGTACTGTTTGCCTCTTACTTTTCATTAGACTGGCATTCCAAATGGGGTAGTCAGTTCTGAGGATGGTACGTTTGGATATCACTTTTATGCCCTTCATATATGAGGAGCATATGTGTGACATACGGGATACCTTAGGTAGTAAAAGGCTTTGGTGTACTGGCTGGATTTCAGGCTGCCCTATCCCTCATGTTAGGAATACTGCAATAGTGAAGAGAAGGACATCTGTCATTATAGTAAGATTTTATACACCTATACTTTCTCTGGTTTTACAGTATTTGTGTGAGCTACTATCCTGTGACCTTTCGTATTCCTCTGTCAAGGTTCATTTATCAGCCATTTCAGCATGTCTGCCCATGGATCCGCCTCTTTCAGTGCAGTCTTGTGTCAAAATATTCTTGAAAGGGGTTTTGTATAAGAGGCCTCTTACTGCTAGAAAACCAGTGGCCTCTCCTTGGGATCTTGATTTTATGTTAGAGAAGCTAATACTTGCTCCATTTGAACTAGGTAATCTGGCTGACTTGAGGTTCTTAACATGGAAAACAGTGTTACTTATTGCTATGACTCTGCAAGATGGTATTTGAGTTGCAAGCTTTTATGGTGAGTCAATCTTATCTCACTTTCCACAGAACTAATCCTTTTTTATGCCTAAGTGGAATCAGAGTTGAGTTAGTCGAGCAATCCATCTCCCTATTTTCTTTTCTGAACCTAAAAATGAGGAGGAAAGGATACTTCATACCTTTATGTCCACAAACAAATCAGGCACTGTCATGACAGATCTAAAACTGTCAGATCTTCAGATAAATTGTTCATTTCTTGTGAAGGTGAAAAGAAGGGACAACCTGTGTTAAATCAGACTATTTTCAAATGGTTGTCTAAGGCAATTACCTTTCTTATACTCACTGTAACAAATCTGTTCCAGGTAGGGTCATGGCTCACTCTACCAGGGTGGTGGCTTAACCCATGCATTTTTGGAAAGGGTTGGATTCCATAAGTATTTTAGAAGCTGCTACATGCTCTTCTGTACATACGTTTACAAAGTACTATAAGCATGATTCCTTTTCTAGTACTAGATCAAGCATTACTAGGACCATTCTCCAAGGGCTCCTGGACCCTTCTCCTTCCACCTCCCAAATGTAATTGGCCATGCAACCTACTCATTTAGCTAAGGCTACTGCAGCAGTGATCAATATGAAGAACACTGTACAGTTGTGTAAGCTGAATGTACCATAACAGTAGATATTCGAATGGTCACTGCTGCAGTAGCCACTTCCTCCATTCCTCCAGCCCCCTTATTTTTTTGGGGGGGGTTTTATACCAGGGTGTGGACATTTATATTTTTTGTTGTTCCTAGCATTGACCTTTCAGGGCTCAGACTCTTTCTCTCTAATGTCAGGTAAGCTCTGAAGGGCTTCATGCCAAAACTTGTCTTTTAGTCAGCTATGCTCAAGCTGTTTAACAGTTCTGGAGTGTGAATGGTGTCCTGAAGCTTTGCAAGCTGGCTGGTTATTTTATCCTTGCTAGGAATATAACACATATAGCTAAGGCTACTGCAGCAGTGATCATTCGAACTTGTACTGTTATAGTAAGTTCAGCTTACACAACTGTACTTTCCACAGGGTCATTTCATAAGGATATTCAGCTCTGGGATCACCTTCTGCTTCTTAGGTTCTTGCTGTCTCTTTAGGGGTGCCTGTTGAAATTCTGAGATTCATAAGTGTGATCCCCAGAGTACTGGTATAGAATGTGCAGATGTATGTGGTGGGCATATATGTCCAGTGTTGCATCACCCCAGGATATTCCTCCTACTCTGAGGACAAGAATCCTAAAAATAATTAAATATAAAGGTGTAGGAGGTATGGCAGTGTTGCTCCCCGCTCCATCCCATGTTGGTATGGAACAGAGGGCTTCTTTCCCCATGTACAAAATGTATTAATGGTGCAAATTTCAGAATTCACAGTTGCTTGTTTGAAGCACAGTTCATTTCTCAGTGTCATGGCTTACCCTTGCCTTGCTCCTCTGGAAGGAAGCCCCACGTAGTGGATCAGGTGCTGGGAAAGCTTTCTGCTCTTTTTCCATCTGGGCTCAAGGTGGAGATGGTAAATACTCTGCAGCATCCATGCTGCCTGATTTAGCTTTGACTGTGCTGACCCATTGGTTAGGCAGGGATGTATCTTGGAGTGATGGTATGTATGAGACTATCCTGGATACTTTTTTCTGGGTAATGTTCTTTTCAGACAGTCCATCTAAGACTTTGTGAATGACTTCATAAAAATAAATCGGGACCTTACTACTTTTGACAATCTGTTCAGCACCTTTGTCTTTTTCTAAGCCCTTCTCACTCCTACAGAAGAAAACCTCATTGTGAACTGAACAGAGACACTGGGGCATGATATGGTATTGCCCAGCCCTTAATGGCATCATCTGTGTTGATCAAAAGGATGGCTATGTCAGCCTAATGTCACATTCCTGAATATTTTCCAGGATTGTTCATGTGAGGAAATTCTTGACTTTCATTGGCTTGGACGACATTACCTAAGTTTAGTGGGTGCTTCACATGGTCTTGATTAACCATATTTTAAAGCACTCATGTCCTTCTCTGAAAGAGCTTCCCTCAGAGATCATCACATTCCCACAGAACTCTTGAGACAGGTATTATCTACTGTTTTTCAGTGAGGCAGTATAAATTGTCCCACCTTTACAACAAAGCCAAGGATGCTACTCCTGCTTATTTCTGGTTTCCAATGGGGTAGAAGGTGTCCATTGCATTCTGGATCTTGGCAACATCATTCTGTAAAAATGGTATGTCAAGTTACAGATGGTGACTCTGCAGGGGCTTTAGATTTCCCTGCTACAAGATGCTCCATGGCATTGCTGAATGCATCAGTTTGATCTGATGTTATCCATTTCATTATTCCTCAAGACTGGGTCTTGGATCCGATGTCGGATCTGATCCGGCACTTCACAGACATAGATTCAAGGCTCAAGCTCCTCCCTCTCCCACAATCCCCTTCTGCATTCTAACCCTCAGATCTCATTTGCCATGTTTACTTACAGACGTGATTCCTGGCTCAGAGCTGATTTTACTGATTTTCACTAAATTTTTTCAGGTAAGTGCTTTATTCCTTTACTAAGTTTAAATAGTTTTTCCTTCTAACTGTCCTCCCCTCCCATTTCTGGCTGTCACTGGCATTAGGTCTTTGTCGTAATGCCCCTCCCTTTCTTAGTCAGCGCTTGGCGCATTTATCGATTTCTATAACTGTCAGGCTTAGGCTTATTCCTACATGTTTTTTGCTGTGTTTGAGTGTTTTAGTGTGTGTGTGTGTTAGACTACTAGGCATGTCTGAGAAAGACAAACCTATGAGTTTTAAGAGAGGCTCTTCTTGTGGGCATAAGATCCCTAATTCTGACAGCCACAAGAAGTGTATTTATTGTTTGGGTGCTGACCACCTCAAGGCTGATTGCTCTTTATGTGTGCATTCAACCCTCAAGCACTGGTGGGTCAGTGAAGCAAACTATTGCTGAAGGGCATGGTTCAAGGGGGTCACTTTGTCTCTGGGTCCCTGTCTTCTGCTGGCCTTAAGGAGGCCAAGGGGAATGCACCTTTTGTTTCCCCGAGTGCTTCTCCTTCTGTGTCTCGAAAACACTGTAGACTTTCCCTCCTTTGCCCCAGGTGGCTTCGACTACAGGGTACAGGGAAGGAGTTTCCTTTGGTCCTTCAGCTTTTCTGGTGGCAGAGTGGACCTTCTGCAGGTCTGGAGCAGCGTCTTCCCCTCTTCTGGGTACATCCCAGCCCATCATTATTCTCAGCCCTGAACCCATCCTTCCTGTCCAGGGTCAGTCCTCTCAAGATAGCCATCAGGCAGCATCCAAACCCCAAGGGGTTCCCCTCTCTTCCAAGTCCTGCCCTAAGCCCCACACAGAAGAGGTGCTGTGGAAGAGACAGTACAAGAGGAGGCACTTTGACTGACCCATGGAGTCCCTCATGGAGGACACAGATTTTGATGAGGGGGACAGGTCCCCAGGTCTTTGGCTGACAATGTAAGACATTCTGGAGCTGTTAAAATATAAAGGCAGATGGTCTTTCCAACCCCTGTCTTAGGAGGAATCTGTGTTCCTGAAGGCTTTCGGGACAGGCCCATCTCCTTCCTGGGTTCCCCCCATGTGGATGAGCTCATCGACCTTATTGTGTGCAGAACATGGAAGGAACCTGACACCTTGGAACCGATCCCTAAGAAGGCTGACAAGTTCTTGAGCTCTCCTTCGATGGCATTGTTGTTGCTGTGGCCACTGAAAAGTAGCTGGCTGAGAAGAGCTCCACCGTCCATTCCCTGATTAGGGAGTCTCAGGTGATTGACAGACATAGGAACCGTGTCTACGCCTCAGCCACATTTGGTCTGAGAACTCTTAATTATTTGGTGCACTTTACCCACCTCCAAAGATACTTGGTTACTGAAATAACCAAATCTCTTTCAGAGTTGATGTCTGTGGAGGACCTCAAGAAGGTATCTCCCAAGCTCACCACTCTATTGTCTGTTGCCAGTTCCTCAATTAGGTTGATCTCTAATGCTGCTGAGGGTACCTCTCGAGCAGCTGGTGCAGGCATTAACTTGAAGTGCCATTCATGGATGCGGTTGTGTGAGTTCCTGGAACCCTTCAAGGGGTCTTTCACAAATGTCCCCTTTGATGGCTCCTCACTTTTTGGACCATCAATCAAGGAGACTTTGACCCGCAATGAGCAGGAACGGAAGACTCAGTGGTGGTGATCAAGTTTTGTACCCACCAAAGGTCTTTTTCCAAGAACCAGTTGGGAGGTAAGAAACTTTGGCATGATAAGTCACAGGGTTCCTTCCAGGATGCTTCAGAGGATTCCTCTTCCTGAAGTAGGGAAAGAGGGTTTAATGTTAGACGCCACCCTAGCAGCAGAGGGGGGGGGGGTCCTCAGAACGCGGGCTTTAGGGAACCTTTCTATGAGAAGCCCTTTCAGTGCCCCTGAGGTATTGCCTGACTGTCCTGCCTTGCTGGCAGTCGGTGGTCGGTTCTCGTTGCACCCAAACACCTGGGCAGCCATAAGAAATGATCAGTTGGTGCTCAATATTGTATCCAGGGGTTATTGCATTCCCTTTTTCCAACTTTCTCCAAGTCTGAAGAGAGTTCTCCTTGACGTGCCACCCAGTCTGAGAGAACTATCCCAGGAAGAAGTTCTAAAACTTCTAGAAAAGGAGCCATCCAGGAGGTCCCATCAGGACAAAGAGGGTCCAGAACCTATTCTCACTTCTTTTTGGTGCCAGAAAAGACTGGGGACCTGCGTCAGAATTTGGACCTCAGCAAGTTGAATCTGTTAGTCAAGACGCTGACGTTCTGGAAGGTCACTGTCCAGTCCATCCTGCCACTGTTGCAGAAGGATGAGTAGATGTGCTTCCTAGACTTCCAGAATGCCTACTATCACTTCAGAATAGACAGATGCTCCATGAGGCATCTTCGGGCTGGGAGCCAATCATTTTCAATCCAGAGCCCTGCCCTTTGGACTCACCACAGCCCCCCGGGTGTTTACCAAATGCTTGACAGTAGTAACAGCTCACCTGAGACTGCAGGGATTCCAGGTCTTTCCATACCTGGATGATTGGCTACTCACAGCGCTCACAAGGCATCGACTGACGTTAGTGACACAGTACTTTTTGCAGACCTTATGCAAGTTAGACATTACGGTCAGTGTAGCCAACTCAAAACTGACTGGTTTGGAACGTCTGGAATTCATAGGGACCCAACTCAACACAGTGACAAAAATTGCAGCTTTGCCCCCTCAGTGGACTTGATCAGGCAGCAGGCCAGGGCCATTCTAGAGGTCCCGTCTCCACAAGCACGTCTCATTCTCAAGGCTCTGGGGTTCATGTCTGTGGCTATCCTCCTTGTACCGCTGGCGAGGTACTATGTGCAAGAAATGCAGTGGATGCTAGCAGTCCAGTGGTCCATTCTTTATTATCCAATGTCTATGTCAATCCTACTGACATCCATTTGTAGGTGACATCTTCAGTGGTGGCTTCTTTCAGAGGTTCTCTTCATAGGCATACCCTTTTCTCTTCTTCCCTTCCCCTTTCCATGGCCACAGTGACTGTGGACGCTTCCCTGCTTTGGTGGGTGGGGGGCATTTTCAGGGCAGAATGGTCCAAGGCATGTGGTTCCCTACAGAGACCAAGTTGCACATAAGTGTCTTAGTTGTCCTGTCATTGCAAGGCTTTCAGGATCACCTTGATCTGGGGATGACTGCAATTCATACAGACAACATATCAATGGTCTGGTACATCAACTAGCAGGGAGAAAACATTCTTATCTCCTGTGCAGAGAGGCCATGAGAGTGTGGAAATGGGCGATTTCTTCCAGTTGCTTTCTTCTTGTAGCACACATACCTGGGGAGTCCAACGTATTGGTAGACAGACTCAGCAGGTCCATCTTGAGCCCGCATGAGTGGTCACTGAATCCATCAGTGGTATCTCAGATTTTTGTCCAGTGGGGCCAACCTTGCTGCAACCTCTTTGTGTCTCCAGTGAAGAATAAATGCAGCAGGTACTTTGCCCTGATTCCTCCAGAGGTGCAGTCCCTGAGGGATGCTGTAGTCCACAAATGGCTTCTGGGTCTCCCCAAGGTACTGCAGAAAGTCCACAGACTGAAGTGTTCCATGATCCTCATTGCCCCTTTCTGGACTCATCAGGTGTGGTTCCTCTTCCTACAGTCTCATCTGAAGTATCCACCATGGATACTGGATCCCATAGTGGAAAGTGCATCGGACATGGATATCCTTCAGAAGGGACTCACTGAAACAGATAGCTGGTGCCAGAGCCATGGCCTGAAGTTAAACGCCAAAAAATGTATAGTCATACCCTTCGGGAAAAACAAGGTAACCCCAAGCTACCATATAGGTGGCAATCCACTAAGCACAGAAGAGGTTATCAGGGACCTGGGGACCCAGGTTGACAGTGGCCTTTCTTTTGACACTCACATTGCTAAAGTGGTTAGAAAGACCTTCTACATTGCCCACCTGATCATGAAGGGATTCACATCCAGATCTAGTGAGGTCATTGTTCCCCTGTACTCTTCACTTATCAGACCAATGATCGAGTACAATGCCCCATTCGGGATGTATCTCACCCGACATCTGCAGCAATTGGAGAGACCCCAAAAGTTCCTCACCAAAAGGATAAAGGGACTCCAAAATCTGTCATATGCTGCCAGATTGAAGAAACTCCAGCTCTATTCAGTCGCATACCGTCTGCTCAGAGGTGACATGTGCCTGACATACAAGGCCATGTCCAACCCGGAATTAATGGACATGCTCCACCTCAAAAATCCAAATCCACCAAAACCACTAGAGCAAGCGACTTAAACCTTAGCACGGATATAAATAGGACGTGCTGGAGGGATAGATTTATCACTCAGAGACTCCCTATGCTGTGGAATAAAATCCCGGTCCATGTGAGGCAGAGCACCTCGCTGACTCTGTTCAAGAGAAATCTAGACCTGTGGATGGGAGATCGTAGGTTTACCCCGGGAATCATCTCTGGGTCACTGCTGGACAGAGGCACAACAAACTAATGGGCACAGTATTTTTTCATATAAGGGGTGGCGTAAGCCACAATAATTTGGGCTAGGCTTATAAATGCCTTAGGGCAGATAGCCTAGTATAAACCTATGAACCTATGAACCTATAACGGATCTCATCTCACCCCTCGGAACTGCAAACTCCGACCCCTCAATCCCACCATTTAACTGCTTGTTTTCTCCACTTCCCATGATACTAAGACAGTCCAGGCTGGCTTTCCCTGTTAGGAAAATTATTCTAGCCTCACAGAAACTGTCATCTCAAAAACTAACACTAAATGGGTGCATTTTTCCTTTTGGGCTGCTGAAAGGAATCTTGACTCTTTCTTGGCACTAGTTTCAGGTATTCTTTTGTTTTTATAATCCCTTTATCAAGAAGGTGCCGGTTTCTCTACCACAAAACAGCAATTGGTGACCATTTCTAATTTTCATGTTAATAGGGAGCCTACTAAGTAAGGCCTTCATGACAAGTGTTTCTCTCCTCAGGCCCTCTGTCAAATATGCTTCTCCCCTCCTTGAGATTTGAATATGATGTTGCAGTCTCTCACTCAAAGTCCATTTGTGCTGGCTTATTCCTGTGATATTAAATTCTTGTCCTGAAAGACAGCCTTTCTTGTGGTTATAACATCGGCTAAGAGGGTCTCAGAATTACAGGCTTTGTTGTCCAAGCTGCCATATATCACTTTTCATAAGGACAGGGTTGCCTTAAGAATTAAGCTTTCCTTCATGCCCAAAGTAGCTACTGAAAATAATATCGACCAGTCAGTTATTTGTCTTTTTTCCAAATCATTCTAAGAAAGGTGAAATTCTCCTCCGTACTGTGGATGCATATAGATAGTTAAGACCTTACTTGCACAAGACTAAACCTTTCAGGAAATCTGATTAGTTGTTTTTAGCCTTCTCCTTGAACAGACGTGGTCAGGCAGTGTCGAAGGTTACAGTTTCTAAATGGATTACAAAGTGTATTTCCACTGTTTATTCTCTCAGGAAATTGGAGTTACCTCGTCTGCTTAAGGCTCACTCTCTTAGGGCGGTTACTACATTGTCACCCTTCTCTGCAAGGGTGTCCATAGGTGAAATTTGTGCTGTGGCCACTTGGTCCACTCCTCCCACCTTCGTTTCTCATTACAAAGTGGATATTTTCTCCAAAAACAGGGGATCTTTTGGTTCCATAGTGCTTAGGCACATCCTTCCATAGGGCAGCCCAGGATACTTTTTCTGAGCCAGTTCTGAGGAATAATGAAATGGATAACATCAGATCAACAGTTATGTACTTCCCATAATTTGGTATTTGTGTTATCCTGTTTCATTATTCCTCACTTCCCATCCATCTTCCCCCATCCGTGTTCTGGGGTAATCTGAAGAGGCTGGAGTCCTGGGCTCCTGGGCTACATCTTCCTTAGTTAACATTTGCACACACACACACACACACACACACACACACACACACACACACACACACACACACACACACACACACACACACACACACACACACACACACACACACACACACACACACACACACACACACACACACACACACACACACACATGTGTTCTCTGGGGTTCCTGCTGAAAACTTGATCTGAGGGTTAGAGTGCAGAAGGTGATTATTATGGGAGAGGGGAAGAGCTCAAGACTTGAACCTATGCCTGTGAAGTGCCGGATCGGATCCGACGTCAGGTCCAATACACAGTTGTGAGGAATAATGAAATAGGATAACACAGATACCAAGTTATAGTAAGTACATAACTATTGTTTTGGTACATCATTGTATGGATGAATCCGATGTTGTATTCTTTGTCTGGTTTCAGCCTGTGGGTTATTGGCTCTGACTTGGATCCAACACCAGCCAAATCCTTTAGGCTTCAAACTCGCCAGGCTCCACCTCCCTTACTCACAATCCCCTGCTTCTCAACAAACCTCTCAGATCTAGTTTACTGCCATTCAGGTGGATCTGGCTCCGCAACAGCCCATTATTTAATATATAGCTTTTTTGCTGTAGTTTTATCACTGTATTGCTGATCTCTTATCCTAGTTACTGTAAGTAGCATATAGTTTTTCTGCAGGTAGATAGGTATTTAGGTGAGGTCTTTGTGTGTGTGTGTGTGTGTGTGTGTGTGTGTGTGTGTGTGTGTGTGTGTGTGTGTGTGTGTGTGTGTGTGTGTGTGTGCTTTCTCAACCTTTTGTTGCATTTTTTGCTGCCAGTTTCTTAGTCTGATGTGTCTCGAGTAACTTCAAGTACTGTTACCTTTGGTTCTGGGAAGACAGCATCCACTTCTACTTTTGACATCATGGAGAGGATGTTCTCTAAGGAGATAGGTTGGGTACCCCCACTTGGTATTACATCCCCGTTCTCATCTGGATCTATGAGCAGTCATCAGCCTACTCCTACACAGCCTAAGACAGTTGGCCCCCAATCTACTCACATGGAGGGACTTCCTGACTCTTCCCCATCTCCTCTGGCTTCACAGAAGCAGAAGGTCATAGGTAAGAGGCAGTGTAAGAAGAAGCACTTCAACTCCCCGGAGGAGTCTCTCACTGTAGATACTAACCTCAAGGAAGGAGAGGGGTCCCCTTAAGTCTCCACGGGATGACACCTCTTTTGGTGATGTCTTGGAGCTTCTTCGCCAACAAATGGGCTGGGCCACTGAAGCCCCCTCTTTGGTTGAGTTAGTATTTTTGGGGGCCTTTGGCATGGACCCATCCACGCCTTGGGTATTTCCCCCTCCAAATGCATTCATAGACTTAGTGTCTTGGAGGGCATAGAAGGAATTCAGTACAGTGGAGCTTATTCCTAAGAAGTACAATAAAATTCTTGCTTTTCCCATGGACTGCCCGCATTGGAGTAAGGGTCTGGCTGTGGATCCAATTGTGGAGGCAGCAGTCACCAAAAAGGAAGTCTCTGAGGAGAGTTCCTTGCTCTGTCCCCCAAATGGAGAATCTCAGGCTTTGGGCTGTTTAGGGAAGTGATTGTATACCTCAGCCTGATTTGCTTTGAGGCCTTTTATTATTTATTTATTTATTTATTGCATTTGTTTACCGGGAAAGTCCACTGGGCCAGAGATGAGCCCAATTTCAGTGGAGGCCCGGGGAGAAAAGCTCCACATGTAATTACATAAAAGAACATATAATACAGAATATATCAGGTAATGGTAGCACATTAGGTAAGTGAATAAGAGCATACAATAATATGACATGAATTACAATACAGTAGTGAAGTGATAACATTGTATAACATGGTGACATTGGTAGAAAATTGTTAAAATCATGATAGAAGTATAGATAGGAGGTGTGGATGGCAGGTAAGGTTGTTAGATGAGAGAGAAGATTGTATAAAGGAAAAGGAGGCAGAAGGCTTAGAGTAGAGATGGCGCTGGCTAGTGTCAGCAGAAGCAGGTGTAAAGGAGGCAGAAAGCTTAGAGTAGAGATGGTGCTGGCTAGTGTCAGCAGAAGCAGAAGGTATAAAGGAGGCAGAAGGCTTAGAGTAGAGATGGCACTGGCTAGTGTCAGCAGAAGCAGTAGGTGTAAAGGAGGCAGAAGGCTTAGAGTAGGGATGGCACTGGCTAGTGTCCGCAGAAGTAGTAGGTGTAAAGGAGGGAAAGGAAAAGAAAGTCT
Organism: Protopterus annectens; assembly: GCF_019279795.1. Lineage (NCBI taxonomy): Eukaryota > Metazoa > Chordata > Ceratodontiformes > Protopteridae > Protopterus > Protopterus annectens. Next base: position 1,723,682,912 of record NC_056739.1, on the reverse strand, counting down.
AGGTGTAGAGATAGGATGAGATGGTTTTGGGGAGGGGTTCAGGTAATGAAATTGTGATTAAGGGTGCAGGTGCATATCCAATGTGATGAGAGGTGAAGTTTAAGGGAGTTTTTAAAAGCAGTGGAGCTACTGATAGTTCTTATTGAAGGCGGGAGTTTATTCCAAAGCTTGGAGACAGTGAAAGAGTAACGCATTTATCACACTTGACTGGACTCCAACATCTGGTGCCCCAAGTGTTGAGGAATTTTGAGAGTCAAAACACAAAAATACCTTGTGTTATTATTCCGGATTAGCCACTGGTAATCCATAATCACGAGTAGCGTAAATGGTTAATTGATGCAAGTAAACTTTTGCAGAGGCTGCTCATTAGGCAAAAGACAATCAAAAAGTTAAAAACACTACACACACACACACACACAAACACACACCTTTTGAAAAAAAAATTCAATTGTTTGCAGTAAAAAATAATTCCACTTAAGTGGCAAGCTTTTCAGTTATTCTGTTTTACTCTATTATGCAAGCCCTTCAAAATGAGCTATAAACTAAAAGCATCATTCAACCCTGGTTAAAAATCTAACTAAAATAGAGGAATGAAAATGCATTTTACGTTTTAGGGCACAATTTCTGTCAGGGTTTAATGATGCTTTTAGTTTTAAGCCCATTTTTTATTGTCTTTTAAAAGTTTACTTGCATCAACAAACCACTTACGCTACTCATGGTTCAGGATTACCATATTTTATTATCTATGAGGAATGTTAAGCCCCAGCAGTCTCCGGAGATTCAAAGGATGCTGGAGATTAAGTTATTTATCCTGCTGTTGATCATAAACATTTCCTTGAGGCTTATTTCCAGTGCAGCCGATGAAGCGTACCAAGCTGCTTGCTGTGGTATTGCCATGCATTGCCATGCTTGGATGCAGTTATTTAACTTTGCGTATTACTTCGACATCCTTTATTAATGCCACATTCAATATCCCTTTCTTGTCTGGGCCGAAAATTAAGGATATTCTTAAGTAACTAGGAATGAGCAAGAGGAGAAGATGCTGTCCACCACAGGAGTTTGTTTTGATACCCTACAGCAAATCTTTCAAGGAATCAGAAGGAGGACAAACATCTCTCTCTCTCTCTTTTTTTTTTTTTTTAAACTTGCAGCAATCTTCCCAGGACCCTGCTTCAGAGGATTCCTACCAAGGCAGGAGGGAACCTTAACAGATACCTCCTGTCGGGCAGATGCTATTTGCAGAATCAGAGCTTCCACTGAGTCTTCTCTGGTGGGTCCTTTCAGAGTCTAAAGGGTTGTTCAATTGTTTTGCTTTAGAGGTAGTCAGGGGTTGCTTAGCTCTTCAACCAGAAGCTTTGGAGGCCATCACCTCAGATGTGTGGATAGAGTTTTATCCAGAGTCTGTAGTATTCACTTTTTAGAAATTCTAAAGTTCTGCTACAAATGTCTCCAGGACATTCCACCTCCTCAGAGGCTGCAGGCAGTGATACAGATTCAGATGAAGCTGGCAAATTGAGTCAACCAAGAGGTCTCACAAGACTAACAAGAATCCAGGGTCTACTCAGGGTCTACTCAATGTTCTTTTTGGTAGCAAATCAGAATAAGGACCTCAGGCCTGTTCTGGATTTAAGCAATTTAATTCCTTCGTGAAACAGACCAAATTACCGATGGTCACGGAGCAGTACATTCTACCTCTGTTAAGGAAGGATGATTGGCTGTGCTTGATAGACCTCAAGGATGCCTACCTTCATACAAGCGAATAAACAGCACCAAAAACCACAGCAAAAAGAAAACAGGCACAAACAAGGAGCTGAGAACACACTGTAAAAGCAAAAGAACCACAGTAGGTAATCCACGAAGAATATTTATATAGCAATGTCTTTCTCTGCTGCACTGCAACTTTCTCTGGCAAATTTAGAGTGGGGCCAAGAGAAAAAAACAGCAGCCCACTGCATGACAACAAAGCAGCATGAAAGTAGCCGATTTAAACAGAGGAATTGCTTTATTCTGATGAAGTTCCTGATTGTGCAGGGACAAAAGCTTTGTGGATCCGTTTCTTAATAAATATTCTTTGTGGATACCTACTGTGGTTCTTTTGCTTTTACAGTGTGTTCTCAACTCCGTGTTTGTGCCTGTTTTATTGATGCCTACCATCATATCGAAATAGAGAGGCACTCCAGGAGGTTTCTGTACTTCTGACTGGGAGCCAGTCACTGCCAATTCAGGGCCCTGCTGTTTGGTCTCACGACCGTCCCCTTGGTATTCACCAAATGCATGGCAGTGGTTGCCCTTACCTGGACGATTGGCTCCTTACTTACCCCAACAAGAACATCACTTGTCATGGCCAAGGACACCTTACTTCATTTATGCAATTGCTTTAGGGATTACAGTCCATTATCCAAAGTCGAGTCTGCAACCTTTTTGTACATTAAAGTTCATAGATTGACAGGCCCCCGAGCTCCAGAATGATCAGCCTTTGATATTGGGCAGTGTCAGTCTTTGTGCTTTCAAAGACTCCAGCTCATGCAATCTTAAAACTCCTATGGCAGCTTCAATAGGGTTGGTCCCTCTAACCAGGTTTCATATGAGGGCTCTGTAATGAACCCTGGCAGTGCAGTGGTCATTCTAGACTCGTCCAGTGGACTTTAAGACTGACAAAAGTGTATCAGAACCAAATTTGATGGTGGTTGCAGTCTCCCTTAGTGACCAAAGGGAGATCATTTGTCCTTCTCCTTCGTTCAGTCATGGTCACCATGGATGCCTCCCTTTTTGGGTGGGGGGAGCATTTCAAGGGGAGGATGGTTCAAGGGTTCCGGTCTTCTGTAGACACCGACATCCACATCAGTGATGTTCATCGTGCATACAGCTGCAGTCATAACAGATGGGTTATCCTGCTGTCAGGCGGGTCCTCGGTCGGCCGAATTCCAAAGTCTAGGTCCGGCGTCAGTTGTCGTCGCTTCTTCCCTGACGTCAGTGCGGCAGGGGTATAAAAGAGGCAGCCGACGCCATTTTCTTCAGTCTTTCTTGCCGCACGGTGCCTGAAGCAGAAGCAGTTCGCAAGTGCCGGTCGGCCAGCTCCTGAGATTTACGAAAGTATTTCAGCCGAAGTCTTCTTGAAAGCTAAGTACCCCATTGGGGAAACTTTTCTTGCCTCAGACCGATGTCAGACAAAGTTAATAATTGCATTTCTTGTGGGAAGCAAATACCGCATAAGGATTTCCACTCTTTCTGTATACCTTGCTTAGGCCCAGACCATGACGTCTCGGCCTGCCATATTTGTGCTAGATTCAACAAACGCACTATTAAGCGTCGGGCGGAGTTCGCCCATCACTTTTTTGGCAAAAAGTTTAATTATATTATGTCGTCGGATACTCCAACTCCAGTTTTGAGCAAAAAACACAAAGATAAGGACCGACATACGAGGTCTGCACCACCTACTGAAACCACCCTAAGGCCGACTACCAGTTCTCCGGTACTCAGCGAGGCGCCTACGCAGCCCCTGAGTACCGATGACAATGCATTACCGGTGTCTTCAGTACCCGAGGTCGCAGGCTCCTCGGCCCCCATTCCTACTACAGATACCGACACCACTCCAGGCGGGGAAACTCAGAATTTAGACAGGCCTGCCATTTCTCAAGGGGTCTTCAGGCCTTCATCCTTCTCTATTAAAGCCTTCACTAAATCTAAAACAGCCATGAAAACCAAAAAACAGGTTCCTCAGACACCCTCTCAAGGCACCATGCCTAAAAAACAGATGCTTAAAATGGCTGAGGACTTGATTACTCTTATCAGGGGTTCTCAACCCCCCGCTGACAAAAGGCCCAGATTAGAGGAAGATTACCCTTCCTCAGATCAAGCTTTTATTACCTCAGAACTATCTGAGGAAAAGGATTATGCCAATTCTCCAGTCGAAGACTCTGATGCAGAGGAGTCTATTCCCTCGGTCTCCCCCCCTGAGGACTTCTCTTTTGGGGAAACCCTGCATACATTGAGGGAACACTTTCACTGGGAAGGCCAAGATTACTCAGATTCCAAGAAAAGGCTCAGGGAATTTCTTCTGCTCCCCCAGCATAGGCCTCTGGCTATCCCTCCTGTTTTAGATATATTGGATGATGTGTACACAGAAGCCAGCCTTAATCCTGATTCTTTGCCTCCAGCTCCTGTTAAACCAGACAGGTATTACCGGGTTCCTGATTCTCACCAGTTCCTATATAAAAGCCATACTGCTGACCCAGAAACTATTTCACAGGGTCCCAAGGGAATTAAGGCCTCTACTGCTAAAACCCATTACCTTCAGAGAGAGATTCCAGAGCTTTAGAAAGGTGGGGAAAAAGGTGTACACCTCGGCCACTTTAACCATGAGGGCATTAAACTGTCAGTTCCATATGTTAAAGTATCAACAGTTTTTGATATCTCAGCTGAAAAGCAAGATGACACAACCAGAACAACCAGATTTAAAGGAGTTGCAGGATTTGTTGCATGGTGCAGAGCAAGTGGGTAAACATACCTTGCAGTGTGGTTTTGATGCTTTAGAGGCCTCATGTAGAGCTGCTGTTACGGGGTCTGTTATACGTAGGCATGCTTGGCTCAAAGAGCAAACCTTACCAGATCATGTCAAAGCAAAATTATTAAATGCACCTTTTCAAAAAGATGTATTGTTTGGTGTTAAAGCTGAGGAAGTGCTAAAGAAAATGGAGGAAAAAGCGAAATCAATGCAAACAGTGAAAGATTTCCTGCAGGTACAGCCTCCACGTTTCAGCAGAAACTGGCCTTCAAAAAATTGGTCCTTTCCAGCCACGGACAGACCTCAAAGGGGCAGATACAGGTGTCCAAGGGGTAGAGGGCAACCTCAAGGATCTATCAGAGCCAGACAGTGGCAAGCACCAACCCCAAGAGGTGGAGAAGATAGATCACAGTCTTTCAGAAAACAGACACAATGACTTCCCCCTACACCTGCCAAGCAAAGCTTTAATGGCAGCACCTTTGGGCGGAAAACTGACATTATTCTCAAAAAATTGGCATATTGTTACAAAAGACAAATGGATTCTGGACATTATAGACAGGGGCTACAAGTTCCACTTTCACACCCTTCCAAAAATGAGAGGCATGCCAAACCTGCCACAAAATCAAAGGGCAGAGGCACAAAAACAAGTTTCAGCTCTCATGGACATGAAAGCAATTCAAGAGGTACCTGCAAAAGAACAAGGTCAAGGCTTTTATTCCAGACTATTCCTGGTACCAAGGAAAGACAAAGATTGGAGACCTATCTTAGACCTATCCATCCTAAACACTTTTCTACAGGTGCCAAAATTCAAGATGCTCACATTACAGCAGCTTCTTCCCATGCTGGGCAAGGAGTCTTGGCTGGTAACATTGGACCTCAAGGAGGCATACCTGCATGTCCCTATCAGACAAGATTGCAGAAGATACCTCAGATTTCTTGCAGGTTCAAGCCATTGCCAATTCTCTGCATTGCCCTTTGGCTTATCTACTGCGCCCAGAGTGTTTACGAAATGCCTGGCATCAGTAATCGCCTTCTACAGACTACAAGGGATACAGATCTACCCATATCTGGACGACTGCCTGATCCAAGCGGACAGCAAGGACATTCTACTGCAGCACCTGGCATTTGTAATAAAACTGTTGAACTTCCTGGGATACACAGTCAACAAAAATAAATCAAAACTAATACCCTCTCAACAAATAATTTTCCTGGGTGCCAGCTTGGATACAACCACCCAGATGGCCTACCTCACGCCAGACAAGCAAGGGCAACTTTTTCAATACTTCATAAAAATGGTAACTTACACCAGGCTAACTGCAAGGAAAGTCCTGCAGGCTCTGGGATACATGGCATCTTGCATCCTACTAATCCCATGTGCAAAGCTGCATATGAGGAAACTTCAATGGTACCTAAAAATCTTATGGTCTCAACACAGCCACAGCTTGGAAGCAATTATATCACTCATTCCATGCCTTCAAAAGGAATTTATGTGGTGGGCTCAAGCTTGCCAAAGAAACACAAGTCTTCCTTTCTGTGTACCTCAAGCAACTCAAATCATCACAACAGACGCCTCAGACTACGCCTGGGGAGCACACATGACAGGTCAGTGCATTCAGGGAAAATGGACACGAAAAGAGAAGCATCTTCACATCAAACAAAAGGAAATGCTAGCCGTGCAAAAGGCTATTATGACCTTCAAAGACCTACTGCATCCAGGCCAGCTATTGATAAAGACAGACAACACCACAGTGATGTGGTACATAAACAAACAGGGGGAAACTCATTCATACCCCCTGTGCAGGCAAGCCATGACCCTATGGAACACAGCACTGGAATTGCAAATTCAACTACAGGCACAATTCCTGCCAGGGAAGGAAAACACACTGGCAGACAACCTAAGCAGAAATATGACAGATCCACACGAATGGAAGTTGCATCCTCAAGTTTTCACAAAGATAACTCAGGCATGGGGACAGCCAGACATAGATCTCTTTGCTACCCACAGAAATTGCCAGTTGAAAATATTTTGTTCAAGGACCTATCATCCACAGGCCTGGAAAGTGGACGCGCTTTCCTTCAATTGGGCAACACTGACAGTCTATGCCTTCCCGCCTCTTCCTCTGCTGCCCAAAGCTCTATTAAAAGCCAGAGCAGAGAGGCCGAAAATGATTCTCATTGCTCCAGACTGGCCAAGACAATACTGGTATCCGCTCCTGAAGAGCCTGACACATTACCAACCATGGATCCTACCTCTAATCCCTCTTCTGTTGTCCCAGCACAACTACAAAACTCTTCACAGCCATCTCAAAACTCTAAATCTAGCTGCATGGAGAATTCCTTGATTTCCCAACAGTTTCTCCTCTCCAAGGAGGTGCAGGATGTCATCCTGGAGGCCAGAAGACCTTCTACTAGAAAGGCCTACTCCGCAAAATGGAAACGATTTTGTGCCTGGAATCAAAAGAAGGGACAGAATCCTTGGGTAATAAATATACCTCAAATTTTACAGTACCTAGCGGAGATGTTAAACAATGGACTTTCCTTCTCCTCCATCAAGATCCATGCTTCAGCCATTTCTGCACAATACAACACAGATCCTCCTTTATTCTCTCATCCTCTCTTAAGGCAGTTCCTCAGAGGGGCAAAGAATATAAAACCCCCAAGGAAACCACCAGTCCCTGCTTGGGACCTCAACTTCATATTGGAAAAGCTGACCCTTCCTCCCTTCGAGCCAGCTTCTTCATCAGAGTTACAGTACTTGTCATGGAAAACAGCCTTTCTTCTGGCTATCATCTCAGCTCGCAGGGTTTCAGAGCTACAGACCCTCATGGCTGTGCAACCATTCATCATTTTCCATCAGGACAGAGTTTCCTTATGAACCAACCCTACCTTTATGCCAAAGGTAGTATCCAGTGTAGCTTTGAATCAGACTATCCACTTACCTACCTTTTACCCTAATCCACAAAACAAAGGGGAAAGACTACTACATTCCTTGGACATTCACAGACAACTTCGTTATTATTTGGACAGGACAAAGCCATTCAGAAAATCTGAGCAACTCTTTGTGTCCTATGCTGCAGGTGCTCAAGGAAAGGCTATTTCCAAACAGACAATTTCAAAATGGATAGCCCACTGCATACGCTTTTGTTACTCATTTCATGGAAAATCTGTGCCTACTTGCATCAGATCCCACTCCACCAGAGCCACAGCTACCTCTGCAGTCTTCCTCAAGGGGGTCCCTACCAAGGACATTTTGAAAGCAGCCACCTGGAGTTCAGTGCACACTTTCTCCAAGCACTATCACCTCCCACTATACTCTAAATCTAGAGCGGGCTTTGCCACAGCAGTCCTGCAGGGCATCCTAGCCCCTCCTAGTTCCACTTAGTCCCTACCACCCTTACTTAGCTTTGGGATTCTTCCCATCTGTTATGACTGCAGCTATATGCACGATGAACATAGTACAGTTTTGTACCTACCATAAATGTAGATGTTCGAGTGCTCATACAGCTGCAGTCCAGGTTTCCCTCCCTCCATCCCCTCTTAGGACAGGCCTTATGACAAACACCTTTCATATAACCTTTTTGGGGTATTCTTTTATGGTGTATTTGCTTGCAACTACTGTTTTTGATTTATCAACATTGCATTTTTGCATAACATTATGTTTGCCTTCCTTCTGGGGGCACCTGACATCTGGGGCAAGAAAAACTGAAGAAAATGGCGTTGGCTGCCTCTTTTATACCCCTGCCGCACTGACGTCAGGGAAGAAGCGACGACAACTGACGCCGGACCTAGACTTTGGAATTCGGCCGACCGAGGACCCGCCAGATGGCAGGATAACCCATCTGTTATGACTGCAGCTGTATGAGCACTCGAACATCTACATTTATGGTAGGTACAAAACTGTACTTTATGGAGATGAGGGCTGTCCTTCTTGTGTTGCAGGCCTTTCAGGATGCCCTTCCCAACGGTGTGATTTCGATACATACAGATAATGTGCTGGTTGTGTGGTATCAATAAGTAGGGAGGAACGTGTTCTTATCCTCTTTGTTAGGAGACCATGAGGGTCTGGCAATGGGTGATTTCATCTCAGCTGTTTCTAGTTGCAGTGCACATCCTGGGACAGTCCAACATTCTGGTTGACGGCCTGTTCTGCTTCTTTATGAGTGGTCTCTAAATCTAAGAGTAGCAGCTTGGCACTCCATTTTGTGATCTCTTTGCCTCTCCATTAAATTCTAAATGCAGCAGTTGTTGCACCTTAGGCCCTCTTCAGAGACAGTCACCCAGAGATGCTGTGCTCTGTGCTTGGCCCCGGGACTCCTGAACGGTTATCCCCAGATTCCTCTGATTGTGAAATTTCTCCAAAAGGCAGCCCACTGCAGAGTGACAGTGATCCTCATAGTACCCTTCTGGCCTTGTCAGGTGTGGTTCCCCTTCCTGTCGCTGATTCTCTGGTAACACATTTGGGTTCAAGATTCCATTCTGGATCTCATTTCTTATCCAGCTGGTCTGGATCCTCCATATCTACAGTCCTTCAGGTTAACTGTTTGGATCTGATGTCCATTTCATTATGCATCATGAATGGGTCTTTGGATGTGTCCTTGGATCTGACTTGACCATTTCTTCCAGACATATGATCCTTAGCCTCAAACTCCTCCCTCTCCCCTGATACATCACTCCTTTTCAAGCCATCAGATCTCGTTTGCCATCTTCCAGCATAGATGCCATTCTGAGTCTCCTTTCAGCCAAGTGAAACATTTTCCTTTATTCCTGAAAATTTTATTAGCTTTTACTCTTGTAGTTATTCTATAGCCTTCTTGTATCTTTAGCGCTAACCTCCCCTCCTCGTTAAGGTACTTTTCTTGTTATTTTGAGTTTTTCCTGGCGTTAGGGTCTTTACCCTAACAGGGATAAAAAAATAAACAAAAACACTTTCCCTGTGTCATTTAGTTGTAGTACTGCATAATTTGTAGTGTATATGTGTGTGTGTGTGTGTGTGTGTGTGTGTGTGTGTGTGTGTGTGCTTTTGCTAGTATGTCTGACAAACCTGGGACAAACCCTCTGGCTTTAAGAAGTGTGTCTCTTGTGGGCATAAGATTCCCCAATCGGATGCCAACAAGAGGTGCCTGTATTGCTTAGGTCCAGGGCACTTAGAGATGCAGTGGGATATCTGCTCAGCTTTCAATTCTCAGGCCGTCGCTGACGGGTGAAATAAACTTATTTTGAGAGGGCTTCTTCTGACTTCTGGAGCCCAGACCCCTTCTGTTACTCCGGAGACATCAGCTTCTGGTCCACAAAAGTGCAGGAGGCTTTTGGATCCATCATCTTCGCATCCCCCCTGCTCTCGCTTCTCTCCGGAACCGAGAGGGCCCTTGGCTCCAGTGGAGCCAGCATCGGCCAAACCATCCTCTCTGCTGGACCCTCAGACCTTGGGTCCAAGCAGTCAGTTGGAGCCGGTGGAGACCAAACGAAACCATAGCTCTTCTTCTCTAGACACTGGGTCAGACTGGACCGGATCTGAGATCCTGGAGCCATACTCCACATCAGAGTAACTCTTCCTCACCTGTTCAGACCATCCGACCTAGCATGTTGCCAATTAGGTTAACCCATTCCTCTGTTTCCTGTAGATCCTCTTGGCTGTCCTACTCCGATATGGATCAGATGATAAGGAGTTTTCTCAAAGCCAGATCCAGCTGGAGATCTTGCCTTCTGTGACCCATGCTGGATTCATGAGAACTCCAACCCCGATAATGCAGCCTCCTCCTTAGATCCGATCTTCAGCTTCGGAGCTGCAAGGCCTTATACTCCTGAGAGGATTGGTGGTGGAGTGCGGGATATCTCTTTCCTTGACTCTGACAGTGTCCCTGACTGGCCTGGCCCCAATTTGGTCAGAGCAGAGCAGGTCTTGGATCCAAGATGTTGGTGCTGGGTCCTTGAGGTTGATGTCGGCTCTAACCTTTTCTGAGATATCCCTTCCCCTGGGGGCCTTGGTCTTCAGCAGCTCAGGACAAGTGCTTTCGGAAGGTGTCGGATCCAGGATGACCTCGTTCTTCTCTCCCTTAGCAGCTTCGGCCTCTCGGGTTGGGGGGTAGGTTCTGTTGGCATCGTCAGCATTCCAGGTGGCAGAGAGGGCTTTCTCTACACCTCGAGACACGGTCCCTCTTCCATCAGGTCCTACTCAATCCCCTGCTGATCAGGGCTTTGCTCCAATCTGTCTTATCCATGATCAGCCCCTCCCAGAGAGCCTCCAGCTTACCTCGTTAGAAAGGGGTCCCCCTTTCATCTGAGTCCTCCCCCAAGTACCCCATGGAGGAGGTCCCTTAGAAGCACCAGTGCAAGAGGAAGCACCTGGACTTCCCTTTGGAATCGTTGACAGAGAACACTGATTTTGACGAAGGAGAAGGGTGCCCCCAATCTCCACCCAATATTTCCTTTGGGGATATCTTAGAAATTCTGAAACAAAAGGATGGCTGGTCTCCCAACCCCCTTCCTCAGAGGAGTCAGTGTTCCTGGAGGCATTTGGAATGGGACCATTTACATGCTGGGTGACCCCCCCCCCCCGGCGGACCAGCTGATTGACCTTATCACCCGCTGGGCTTAGAAGGATCCTGAAACCATGGAGCCAATTTCCAAATGCGAGGACAAATATCTTAGTCCCCCTAAGGATCGCCCTTTTTGTAGTAAAGGTGTCCCGATTGATGCCATTGTGGTGTTGGCAGCCAACAAGAAGGAGCTCACCGAACAGAGCTCTATTGTTCACCCCCGAACAAGGAGTCTTGGGCTTTGGACAGGCATGGGAAGCACGTGTATGCCTCAGCCACTTTTACACTGACAGCAGTGAATTACCTGGCACACTTCACACTCCTTCAGAGAGATCTGATTAAGGAAATCTCTACCTCTCTGACACAGTAGCTGTTGGAGGAAGACCTCAAAAAGGTTTCCCACCAGCTGACCAGTATGGTCTCTATCACTAACTCCTTGATGAGGTTAATCTCCCATGTTGCGGAAGGTACCTCATGAGCGGCTGGTTCAGGCATAGCCCTTGAGGAAACATGCCTGAATGAGACTTTGGGGGTTTGCAGACCCCTTTAAGGTGTCATTCATTAATGCCCCCTTAGACGGTTCCTCCTTGTTTGGGCCATCAGTAAAAGAGACCCTTACCTACAGTGAACAGGAAGGCAAGAGCTTATCTGCCATTGGGATCAAGTTTTCTCCCCCCCATGGACCTTATCCAGGAACCAATGGAGTGGGAAGAAGATGTGGTTCTGTAATTCCCAAGGGCCTTTTCCTGATTCACAAGATGAATCCTGTTTTAGAGGCAGAGAGAGAGAGTTCAGTGATAGGTGCCACCCCAGAGGTAGAGGGGTCCAAAAACACAGGGCTTCAGGGAACCTTTCTCTGATAGGCCCTTTCAGCATTCCTGAAGCAATGCCCGGCTGTCCTACTCTGGAGGTAGTCAGGGCCAGACTCTCGTTACACCCAGAAGCTGGACAAACATAACAAACGATACCTAGGTGTTAAATGTAATTTCCAGAGGTCACTATATTCCCTTTTCCCTTTCACCTCCCAGTTCTGAGAAAAATCTCCCTGACGTGCCACCCAGTAAAAGGATGAGTGCCCTTCTAGAAGTTCAAAAACTTCTAGATAAAAGAGTCATCCAGCAGGTCCCAATTGAACAACTGGGATGCAGAACTTACCCACGGTTCTTTTTGGTGCCAAAGAAGACAGGGTACCTTCGACCCATTATGATTCTGAGCAGTCTGAATTTATTCATAAAGAAGTTGAAGTTCTGCATGGTTATGGCATAGCCCATTCTGCCGCTTCTGCACAAGGACAACTGGAGGTGCTCTGTAGACCTCCGGGGTGTATACTATCATATCAAAATACACAGGAGCTCCAGGAGATGACTGCACTTCAGGCTTGGGGGCCAATCATTACCAGTTCAGAGCACTGCCCTTTGGCCTCACCACTGCCTCCCAAGTGTTCACCAAATGTATGGCAGTGGTTGCAGCTCACTCCATCTGTAAGGATTCCAGGTGTCCCCTTACCTGGAAGATTGGCTCCTAACGGTACCCATAAGGCATCAACTACTACGGGCGATTCAGTTTATGCTGCACCTGTTCCATCACTTGGGGATCACAGTGAATATGGTGAAATCATAGATGACTCCTGTACAGGATATCAAATTTATAGGGATACAATTAAACATAATCACACAGATAGCAGCCCTACCCCTCCAGAGAATAAGATCCTTGAGACAGCAGGTTCAATGTCTACTACACACCCCAACTGCACCAACTGAACTGGTCCTCATGGCCCCAGGTTCTGTGTCAGCTGCCATTCTTCTAGTGCCCCTAGCCAGTTTTTTTGTGTGAGTTCTCCAGTGGACCCTAATGGTACAATGGTCTATTCGGTGCCATCCATTCTCAGCCCCAGTCAGGCTCACTCTGATTTGCAGGTGTCATCTACAGTGGTGGATCCTTACAGATGAACTCCATCTTGGCAGACCATTCATTCTTCCCTCTTCTTCTGCCACTGTGACTTTGGATGCCTCCCTGTTGGGCTGGGATGGGGGACATTTTCAGGGTAAGATGGTCCAAGGCACGTGGTCCACGACGGAGACCAAATTGCACATAAATGTACTGGAGATGAGGGTCATTCTTCTCATGTTGCAAGCCTTTCATGACTGCCTTCCTCTGGGGACAGTTGCAATTCTGACAGACAATATGTCAGTGATTTGGTACGTCAACAAGTAGGGGGGAGCCCATTCATACCCATTGAGCAGGGAGGCCATGAGGGTTTGGGAATAGGCGATTTCTTCAAACTGCTTTCTTATTGCAACACACATCCTGGGGGAATCCAACATTCTGGCAGACAGACTGAGCAGATCGATATTCAGTCCACACTAGTGATTCCCTGAACCAATTGGTAGCAAATCTAATTTTCAGCCATTGGGGCCAGCCTTGCTGCGACCTCTTTGCTTCTCCCCTAAACAACAAATGCAGCAAGTACTTTGCTCTGATCCCCCCTTGGGGGAGTCACCCAGGGATGCTCTAGTCCACAATTGGCCCCCGGATCTCCTCTATGCTTATCCTTCGATCCGCCCGATACCCAAATTTCTTTAGAAGGCCAATCAATCTCCCCTTGAGATCTTACATTGGTACTTCAGGGGCTAACCCAGAAACTGTTTGAACCTGCTAGGTCATGTGAGTTAAAATTTTTTATCTTGGAAGACGGCCTTCCTAGTGGCCATTACTTAAGCTACAAGAGTGTTGGAATTGCAAACTTTGTCTTCTCTACCACCATACATAACTTTCTTCAATGATAGATTCTTTCTTAGAACAAATCCTTCATTCATACCGAAGGTTGCCTCAGAGGCAAACATTAACCAGCCTATCCACTTGCCTGCATTTTTCCCTAATTACTCCAGTAAAGGCAAATACATGCTACATTCCTTGGATGTTCACAGACAGTTGTGCTTTTACTTACACAGAACTAGACTTCTTAGAAAATCTGAACAATTGTTCATTGCTTTTTCCCCAAATAGGTTAGGTCAGGCTGTATCCAAGGTCACAATAGCCAAATGGATTACGGATTGTATTTCTGCAGTCTGCAGTTTATTCTCAGCAAGACAAGCAACTTCCCTGCCCAGCTAGAGCCCACTCTACTAGGTCAGTCTCTACTTCATCAGCCTTCTCTGCAAGAACCCCAGTTGATAAAATTTGTGCCACAGCTACTTAGTCCACAACTCATACGTTGGTATCTCACTTTAAGTTGGACATTATTTCCAGGAACAGAGCATCTTTTGGTTCCTCAGTGCTCAGGCATCTCCGTCTATTAATGCAGCTATGACAGAAACAATGTGATAAACAAGTGTTGAGACAGTGAATATGGCAATGTAAGTCTTAGCTTTTAGAGACTTTAGCAGACACCAGCAGCAATCTTTTTGTCAAGTAGCGTGGTTGGCAAATGTCGCCAAACATCTTGGAGCTCCTAAGTTATAAGCCGTTGTGCAACTGGGACTCTTAAATAGCAGTGGAGATTTGATTTAAAAAATGACACCCTGTGACCAATCAAAAACAGCACACTCTTCTTTCTTTTTACACAATCCTGAGCCAGAAAATGATTCAGGTCCCCTCTACTCTTACTAAATTGGAATTGACTGTTGACAAGTACTGCCAACAAAGGCTATTTGCTTAGAAGAGTGCCTGTGTCCTGTGCTTGTTTTAGGAATGCCTCCACTGTAGATATGTTTGTCATTAACCCTTGTGTACACATGTTCTCCAAGCGTTATTGCGTTGAATGCAGCTCTGGAGTTGGGTGTCTTTTGGAAGAGAATTCTCCAGAATTCAGTTTTCTGAATTTGCTTGTTTAGATGTTTTACTCCTTATAGTCTGGTGGAAACCCATCTGAGGATCCATGAAGTAAGGTCCTCAGTCCTGGATGTAACAGAGCCTGCCTTTTTTTTCCTCATTCTTGCTGGCTGACCAACCCTCTCTCCCCAGTGTTCCCACTCCAGGAGAGTCTCTTCAGATTCCTCATGTTGGCTGTACTGGATTTTGGTCATGCCAGGCAAGCAGGTGAAATGGGCCAGCAGGGAAGCCATCATATTACTAGTGTAGGGAATTTTTCTTTGGCCTGAATCATTGTCCCTTTTACTAATGTCATTCTGTGGGCTGGTCAGGCAATGAGAGGGTCATGTCAAACATGTCTGGTCATAAGGTTGTCATGCCTGTCTCTGTTCCCTCCTTCCTCCAGACCAGCATTAACTCATTTGAGTAGCAGTCTGTGTCATTAGATGATGCTCTGCACAGTCCTTCTCACCCCATGATAGGCATGCCCATCCTTGGTGTCAGTCCACCATGTGCCCAAAATAGTAAATGATCCCTGGATGTCTGAGCTATGGTCAGGGCTTTACCCCTTTACTGGAGCAACCAATACCATATCCATTTAAACTGTATAATTTGATCTTTGAAAGGGCCTTTATTGATGGGTCAGGAGTATAGTATTTCATTTGCCTGTGAATATGTGTCGTATCCTCCTACCTGAACTTTTAGAGTTTCCTAAAATCTGGACAGGCATATACATTTTATTTGCATGTTAATTATGTGCCAGAATATTTGTTATTTTTTTTATTTGTAAGAAGGTTCTCTCTGGTGGTGTGGGGACAAACTGGAATGTCTGGGAGACTGCATTCTCAAGCAGATTGCACATTATATCATGATATTCATAGATAATCAGTTTGTGAATATCCGTCATTTTAGAACTTCCAAAATGTTTTGTTGAACTGTAATTGGTTCACAAAATGAGTCCTGCCAAAGACTCAGAAGGACCCTTTGTCATATCAGCTGGTATGGTAAGCTGGCATCTGTCATGTATACATGTAGGCATATTGTCTTGCTGTGTCATTTACATATGATTGCAATTGTCTTTGTTTAAGTATGTTAAACTATTGTTTAGTCCTGGAGCATAAGGTATGCCAAGAAACTTTTATCATGTAATTTCTTAAGACAATAATGAATTATAAAGATCAGGTATAAGTCATTTTTCAGTTGAAATGAAGTATACTTGAAAATTAAAAAAAAATGACTAATTGGTGTAACACTAATGTGTTTTGATGAATCATTCCTTTCATTGTATTGTTTAATATCATGTAGGTGTTCCCTGACTTTATCATTAACATTGTTTTGAATGTCGTAACATAACAAGGCAGGAAATGTTAGGTACTTAGCTTGGCAAGTGGAAAAACTTTTTCAAAACATATTGTCTGCCGTTCCTGGCTTTATTAAAAAAAAAGTTGTTTTCATGATTAATCTACAGGCAGTAGTACCTTTGTTGATGGCTACTCAGTCCCATGGGCTATATCCCTAAATCTAGATTATTTTAAAATTATAAATTCAGGTTTATTATGAAATAAGTTTCAGCTTAGTCACTGTTGTGTGCCAATGCTACCTAAGTTAGACCCCTGTGTGACACTGGCATTGCCCATTTCACCAGTGCCTTCTATATCAATAAAAATGTTGACACATCTCAATTAGTGTAGTATAATTTTCTTACATAATCAAAAAAAATCACTTTGGAACCATGCAACCATTACTGCATGAAACATTCCAGTGTATACAATCATATTTCTCTACTGCCTTGTACCGAAATGTAATGAAAGTCATTGACAGTGTACCACTTGTCCTGTCAGCAAAATTTGTGGATGCATTATGTAAAAGCATAAAATATTCCAATTGAAACTGCACCTCATACAAGTGCACTCACAACTGAGCGAAATTCTGTAAATGCAAACAGAATTCCAAAACCGAAAAGCATGCACATGCACAAAAACTTGTCCCCTGTAATCCCTCAACCTGCTACTTCTATATACCAACTCTAAGGGTGCACTATCTTAGGCAAAGGGGAGATCCCTAGTACCACCGCAATTCAACTTTCCATGGAAAATCTAGTCAGTCTTACAATACTGGTCATATAAATGAGTGTCAGTCACTTGTGTGTTTTGTAGACAAGGTTGGCTCTCTTATCTATATCTAAGTATGTGTGTGTGTGTGTGTGTGTGTGTGTAGTTATGTATAGATATATAAATATTTATATTACACAAGACAAAGTCCTAAATGTTCTATCAAAAGCTAAACATACTGCATCAGTGGGTCCTGACAATATCCCTGGATGCATCTTAAATAGCATGAAGCACAATTTAGCCACACCTCCTAACAGTACTGTTCAGTATCAGCCTCCACACAGGTTTAGTACCAAGCAAATGGAGAACAGGTCATTCCCCTTCATAAGGGAGGACTTTCCCTAGACCCAGGCAGTTACAGACCCATAAGTCTGACCAGCCTCATATGTAAAGCCATGGAAAGACTGATCATGGAATTAATCAATAAGGACATAGGGAGCTTCCAAACACTGGACCCATCTCAGTTTGGATTTGGCAAGAGCAGGACATGCTTACTCAACCTGATGATTTTTTTTTGAAAAAGTCACCAAAGCAATGGATGAAATTAAAATGGTACACACTGTATACCTCGACCTGACCAAAGCTTTTGACACAATTCCCTTTCAGGCAGAGTAGTAAAGCTAAATAAACAGGGAATAAACCCCTATGCCACCCACTGGATTGCAAACTGGCTCACAGACAAGATGCAGATAATCAAAATAGGGGAAGTTCACAGAGACCAGTCACCAGTGGAGTCCCCAAGGATTCTGTGCTGGGACCTGTCCTATTTGTCATCTACTTGTCTGAAGGAAAAGCCAATGCCAAAGGGCCATAGCTAACTAAATTTGCAGATAACTGTAAGCTAGAAGCAGTTACTGAATACCCAAATGACTTAGCTGTGCTGTAGGAAGGTTTATCTCAAGTAAATAGCTGGTGAGAAAATCATGTCCTCAAACTAAATGCCAATTAAAATGCATTATTCTACCATTTGGGAAGTCATCTACCCCTGGAAACTACCACATTAACATTACTTCCCAAAGAGTTGACCCAGTTGTTTGGGATTTGGGAATTGATGTGGACAGTGATGTAACTATTAGTCAACATGTGTCTGTTGTAAGGAAGTCCTTCTATATCGCATAGCTTATAAATAAAGGAGTTATGTCTAGATCCAGGGATGGTATTATCTCCCTATACGCAACCCTCGTTAGGGCAGTCATTGAATATAATGCCCCCTTTGGCATGTTTGTGTCCAGACAAAGGCAATAACTGGAACATCCACAGAGATACCTTACTAAAAGGATACAAGGCTTAAACTAAATGCCCTACAACCCTGCCACTATACTTAGTATCCTACAGACTGCTAAGAGGTGACCTATGCCTAGTATACAAAGCATCCTCTGACCCATGACTACTGGTTTTGCTGCACATCCATGAGTCAGATTGCATCAGAAATACTTGGTCTAGGGATCTAAATCTCTTTTGCAACATCAACAGAGTGGTTTGGAGAGACAGGTATATTTTGCAGAATCCCAGTCCACATAAAACAAAGTTTATCCATGTCCGTTTTCAAGCATAACTTGGCTCTATTGATGAGCAATAGAAAATTTACCCCAGGATTGTTCCTGTACTACTAATGGACAGAGGCAGCTCGTAAATACTTAATCCCATGCGTGGGTCTCATCAAATTATATGTGGTATAATCCTGGTTATTCTTATTAGGGTTAATATATAATTATAGATCATGGGATGGGAAAGACCAATGTATAACCAAATGGGAGAGGTTATTTCGAGCACAAAAAGGGAAGCTGGCTCAGCTTAAAATGACCCACAAGGGCAGCTAGCCTAGTACTTACCTATGAGCCTGTATCTGTGTGTGTGTGTGTGTGTGTGTGTAGTACATAAAATGTATGTTTATACATACACACACACACACACACACACACACACACACACACACACACACACCAGGACTAGACACCCAGTGATGTGAACCTTGGCTCTAGATGATAGTCACTGTTGAAGTGACACTCCAACCCCAAGTACAAAAATGGGAAAAGGGGTCGGGTTGTGGATGGATGTGTGTGTGTGTGTGTGTGTGTGTGTATGTGTGTGTGTGTGTGTGTGTATGTATATATATAAAATATATAGAGAGAAATATATATATATGTATATACATACATATATATATATATATATATATATATATATATAAATATCTTTATAAATATATATATAGGTCTTAGTACCTTTAGCTAGTGTTATCTGATAGACTAAAGGACTGTCAATCTGGTCGGTGACACATAGGCTCCTGACTTGTGATCTCTGGTCGGTCTTACATGCTGTGAATGACTCAGCATTCTTTGAACTCCATATCCTAAATATAACTAGTGGCAAGGCAGACGCATCCTCTTTCTACATAACCTATACTGCCATGTGAATAACATAAGAAGGAGCAAGGCGGTTCCTAACCAACACAGCCCCATTTTCAGGAATAGGCTGCCGTTACATATCAAAGAGAGGACATTCTTTTAAACCTGTTTAGATGACTGAATGAGTGATTATAGATTTTCTGCTGGGACATGTTGGGAAGAACTTCTTAATGTGGATACTGTTACTTTTACTGCAGTACTGGGTAACATTGCTGAACTTCTTAATGGCCCCCTTGGCCATTAGCTTAGTAACAGCCTATGAACCTGTGAACCCTTGCAGTGAATTTCAGTCTCAATTGGAATGTCTCCCAGTCCCAAACACTTGAGAAGATTGCTACTGATTAAAATGTCAGACACACACACACACACACACACACACACACACACACACACACACACACACACACACACTCATTTGGAGCTGAAGTGCTACCTTTTCTCCAAAATAAATGCATTTTGATATTCTAGAGCCAGGTGCTACTATTATAAGCTGCTGTTGTATGCTTTCATGGTGCTTTCTATTTGAATGTACACCTCAACAAACCTGGTAATTTTTTAAACGTTTTGACTCCTCACTTTGTATACAATCTGTAGGACCTCATTGGATGAATTGTCGCATTTCATTATCATTGACATGAAATAATTCTATAGTCATACCTTTCAACTGTCCCTGATTTTGACCCAAATTTTATCTCTGTCCTCTGAATCCTTCCTAAAACTGGAGACTTTTGGAGACATGATGGTGAGTTACATTTAAGAAATATTTATGTTTTTCCAAACATCTTTATTAAATTTACACATATGACAAAGGCAATCTTACATTTATTTACATGAAAAACATACAAAATTATATCACTTTAGTTACAAACAGTTTACATCACAGACACTATTGAAACAACTATAGATGTAAACATTATACATCATAGGTTCATAGGTGTGTACTAAGCTAATGGCCTTGGAGCCTTTACTAGCCTAGCCCATAGATGTGCCCTGGCATTGTGCCACCCAACGTTAGTTCCCAGTGCCTCTATCAAGTAGAGCCACTGGAGTGGTCCCTGAGGTGAACTTTCTATTTCCCATCCACTCATCAAGATTTCTCTTGAAGAGGGCCAGTGAGGTGCTCTGCTTGACATGTATGGGAAGTCTATTCCAGAGCATGGGCAGTCTCTGGGTTATGAACCTGTCCCTCATCACTTATAACCCATCCAGTGATTGTCAGTTAAGCATTATATAGCTCATTCAAATTCTGCCTCTTAAACCTTGTTCCTGCTTTGCATATATTGTTCCCACAATTCCCATTTTTTCCTATGTAGTTTGCTACTTCCCTTTTCTAAAGATCCAATTTCCAGTTGTTTTATCTCTGTTACTATATTCACTACTTCTAGTAAAGTTGGTATAGACTGTGATTTCCATTTTCTAGTAATTGTTTTTTTTGGCAGCCACCATAATTAGACACAGCAAGGTTTTACTATGTTTAGGCAATTTCGATTAAGTTGTATAACTCAAAAAAATCATCTCCCCAGTCAGTCCAATCTGCTTACCCAGCATCTCCGACAGAGCAGTCTGCAGGGAATCCTAACAGTCTTCCAGCTCATCACACTTCCAAAAAATATGTTCCCAGCTACCTCTTTCTTCCCTGTCACACCGCCAACATTTGCTATCCACCTGAGGAAACATTCTTTGGAGTCTACTTAGAGTATAAAAATACCTATGTAAACACTTCCAGGCAAAGATCCTAAATATTCTAGACTTTGTTGCATATTTCGGAGATATACATATATTCCACCATTGTATCTTTGTGAATTGCTTATCCAGTCTCTCTTCCCAATCCTTTCTAAGCTCCTCTGATTGATTCTTAGAATTGTCATGCAATATTTTGTGCTTTACTAATTATTTCTTTTTTAACAGCATCTTCTGTTCTAGATTCTATTAAAAACTCTATCAGTGATGGTCTTTCATTTAGGAGCCCCCTATTTCTTTCTCTTTGCCTGTACTCTGATATCAGTCCTTGATAGGGAAAGCAATCTCTGACCTGCTGTCCAAATAAATTCTTGGCCTCTTCCCATTCTTTTACATTTCCCTTTCTAGTTATTTGCTCCCAATACCTTGGTTCCTTTGTCAGTTTTCTCCAGTAATTTCCACCCCCCTCTTGCCTATTATCCGTATCCCTGACCACAGTCAGCCCTGTCGGCAAAATCTCCTTTCTCCATTATCATGCTGGTTTGGGTCTTAGAATACACCCTGCTATTTTATGAATATAATACGCTGTATGATTTTGGTTGTTCTCCTTAAGAGACTGCATCCAAAATCCCAATCTCTCCTTATTTCCTGAGCTTCCTCCCTGTGTCAGCATAATTTCTTTCCACTTTGAATTATAGTTTTCTGCTTGTGCTATGTGTAAGAATCTTAACTGTGTTGCTCTAAAATACCCCTCAAATTAGGTAATCATAGTCCACCTTTTTCTATTGGTAGAATCATCTTTTCCCATTTGACCCTTGCTCTCTTACCTTCCCAGATAAAATCCTTCAACTCTTTTTTCAATTGCTATCCACAACTTCTCCAGTTGATAGAAGTATGCTTGACCTGTGTGTAAGACTAAAAGGACTAAAAACATTTTAATGGCTTGTATCTACACTTAAGAAAGAATGACAATAATTAGAGTTATCAACTTATTTTACTTCAGAAACTGTATTTTAATTCACATTGTCTTATTCTGTTAACATCTCAAGTTAAAAACAGTAATAATGTTTTAAAAAGTGTCCCTGAATACTTCTGGTTTTATCCCTGATTCTGTTGAGATTTGTCCCTGTTTAGTTGAGAGATGTATTTGTAGTCATTTTGTGGTATCACTTTACTGAATAATTTGAACAGTTTCTCTTTTGGTCTATGAAGTAAGGGTCCAAAGATGGATATGTTTAAAAGTTGGGACAGCATTAGTGAGTAGCATTTAGTCTTACAAGTGTAGCTTCATAATGCTGAGAATGGTTGTAATTATTGGATAACTGTGACACACAATCTGTCATGTCTCATAATTTTGAACTTAATAATGCAAGTACACATTACTTCTTGCAGTGCACTCATGAATTTGAAAACATTTCACAGCCCCCTAAAAGAAAAAAAGAAAAACTTCATGCAAGTGTTTTTGCCTGAGCAAGCCCTGTTCATCCCTCACATAATCCCCTTCACTTCACCCCACCCTGCTACTCAGATATTAACTGTGATATTGCATAAACAAGGAAAATAGAAAAGATTTAGCTATTCCACTATCTCCACCTTTGTGCATTTTGGAGTTGGTATTTATTTAAGACAGGTGTGAGGGGGATGCAGAAGGGACTTCTTACCCCTTGCAAAAAATGGCATTTCCTTTTGCTTAAAAGACAAAATCACAACCACCATTCCTAAACAATGTAAAGTCCACTATTTTAAAATACTGTTGCACAAAGCAGACAACAAAATGGTGGGATGGAAATTTAGATGTATTGTGTCTTGAATTTGCCTAATGCTCTCAGTTTTTAAATATTTATAATCTGAAATTTACAACATACCATCTTATTTAAAACGCTTCATGAATTTTACAGTAGTAACTTTCATATTGAAGTAAAAACTAAATCTCTGGCAGTTTTGTTGCTTAAAGTCATCGTTGAGTGAGGCATGAACAGTTCTACTCCTTTTGATTATGAGGAAGAATTATATATGTATGTTTTAGAATTTAAGGGAAGTAGTGCCAAGGATTGTTATCAGTCTACATTAAATGTTGTTATATCTTTCGGCTTTTCCCGGTTAGGGGTTGCCACAGCGGAACTCTGGTCCGCTAATGATTGGCAGTAGATTTTTACATGCCGAGTTGCCAGCTCTGACGCACAACCTTCAACGAAGGTACACCCATTCACGCATGTCTCCATACAGAAGACGCTTTAGCTGAGAATCGAACAGGACAACATCTTACTTTGAGGCAACAACGCTACCACAGCACCATCACCACAGCTACAGTCTACATTAAATGTTATGATCACAAATTGTCATGCCAATAGCATTTTTCAGGGTTTTATTGGGAAGCTTACCCCTCATCCATTTCTTCAGAATACCTCAAGATCTAGTTTCAAAATTAGTTTATCTTTAAAGTGGTTTTCTATATACTGTGAAAAATAACATTTAGAACAAGAGTTGGAGATTTATTTCTTTCTTTACTCTTTTAATGTAAGACTAAAATAAAAGATGTTGAAATTTAAGAGAAAAATTCAACTTCCTGATGCTTCCAGTGATCTTTTTTTTCATAAAGCCACAACTTAACAGCATAAACATTTTATCAGAACATGTTACAGATGTGACAACAATTATTTTTGACTGGCCAAAATATGGTTTGTTCCCCAGCAAATGGTTTCATTCAAATGTGTTAAGTCATGATACATGCATGGTACATCCCTTGGTCTTTGATGTTGAAAGATGTTTTGTGCTTTGCATGTCCATTGTCGAGATGATGACGTGCTCCTTTTTTCAGTAGCTTTCCCCTTGGATATGATTTTAAGTACGACCATTCTTGGTTTATTGTAGGCTTTTTTGTTTAGAAATATTAAATAGCATCTTAAAAAATGGGCAAAGTAAGTCATTATGATACATATTGATGTTATATTGTCTTTGTTATTGTAGGCATTTTGGGCTCCTGGTGACAATGGAGTTATTTTTGTTGGATGGTGGCATGAGCCTTTTAGACTTGGGCGGAAGTACTGCTCAAATAGACGGTAAGTGTATAACTTGATTTAGAATGAAAGCACATATAATTGTGACTCTTTTTCCTTTTATCATGAAAACTGTATAGTCATTGGTACAGTTTGAAGTTTGATAGGTCCCTTGAAATGATTACAGAATATGTTTGCTCGGATGAACACCAGGTTGGCTAACACATGGTTAGTAGAATTTACTTTTATTTTTTAAGAAAATTCTTGAGTTTTCCACAATCACGTATGCAAGCAGATACCATGGGTTTGGGGTGTATACCCTTTATATCCCACTGCAAAACATTCCCAGAAAGAAAGGATTTATGATTGTTGGTGCATTATATATTAGCCACCTTAGTATTAGTGGCTACTGTTTAATTCACTTCTTGTTATATATAGTGTTATCACAGTGCCTACTTTCAAATATTGTATTATTCAGTTGTTTGCTTCAAAATGAAGATATCTCCATATGACGTTTGGCAGAGCACTTCAGCATCATCTCTTAACCACTGTGTAACCTAATTTGCACATAGCAATGAATTATTTAAATGTGTTTTGTCTCAATGCTGTGCAGCTGTTGTATTTGTATAGGTTCATAGGTAAGTACTAGGCTAGATGCCCTTGAGGCCATTTTAACCTTAGCCAGTTTCCCTTTTTGTGCTCAAAATAACTTGTCTCATTTGGTTATAGATTGGCCTCACCCTTCCCATGGTCTATAATTATATATTAGCCCTAATGAGAGTAACTGTGATCATGCCATAGATAATTTGAGAGGATCCATACATGGGATAAAGCAATTAGGTGCTGCCTGTATCCATTAGTAGTACAGGTGACAGTCCTGGGGTAAATGTGGTAAATGTGTCTGTTTCCCATCCATAGATCAAAGTTGGGCACAAATGTGGACAGAGATGAACTGTTATGTGAATGGGGAATCTGTTTCACAGCAGCAGTATCCTCTATAAGATATACCTGTCCCTCCAAGCCATTCTGTTGATGTTGCAAAAGAGGTTTAGATCCCAAGACTGTGCATTTTTGATGTCATTTGACATGCTGATGTATAATAAATCCATCAGCAATGGGACAGAGGGTGTCTTATATGCCAAACACAGGTCACCTCTTAACAGTCTGTAGGATGCTGAATGTAGAATCAGGGCTTTGAGTTGGTCCATGTAGAACATGTTGTTTAGGCCTTGTTTCATTTAAGTAAGGTGCCTCTGTGAGCATTCCAGTTGTTGAATGTGTCTGCCAGATATATGCGAAGGGGGGCATTATGTTCAATGATTGGCCTAATGAGGGCTGAGTAAAGTGGGACAATGATAGTCATAAATCGAGACACAGTCCCTTTCTTTATAAGCTGTGCAGTATAGAAGGACTTTCTTACAACAGTAGACACATGTTGACTAAACGTTAAGTCACTGTCCACATAAGTATCCAAATCCCGAACAAGTGGATCAACTCTCAAGGGCATAATGTTAATGTGGTAGTTCCCTGGGGTAGATGACTTCCCAAAGGATACAATAATATATTCATTGGCATTTACTTTCAGTCCATGATTTTGGCACCAGTTATTTATTTGGGACAAACCTTCTTGCAGATCGTTAAGTCATTTGTGGATTTAGTGACTGCTCCCATCTTGCAGTCATCTGTAAAATAAGTCAGCCCAAAGCCATTTGGTATTGGCTTTTACTTCAGAAAAATAGATGTCAAACAGGAGAGGTCTCAGTGCAGAATGTTGGTAGCCTGCATTGGTGGCTGGTCTCTTTGTGGAGGTAACTTCCCCTATTTTGATTATCTGCATCCTATGTGCAAGCCATCTGACAATCCAGCAGGTGACATATACAGGTTTATTCCAAGTTTATTTAGCTTTTCTACTATGCCTGAGTGGGGAATGTGTCACAAGCTTTGGCCAGGTTGAGGTGTGTGGTGTGTACTGTTTTGCCTTCATCCATTGCTTTGGTGACCTTTTCAAAACAAATCCGCCAGTTTGAGTAAGGATGACCTACCCTTGACAAATCCAAACTGAGACTGGTCCAGTCTTTGGAGGTGCTCTCTGTTCTGATTGATTACTTACACAAGTCATTCCATGAATTTGCATATGAGGCTGGTCAGACCTATGGGTAAGTAATTGCCTGAGTCTGTAGCTTACATATTTACTTATATTTCTTTTTTCTCCAAGTACTAAGTCCAGTACAAATTCAAAAGCAAACATTTTATTTGCTCACCTACTCACACTCACGCACTCTCTTTTTTTTTGCTTCGCTGGTGAGGGTCACAGTAGTGGCTACCTAAGCAAGACAGACCAAACTTGCATTTCCCCTATGATATATTCCAGATCTTCCTTTTGACTGTCAAGCAGTTCCTCCTGCTTGTTGTATGTCTGTCTGAGTGTCCAGACAGTGGGACATACCTGGAAAAACTCAAGTGAGAATTACCAGAGGTATACCCCTTTAAGATGAACAAGACCACCTGAGCTAGCTCTTTTTTCACCATATAAGAGGCAGTTCTACTCCCAGGCCCTACTGGATATCTGAGCTGTTCGACCTATAGAGGAAAGTAAGCTCAGTGATTCTACATAGAAAGTTATTTTCTGTTACCTGTAATTATAGTCTAATTTTTAGTCATTACTCACAGCTTGTGACCATTGGAGAAGATCAGATTGTAGACTGTCAGAGAAATGTGCTCCCATTTCACCATCTCAGAGCATTTGAGTACAGCAAGACTTTAGCTTTTGCCCACCCCACTTCTGTGTCTGACGTTTCCTCTTGCCATCAAGTTCTGAATGAAATCTGGGATACTTAAATTATTTCACTAAATGCAGCTGTGCACCTTCCCACCCCTCACCTAAGGGGGGCAAGCCACTCTTTTTCAGGAAAGTTATGCATTCTGCAATATCAAGTTATCATTCCATTCCCTTCACTATCAGCTGTGAATTTCTCATTTATGTATTGGAAGTCGCAGTTTGATGTGGTCAAAAGCACATTATCTGCAAACATAAATTTAGATTTTACAAATTATATGCCATCCCAAACATGGCCAAATATTGATATCTTGAATGTGAAAGTCACTGTGGGCATGGTGGCAAGGCATATCGTTCAAAGACCCTGCCAGTCATAATTATTTTTTGCTCCCTTTCTCCTCCCTGTAGTTTACCATTGGCTTCCACCGACTCATTTTCTTGCTCACCAGATCTAGCAGACCCACCTTAGTCTCCCATAGGCTCAAGCCAACCCACGCCCACGGCTGGTGCAGCATTCTACTGCTGCAGGGGAGAATGTCATAGCCTCCTACCCCTCTGCAACAGCCTTATGAGCTCCGCAGTTGCTGCCTATGGGAGGTACATACCTACTTCTGTGCATGTGCAACCTCTTGACTAAGCAACATACCAGCTGCAGCACAGAACTCACCCAGCTCTTAATGCTGATATTGCAATGAGCCTAGTCAGCCCCAATCCCCTTAGGATGGGTAAGCCAGCCTCAGTCACTCACTTCCTTTCTCCCACTCTGGTAACTTTAGTGCCATTGCCACTAGTCAAACCCAGGTTGTCTGTGTAAAGTAAGGGCTTTATCTCTCTGCATCATGGAGCTAGACTTGGAGTGTCCTTGATATTGCACTAATTCATTTTTATGCTTTGAATGTGTTTGTAACACTGCATTTGATGTTTCTGATGTGAATGTCAGGAGTATGGATTGTTTCAATTCAACAGGGAATTTGCATTAAGGTTTTGTATTTTTTCCATGCACACACACACACACACACACACATGTATATATATATTTTACATTCGTTGACTGGGAGTGTCCGACTGAGCACAAGCCTTTTTTCAAAGGAGGCCTGGGGAGAAAAGCTCCACAAATATAAACAAAGCAATTAACATAGAATTAGCGTTATTAAGCAGTTTCATGTTGAATACAGTTTATAACAATTTAAAATTAGTAACAATTTAAATAATACTATAAACAAAAGGATCATAACAATACAAGTATAGTAAGTAATATTTTACAGTTAAATAAATTTGCTAGTATAAGTTCAATACCAGAGTATAGGATCATAACAATAAAATTATAGTAAGTAATATTTTACAGTTAAATAAATTTGCTAGTATAAGGTTCAGTAAACAGAGTATAGCAAAAGCTTAGGAAGTTAATTAGAAAGTTTGCTAGTTGGTGTTGAGTGAGCAGAGTAAAGCTAAAGATTAGGTGGTTACAAAAAGCATAGGATGTATGTTATTCAAGCTAAGTATTAAGAGTTAATTAGACAGTACTGTAGAGGTGGGTAGTGATCAGGGAGGGTGCATACAATGGCAGGTCCAGTGATTTTTAAAGTAGTCTTTGATGGCTAACTTAAATTGTTTGGGATGAGTCAGGTTTCTGATTTCTACTGGGAGTTTGTTCCCTGCATGTTGCACTTCGAAGAAGTCTGGTGGAGGAGTAGTGGGAGATGAGGGGTGATAAACTAGGACAAAAGCCAGGCTGATATAGAATGGAGTGTATGATTTGGAGTTGGGATTGTTGGAACAAGTGAGGTAGTTCAAGCCAGTTCAGGTATTTTAGGGATACAGTGGTGAGATGTATATGTTTGTTGAGCTGCGAATCTAGCTATCTTGTGGTAGGTTGATTTTAATTTGGTAAGTAGGGAGGAGTTGAGATTAGTGAGTATTTGAGAGCAGTAAGTTAAGCAGGGTAGGAGGTAAGCATGGGTAAGACAGATCCTAGCTTCGGTGGTGAGGAATTTATTATTCCTGTACAGGAGTCCTAGCTTTTGATGGATTTTTTGACACAGTTGTTAATGTGAAGGTCGAACTTTAATTGGTCATCAGTGGAAATGCCAAGCAGTTTTGTGCTAGTTTTAACTTCTATAGGAGTATTGTTAAGGGACCTAATGGAGAAGGATAGTTTTATGTGGTTTGTAGATTTAGGTAGAAAGAGTAGTAATTTTGCTTTCTTAGTGTTGAGGATGAGCTGATTATTAGTGAGCCACATCTGTACTGAGCTGAAAGATGTCTGAGTATTTGCTAGAAGTTCTGAGGGGGAGGTAGAGATAGTGATTTCTGCAGAGTCATCTGCGTATTGGACAATGTTAAATTGGGGACAGTAGGAGTGAAGTGAGTTGGTCAAGATACTAAAAAGTAAAGGTCCAAGAATGGATCCTTGGGGGGGCACCTGTTCTTACTGAAAGGGGGGGGGTAGAAAGTGCAGAGTCCCATCTCACTGACTGTTGAATATCAGAGAGATAGCTAGAGAACCATGCAACTGTATCAGAGGAGAAGTTTAGGTCTGCAAGTTTGTTAAGTAGAAGAGAGTTTGAGGCAGTGTCAAAAGCCTTTGACAGATCAAGGAATAGGCAAGATATGAGTTTATGACCGTCTTTGGCTAGGGTTATGGTGTTGAGAAAAGATAGTAGAGCTATGGTTGTACTATGTTTGGGACAGAAGCCGTGCTGTGTTGGAGTGAGCAGATTTTCCTGTGTGAGATAATGCATAACTTGTTTTTGTATACACTTCTCAAGGACTTTAGAGAGAGGGCAGAGGATTGCAATAGGTCTAAAGTTAGAGATTTCAGTGGAGTTACCTCCTTTATGAATAGGAAGAGTGTGGAATTATTTTCAGATAGATGGTACTTTAGACTCAG